>NW_008751669.1:1096153-1122164 GCF_000715545.1 Opisthorchis viverrini
TAAGGTTGACGGAAACCCGGGGACTGCGCCTAGCTGATGAACCCCCTCCCCCCAAAAAAATAAAGGGGCGAAACCGGTCGTGGGCTGTCGACGGATTTTCAGCAAACTTATGAGGAGTACATTCCAAAGGTTTTATTCGAAACAAGATGATCTCTAAGCACACCTGTTGGTCACACCTGAGGGGGAGGGGTTGCACAACCTACCTGCAAACAATCTGTATTTCCGGTGTGGGCATTTTATGACGCTAAGCTTTATGGTTAGAGAAAGAATGCTGCCTTCATGGATGTCCTAGGGACACTAGTCGCCTAGCGGATGAGTGTTCGTTATTTTTAGTAATGGCCAATTAGTTTAGGGGAAATTTGAAAGCGACATGGGAAGGAAATATTTGGGGGAAGTTAACAAACCTCAATTGCAAAACACGACTGTAGAAAACAACGCTGTCTCGGGCGCGACTGAATATCGTATGCAGCAGCGTTAAACCAAAGTATCTCAAAATGGGATGTAGTAGAATTGAAGGTACGTAATCAGTTAAAAGTTATGGTCATTT
This sequence comes from Opisthorchis viverrini, assembly GCF_000715545.1. NCBI lineage: Eukaryota > Metazoa > Platyhelminthes > Trematoda > Opisthorchiida > Opisthorchiidae > Opisthorchis > Opisthorchis viverrini. The sequence goes on from NW_008751669.1 coordinate 1,096,701, forward strand.
AGTGTACGATCAATGGAACTGGATACCGCATAATAGGTGAAGATGAAGAACGGTGAGCTATGAAACTTCCAGAAGGTATAGAAACAGGAGAACTGAAGAACTCAGGCGTCATCTTGTCAATCAGCCACAGGTGCTACGTTCTCATGGATGACACAAACTTTTGACGTTTCACCATGCTGACACGAGTGAAATTTCTCTCCTCAGTGGGAGTTCATCACACCAACACTTACCGATTCCCAAGACTATATGAATGCTCGCACGCCCACACGCAAAAGGAACACAAGCGATTCACGATTAGACCTCTAAATGTTACCTCAGTCGAAAGATAGACGAGGACACGTGTTACATCCCTACTTGGATAAACCTGTTGCTAAACCATCCGGGTCATCTGGGATTGACTCAATGAGAACGATCAAACGTGGTACAAACACCACTGAAAGTAATTCCCAAATACGCATAGATCTATATTGCGTATGGAATCAAGGTACAGATATACTTTAATTACAAGTAAGAAAATCAAGAATCGTGTACACCCATTGATCTTCAAAAAAGTAAACAAATGAGCACGCCATAAATACTCGTGGGTAGCAGGCGAAATAAACAAAAAAATAATCGAAATATTGCGAAAACAATGTTGAAGCAAGCCATGACAAGAGCAACGCGAAACGCCTCTGAATAGGTGCGAATGGGTTCAAGGCACAGCCGGTAAATCGAATCAGTTAGGCTGAAGAGGCTGGGAGTTCGGATCGACGAGATAATTACTATCCGATTACGTGAGGGGAAAAAACATGATAGCGAGAAATCAGAACTTCCACCTTCAAACAGACGGAAATGAGATAGACAGACAGATAATGGATGGAGACCGATTAGATATTGCCGCAATCAAGATGACTAGGACGAGTTTTCCTCTAATACGCGTCTCTCAGCCGACTGGCGTAGTTCCTCTATTGTCTTCCGCGACAGATTCCCGGGTAGGGTGAACATTGCCTTCGTAGGATAAACAAAGGTACGGAAAGATGAATAAGTGCACTGATTGTTGATATAATTGTAGGATGCAAAACAATTTGACCAATAACTACAACCCCGTACAGAGAAGGATGGCCAACATTGAGTTGAGCGAAATATCATGCCTATCAGTTGTTACGCAACGTTGGAGAGAAACAGTCGACGAAAGGATGGACTGTATAGCTTGTTCATCGATAAAGACGCCTCAAGTCTTACCAGAGACCACGGCCAAAAAAAGTAAACACCCGAGCTCAACGGATGCCACCTAATTCCTGAGCGATTCAGTAATTGAGAGGCTGCTGGGACACGCTTTATACGCACTTCGCACGTTTCGAAACAGAATAGGGATTCTGTTTGTTGGCCATGGATGTTTTTGGTGGAGCACAAGGAAAAGACCAGAGTTGGTCTTAGTTCGACCGATAAAAATTGACGTGAGGTTATTGACATAGATATCGCGTCGTAGAGTATAGAAAGACAAATGTCACTGGAAAGGTGATGACACTCTGAAGTATGCTTTGCTATTTTATCAACATGAACAAATCGCCGGTGATGATCAGGATAAGGATGGAACGGGAAGCAGAAGGATGATATATGCTATGACGAGAGATGAAGTGCCGAAAACGCAGTTCGGATAGAGTATCCGGATGTTTGGAAGCATAACGCTAAAATAAACTATCAACTTGTAAGAAAACACAAATAACAAGGCTTAGGTCCACCAAAGCTGATGAAAACACTTGAGAAGACAGAAAACACAGTTGGAGACACATCGTAAGAGAAACAAAAATACAGGAGAACCACACACAGACATATCGAGGCATTGAAAGGACGTGAGGAACGACTAAATCACCTACAACAGTCAGTCATGTTTGGACAGATGAGGGTAAACCCAAATAGTGAGCAACTAAATACCTCAGGAAACTGGGATAACAGTGTTCCAGAGTCGTGTGAGAGAAGAGTTTCGGACAACGAGTGGTGGTTTGATGTGGTAAGGCGAGTTGTACGAGCGAATGACTTTGGGTGTGGAACAGAAGATGAGAGGTCAAAAGAACTCTTGTCATTCACATGTATCGCGACATCTCGAATATCGTAGCAACTGAAACCTGAGGCGGCCTGGTGCAGCACATTCAGTTGCCTGAAAACATCACAAAAGAGAGATTCAGCTGAGTTCCAGGTGAGTCTCTCGAAAAACCAAATTAGTTTGCAAATGAGTGTATATTCGCGAATTTCGTGCAATTTGTTTTCAAGTAGAACATAAGGTTGACGGAAAACCGGGGACTGCGCCTACCTGATGAGCTCCAAAAAGGGCGAAACCGGTCATGACGCAGTGGCGGGCTGTCGACGGATTTTCAGCAACCTTATGAGTAGTACATCACAAAAACTCTTGTCATAGTTGTAGAGACAGTACAAAGAAAAGGAGGCTGTGTTCCGAAGGTGGGATTGGGATTAGGGGTTGTTAGTCAGACTAAGGAGAGTAATAAGACAGCCTCCCGTTGGACTGTATACAGAGGTGAAAGGCATGTTAAATAAATTCAATCCCAGACATGACAACAATGCTCAATCGTAATGCGAATCTCAGATTTGTCAGTTAGGAGCAACTAGGAGCGCAAACGATTTCCAGGGACGGAACAGAAATCTGACTTATCTGGAGATTCCATTAAAAGTTTTTCTAAGGAATGATCAGAGATCACAGATGGGGCATTGGAAGGACAGGAAGACATAGGATTTGGAGTGGTTGGTGTTGTGCAGAATTTTATGTGCAACCCGTCCTGCACGTGACGGTAAAGCGCTGCAACGACCAATGAGCAAGTGATTGGTGAGGAAATCGGGAGGGAGTTCGTTCAGTGTCCAGGCGAGTATGGATTGGTTAGAAATATTGATCCAAGAGCTAATCGCGTTCGTGTTCGGGGAACGCCGGTGGCCACTGCCGCCTATAAAAGATGTCCGGATTCCTAGGAACTTAGCGCCGTATACGAATTTCCGACTGTTTTGGGTGTTCAACGGACTCACTGTTGATGGCTGTTTTGCTAAAACGCCAGCTGGAGAGGATCAAACCGCGGAATGAACCAGGATAGCCGTCACTTCAGTTGGTTTGCTACATCTAATTGTGAATGATAAGATCACCGCTCAGTGCGCTGATGGTGTTTGTTTAGTCATCACCCAACCGAGAAAGAGCAGGTCGCTGTGAGAGGTAAGAGGTTGATTTGTGGAGGGTGGCACTGTCTACAAGTGCTTGAGTGTAAACAAAGACGGATGAAATTAGTGCACCTATGAACAGAAAAACGGAGTACGGAACGTAACCCTGAGGGAGACCGACGTTAAATGCTGAGTCTGGAAAACATCGGCGTCGGACTGAACATGTGGAGATCACTTCATCAAGTTACCGCACAAGTGAGCAAAACAGGGCACAGGCCGTCGAAAGCTCTTGAAGCGTGTAGGGAAATCCGATAGGTTTCGCCAATCTACAGAAACTTATGAGAAGTGAGAAACGCGTGCAACTAGGTCGTCGATAAAGCAGTGGCGCCCTGAAGAGCACTGCACTTCAGATGACACATGTGTTTGACTAGGATGGACTGTTGAACCTTACGGTGGTTGGAATGAGGCAATGGTTGTCCAGGTCAGAAGGGAATACAATTTCGGGAATATGTTCCAAGAGAACACATCACTATGGAATGAGGATAAGCAGGACGGAAGAATAATCCAAGGGGCACAAAAATGGCGCGGAATGGGTGGGATACGATTTGGAGGTTAGACTGCTTAAAGGATGTACCTCGGACATCCGAACCATTACTTCGCAGAATCATCTTACCACCAACTACATGCAGGGTGGCAACAAACCAGAACTAGTCAGTTCATGACCTGGTAATTAGTTACAAAACGCAACTTCCTGGGTGCGTTATTTGCGATACACGATTGGGAGTAAGCGGACTTTTGAATGTCAGAGCAAAAGTATTGATGCATATTTCGTTTCAAATAAGACAAACCCCCATGGGTGATACACTCGGTTAGGTTAACTGAGAGAATCTCCATCTGTTTATGAATACTTGAAGGGATGACCGTTGTGGCATTCTAGTCGTTCGCTGACTGTCCTTGATGGAGGGCTGTTTACCCGAAATGACGTAAGAAACTAATTCGTGCTGACACTGGCCGCTTTGCCTGCATAGCTCCGTCGAGATTCCAACACAACCAGCTGCGGAATAAACAGTAGACAGAGTACTTCCAACATGAAGACTGCCAAGATGGCTAAACCACGAGAACGATTTTGATTAAGATATCTCCAGAGTATGTGTGCCTCGGACCTCAAGATATGGTATAAAGGGAAAGCCGGGTGGCGGGGACAACACGAATTTCCAAATTATATGAGGATAAAGAGATACAAACAGCAAAACTGACTCGTCCTATAGCAGATGGAGTACTTTCTGAACTCGGACTTGCAACTCTGTCACCATTGTTTTCATTCAAACGTACACTACCGGCACCAGGTTCCAAAGCCTATTGCCGTACCCATGGGTTGATGTTGGTTCACCATTCAACCATAACAGAAGGCTCTTCGAAACACCACCTGACCAATGGCTTACGACAAGCCGCGTGGTTCGTGATGCATGTCAGTTGCGACGGAGCCTGAAGACCTCGGGGCGGGTAGCTATGACGAAGGGATACATGACAACTTGATACTGACCGGGTTTCTAATATACATAAAATTAACGGAAGCTCCGCGGCGGTCCACCTGATGGGCCCGAAGAAAAGCGAAACCGGTCGTGGGTCGCCGAAGAATTGTCGGTAACCCTATAGGCAGTGTGCTCCACCAAGAAAATGTGTATTTTTGTTGTCATAGCAGAGTACTTCCTTTGTGGTTCCAATTTGAGTCTCACTATGTTTTAGCGATCCAGATAACAGAAGTTGATTTGCAACACACAAACTTACTGTGTGGATATACAAGTACGATGGAGCTACAGACGTGCAAAACATCAAACATGCGACGTCTATTCAGATCAAAGTGAACGTTCCCATCACACACAGACAGAAGTCGGTGAAAGTAGGTTGGTGTTGTGGTAAACAGAAGCATTTCTATCGGCGAGACATTGTTTGACGCTTAAACAGTATTTCAACCTGGAAGGTCCACTGCGGTAAGAATGTCCCTCGGAATTACTTATCTAATTACTTCAGACTGTACTATATGGTAGCGTTGATAGTAGGACTTCCCCGCTGAGAGTGTGACTGTTATATCAGTTACTTAACCATTCTATGAACACCAAGACAAACCAAACAAAAACCTAAAACCAGGCAACAGTTGAACCCCCAGTTTTTGAGGGGGTGACACCAATAGCAAAGCACAGAAGTTCAGCAACAGTTGAGTGCAAAAGCGGTCACCAAGCACAGATTAGGTCAGCTGTCGCATTTGTAGAAGTAACCAATAAAACACTGACCTGGAGAAACTCATGACACCATAGCGTTTGTTTGTCCTGACACATGCTACGGAAGGTGGTAAGCAGTGCAGGAAATTCATCACACTGCAGCAGATGATTACGATGCAGTCGGATAAGCGCAAAACCGGCTCGAAACAGAATTTTGTCACCTTCGTAGAACAGGCAATCGAATATTCGCATGGTTGTCTAAAACAAGGGATACGGGGATTGAAGTGAATGATATGGCTTGATGCTTACGTGAAATTTCACACTGCAGGTGGAACAGAAGATAGAGAAGCATTGAATATCTGGATCATTCTAGGTGTAGTACGCATCTGACGAATGTGTAGATACATAAGAATCAGAAACTGCCCATTTTTAGTTTAATACTACACCACTCTACTACACCCTGCCTTACACTTACAGAAGATATAGAGGTTCATAAAAGATTTTTCGGCACTGACTGGCTTTATCTGCCGAGCGAAATCCTAAGTAGAACTTCAGGATCTACAAGTATAAAATTGATGTTAGCAGACGGCATGCTCGGTGCACACAAAATTGATGGAACGGGAGGAAATGGCTACAGTGAGTTTAATTCGCGAATTAGATGGCGAAGTCATCTCACAGTAAGAAGTCAAGCTGTGCCGTAACTATGAGTGACCAACGTTGGGAGTCACCAGGAGCCAGTACATGCAGTGACTTATAATTAGCTGCAACCATCAAACCTTAAGTGACATCGAACACAGTTACCGTCAGTGAATAGATCTTTCAAATCAAAGCTGTGTTTGCCAACAAAGCTGGAAGCGTACAAGATATAGGAGAACGGAGAGTTAGGATGATCACGGTAGCCTTCCTGCTAGTAGATCCGTGGCTTAACCACTGAACTACCTCGAACACCACAAGCCAAATGAGCAAGTCAACTGGGAGGTAGGAATATCATAAAGTTACTTGTTATTTATTTAGGTGTTCCATTGCTGTAAACTGAGCGGATTGCTCTGTCACCAACGGGTTACGATGGCTCTTGGAACGTTAGTCTGCGATTTACGGTCACCCACCAATGTTACGAATTAAACGTGGCTCAGGAATTAAGGCACGACATATTGACCAGGGAACTCGAATGTTAGCTTACTCCTAGTTTGAGTCAAACAACCATTGTATTCATTCGGGTCGCATGACAGTACAGCTGAGTGAATTTTTTTATTTACCCGTTTGGCTGGCATCTATAATCCGCATAGCTTTCAGAAAAATGAACCAGAATCAACAAAGCCTACCGTCTAAATCGTTCAGTATAGTATAGAATAGAGAAGGGCGAGATGACTCAGTGGTTAGAGCGTCTGTTTACTGATCGGAAGTTCCTTGTTTCGAACTCGACCTCCGCATCTCGACTTCTTCTGTCTAGGCTTGGGCAACCCGGAAGTATCCAAGCCCTCGAGCTTCCTTCAGGTGGCACGGCAGCAAGTCACCGAAAGGGCGTTGCAGTTGAACGACAATTCATTTATTTGTAAGTTTAGAATAGTGGCAGAGTTACAGTTGAAAATTTTGAGAGTGGATGCTACGTTCCAATCCTTAGTATACATGGAGGGTACCATTCATACTTTGCTCCCCTCCAATCAAGACCTTTTGTTGTTAATTTTTAAAATGCCTGACGAGAATTGTTGAAACTGTTGATGTCACCCAAATTCGCCACACATCCGCCCAGAAAAGCTGAGTAACTGGAGGGATGAGCTTGGAGGATTGCTACAGATTTTGGGTTGGCATAGTGTGCGGTAGACTGTCCATCGATACTAAACACGCATATGCCTACCAAATAGTGTGACCAATCAGACCACGGTGCGAACGGACACTTACATAGGAAGAAATGGTCATATAGCATGAACAGGACTGAAGTTTACACATTGTAGTGTTATGCAAGGAAGGATATCATCACTGATGGTTGCATTCACACCATAGTTAACAAATGTTGTTTTACCGCTAGTGAGTATCATGTTAAGAATAGCACAACCGTTGAGCAAAGGTGAATGTACACGGACTACACCTCTGGTGACAACCAGCTTGTTTAAGACTGGTTGAATACCTTGAGCAAATTTAAAAACTATGTGAAAATACACACAGAACCGACGGAATTCGATGACAAGAGTGCTTACTTCAATGGGAAGGACGTCGGCATACAGACAAATAAACCACTTGGCACACAAGGTGGTATAATTGACACCTGAGTTCACCACAATGGAGTTCAAGGCAGGATCCCTCAACCTGCATGAGGTAAAGAGGCATAGACAGAAATTAGGTTAGCGCTGGAATCCATAAATGACAGCAAAAGCCTACTCATTTTGACACCATCAGGTTCAATTTCAACCATCGATAGTTCCGTCCCGTTGTGGTTTTCGACAAGATGGCATGCTTTGTCAAATCATACATACGGATCAAGCAACCCGTGATTCCCTGTCGTGTGAACAAGTCAAATAATTCGAAATGCAAAAATAGAACGGAACCTCCAAAGGTTCACATGTACTATTTTCTCCACCGTTCACTACCCAACCTTACCCGTTCCTTCAGTGCCCACCTTAGCGAAAAACAAGCTGCGTACTGTAACAGGGATGAAATACCTAGTTGAGATCGTGCAGTTAATCGAGACGTCATTACTGACAAAAGACTGTTTAAAGGTTCCAAAAATCGACTGATTCATTAACACATCAAAAGGAGCAACTGACACCACAACAGTCCCAAAATTGAAAAATGAGAATACACCCATCTGAACACCAATTTGGTTTTTATGGGAGACTCAACTGAACCCCAGTTGAATCTCTCTTTTGTGATATTCTGAAACTGCATGCGCTGTACACAGGCCGCCTCATGTTTAACTCGGCACAACATTCGAGGAATCGAAGTGTAATATCGAACTTCTACAATTGACGTCCAAGTAGAACATAGGGCTGAAGGAAACTCAAGACTGTGCCTACGTAATGAACTCCAAGAATGGAGAAACGGGTCGTGGGCTGTGAAACGGTTTTCAGCAGTTTCATTCAAGAAAATATACTTTGGTATCCTGAATATTCTGCCAACATGGGGCAGTCCTTATGCAGCACATTCAGCTGAAAAATACCGTAAATGAGAGATTCAGTTGGATCTTCCGGAAAAAAGGAAACAGATGTGTAGATAAGCGTATTGCGCGAAAGACATTCTTTGCCTTTAAGACGTAGTCAGGCTAAACGGGGAGTTGAAAGGTTTAAACCCCTGTACTGACACATCGTAGTGTGTCGAACAAAGTATAATGTAGGTTTTTGCAGAGATAGTTACATCAGCGCTCTTGCATGATTGTTGCAGTGTACGCTCTTCAACGTTCCCACACAGAAAACATGATGTCACAGTGATGATGTTTGTAGATGGCTGATGCTGTCGGTTTCTTCCTAGATTGATTGAACGCTTGTGGGCACTTCAGAATGCTCGCGATAGGCCAGTACTGGGTCGCCTCTCTCACTCACTTTTTTTAATTTCTTTCCACTGTAAAGCTTTAAAGAGAATTAAGTTAACTTCGTAATTGTACGGCAGTGAAGCATCAGTGTCAACACCAATGTTACTGTCTCTGATGACAATGCACTGGAACTTTAGGAAACGCGGCTCATGAAACTTGCTTATTTATTTTCACTCCCAGGATTGTAGTACACCGTTTGCCGATAATATATTTTCTCATGACGCTTGGAATAAAAAAATTGTCAACAGTTGAAACAAAACTTTCGCTAGTGCCGACCTGAAAATTTGGCAACAATCATCACCACACCTAGCCCAGAAAACTGGTGCCTCACGTATAACCACATCAATTTGATGGAATAAAACCTTATAATAGGAGGAAAAAAGTGAGACAGCGAGATGGACCTAGGATTATCCCATCACAAACATCCGAGACGCCTGCAGCTTTAAAAATCAGTAAGACCATCTGGATAGAAACCGATGTCACCAACACCACTGACACCAGCATCCCCAACCAAGCGCAGGCATGTGATCCTCATCCTGGAAGTTGAAAAGCACAAACTGCACCGGAACGTCTCGTGGCATCCTCATTTACCTTCTGATATGTTATATTCTGTCCATCTTTTAATTTTAGAAACAAGTCACCACACGTCTTCCAATTCCAAGGCTGGAGCACCTCTACACATTCACCAAACCTGGTAGGAGAGGCACCATGGGTACCACGCCTATACGACCCAGTATAGTTGCACGAAACACCACACAGCGATAAAATCCGGGCTCTTCGTGGCAACAAAGTCGGATGATACGCCATGAGACGTAGCACACCGACTTTTCACGAATCCAGATAATTTAAAGTGCACAGCCCAAGAATTCGTGAACAAAACCACCCGAAATAAGCATTTTGAATCTACGGTCCTTGAACCAGGTGCAACATTGGGTTAAGGGCATGTGTTTAGGTGTTTTCAAAGATCAGAACCTAAGTACAACAATAGGACAACAATAGTACAACAATAGGCACTACTTAGAAGAACCTAAGACAACAATAGGGCAACAAAAAGAAAAAAATAGGCACTACTTAGAATTGAGCATAAAGTTGTGTTACGCACTCCGATCCATTCCCAAAATGATCCGGAAACGCAAGCACCAGGCAAAATAGCGAATAAAAAATACTAAATTCGTACCAATTCCGCCACCACAAATTCCACCTGACATTAGGTGGTAAAATTACTGAAAAATCAGGTCTGAAGGTGAATGGATCCGAGAAGAGTGGAGCGAATGGGAAAATCCCGATTTTTAAAGGCACCATAGAATACATAAACGAGACGAACCAATAAATAATGAAAAACACAGGTACAACTCGTCGTCTCACAATCGCATAACAGAAGACACATGTACCATTCTCAACGGTTCATGTTCTAGGTGACTCTACTTTCGAAAAGGTCGTGTGTATTCGGTCAACGACTCCATAAGTAGTGAACAAAGCACACAGTAGCTAGGGGTAGACAGAACCGGAAGGATCGTGAGTACACTAAACGAGATTAACGCTGTCAACGAGAACGGCATAGACTCTATGTGTCTAACACAATTAACAGCAGTGCTCATAGGCCTTGACCCCACGGAGATTAGGGTGAGCATTTGTGCGGATACTTGGTCATGTGATCACAACGTAATCATGTGATGCGACGAGGGGAACTTGAGGGGCATAGCACCCTAGCGGGTTATGTGTCCTCAAACCAAGCTAGGCCACGAACAGGTAAAACAGTCGACACGTTTTATCCATTTCATTAGTTCATATGGAAGACTTGAACATGACGTTAACAATTATTTCATTGTCTTCAGCCATGCAATGCAGAATTTACACAAGAATGTGTCAGCAACAGGGCGGAGCGGAGGGACAACGTCACATGATGGCAACCGTTTCGATAACTCTTGTGCCCGCAATGCTGTCGGAAGACTACACTGATAGAAAGTAGCTTTTGGGCGTCGAATAGCTAACCAAAAAGAAACGAATCTCGTTGGATGTACCTGGTGAAGTATTTTCAGTCGCCTAGATACTTATGTCAGTTTTTTTTCACTCAGCAATGCTATCACTGTAAGTGTGCTTCCTGATGTGTGTTCAGTCGGCGTGTTTCTGCAACAAGAGAACTCAACGGACTGCTAGGCGGTAGACAAATCTAATGAGCTACAATCGCAATGGAAGATGGCTCTGAATCAAGTTCAATTTATCAGCATTATAAACTCGTCTCAGAGTGGAATCCAATCCATTTCATCAGATAATAGAATTCCTTCCTCTTTAACTTGGCTGAAAATTAGTCTAGACGTATAAGAGCCACATATAAGGTACGAAACCCGAAAAATGCAAATATTGATCACTCCATCATGAATAAGGCTGGGACACTGAAGCACGCCTACTTACCAGAAAGTCTGAAAATAAGCTTGAATAAGATTTCTAAACTGAGGAACCGGATGCGTCATTTCGACATTGTTCACGGGGCAATACCAATGCTTATTGGTGCTGCACGAATGGATGGCGCGCAGTGTCCCGACATCAGCACTGATGTTATTTTCTGTGGTGATGATGAGAGCTTTAGTCACCCAACTGTCGTACCGCCACCACCCTTCCTTCTTTCACTTCCAGGAAGAGACCAACCGGCGTCTAGAGTAAAGGCCTGTTGAAGTGAAGTTTGGAAAGTAGACGTGCAATCTCCTGGATGTTGTTATTTTGACCCATATTCCGCAAGGCATCCACTTAGTACTCTCCGCGTTGGTTGGACAGAGAGAAAAACGGCTAAAAATTCATGGTTTTGCCATAAGTTTCCATTTTGCGCATGTACTCTAACGATTAATCATCGTCAACACCCTTAATAAAGTGCATCAGGTTTCTGCAACTTTCCCTCTTGCTCTTTTTCCCTTTAATAGCATTGCATTCAGATTACCGTAGCTAAACGGCGATGAGGCGTCGTTGGTTAGCAACAATGTCACCAAGTGCGTTGGCGAACAATGAGCTGCCCAGATTGCGCATAAATCCTAACTACGTCCTGTACACCCGAGTTCCAGGTAAGTAGCTCTCAATTTAAGTGGTCATGTTGAGTTAGGTGGCACTTTTCTCATGTCCAAAGAACGGTTACTTTCATATAATTTGAAACATATTGAAGAAACAAAGTATATCCACACTGCAGGTTCATTCGAGGCACCGAATTCCGCAGATATTCGTGTTTCACAGTAATAAGCAGTCACCAGCTACCAAGAGAATTTCTGTTCTTGAGGAGATGTAGTTAGAGGCTGAGCACAAATATAATTTCCGTTTAGCTTTCTGGCCTCAGACGATGCAATGAACCGATCAATTCAAACACATCATTGCCGAGAACCAGTTTCACAGTTTAAAAAATCAAAAACGTAAGAAGTTCTGCTAATGATTGAACTGAGCAGCATAGGGAGCTTTAACCACTAGTTGCATTTTTCCCATCATTTTCGTCACGCATATAATTTCTTCGTGGTATATTGACTATAATTGTCCGCTAATTCACATGTACTCTGTCAGTTCACTCGCAGTTTGGCCTCAGTCGTTCGATAGTTATAGAACTATCTTATTGATAGTCACTTGTGTGCTAAGACATTCCACCTGACGAGCATGTCACAGAGGTTGACGTGCTACACTGCTGCACAGACAACAGAGAGATGGTCAAATGATTTCGGAAGGAAATTTCAGTTCATTACAATCTAGGTTTTTTTCCATCCAGTATTTGTTCCACTGACGTTTATTCATCAGATCAAACTCGTACGGGTCACAGGTGTATTACAGACTCCGAGAACGATGACAGGATATGTAAATACTACTCAGTCAAGGTGTGCCATCCGGAATGGAGAGCAATGAATCCCGTGCAAAACTGTCATTGGCTGACCAACACAATCGAACACGCAATCCAACTGATAGACATGAACTGGCAACAGTATGGACTTGGTACGCTTGACTGAGCACTTGTGCCGGAACCCTATCCATACAACTGAGCAGGTAATTAACTTGAGCGACTCAGTTCGAGCGGTTGTTGGTGCGGTTACAAGCGTCAATAAGTCGCTCCAACATAGCATAAACTATCCCATTTCCAGTTGGTAGTCTTCAGTGGTGTGAACAATAGTTGAGCTAACGCATTATAGTGCAGGTAAACTCATTCAATAATGAGGATAAAACGCTGGGAAGGAAAACGTGAACACGATGGCGCATGCACCTAACACTAGTAGATGATGATATATACAACATGATATATAACATATTTCAGTAAACTTGAACCCACAACACAATAAGAAGGAAACGGACACAAAAATTCGACTGAAAGAAATATGTAAAAACTTACTCCTTGGGAATACACTCACTTGATAAGATCTCCAAGCACCATACAGTCCCGTCGAACTGATACCATATCATCGGAATAATAAGGAGGTAGTAGGTGATTGATTAAGGCGTCCAAAAGCCAAAATGCGCGTTCTTCATTGGCTTCAGGAGAACCTCGTAGAACCAGGAGGAGCATCGCGGTGATGTAATTGAATCCCTGTAAATGAACGATCAAAATAGGCGGACGAAAGAACTACATACGTCAAGCGGTTAGAAATATTTGCAACCCTAGCTGTGGTCAATAAACCTTGAATATTCGGTAACCCCTGGTGCGCAAACTTGAGCAGGGGAATGGACGGGGTAGGAAAGACATGTTACCTGGCAATAGCCAACTTTTGGAAATTGAGCAGCAAACGCTACGAGCACTCGTTTAAGGGATGGAAGTTTGCTCTCTGGATCGGTGAAATTCTTGAAAAACACGTTTTCCGGGAATGTTCTGGGGAGATCTGTAAGGAATACAAGTAAACGCGGAGTGTGAACCAGTGCATACCACGAGCCAGTTAATAAGTACCTGAAAAATAATCAAGACAGAGTAATGGTGATCGGAGGCAATACACCACGCGTTTAGCTTCGACTAGGACCCATCAAGCGACTCTAGCAGGATTCAGGCGTCTGAAGTTCGGGTCCAAAGTTTACACCCCAACCCACAACACAAACAGTCGCCAGCTTCATTTATGCGCACAGTGTACGTAGATGCAAGTGAATTTTCACCTTGTTTTGGCATATACTTCGGAATCTGATTACTAGTGAACAACTAGATACGTATTCTTACTTCGTAAAACCCCAGGCAACAATTTGTCAATTACGGGGTCTTCTGTAGGGATCGTGAAACTTTGGAAACGACTACCTGACTTCTCACCAATAGTCAGATTCGTAGAAAAATTTGTCACGTGTGTAAAACCACACAAACCATGTGTTTTTAAGCGAGGCAGTATGACCGAAACAGCCATTCTCATGTAACAAGCCGAAATGCATACTGCATCTACACGCGCGTCTAGAGCGAAATTAACCTACATAGGGCATCCAAGAAGAATTGAAACCCCAGCGTTCCAAATACTGTTCGGCAGGAGTATTTTGAAAGTAGTGTCACGAACCAGAAAATTGCAACACTCCAATTTAATGGTAAGTGCATCTGTATCACAGACAATAAAATACCGTTTCGCTGGTATCGCGATCTGTCTGCATCCAAGTTAGCCTTCCTCATCGGATTTTGCAGCACTAATCAGTAACAATACAAATACTGGATGTATAGTAGAATCCTGCCACAACAAACTTGGTGGGAAAAATTTGCCTCTTCATACAGCACCCGTAATCCTTGACGGTTTCAACAGGTTGTCGAAGGTTATAAGGGGCAGTTGCAATGATTTTTGGGAACATCCTGAACATCTCTTTTGATTTCATTTTCGGCCAAAGGTTTTTGCACGCCCGTACACTCAGTTTGGCCCGGCTTACGGGTATCTTTCAAATTGAGCTATATTCACATCCCACAAGCATTCTTTTCTGTAGTGAAGCACAGGCACATCTCAAGATCAAAGATATTTGGTTTCATCACAGTGAGCGCAATCTGACAATCAGACAGCCATGCTTGCAGGTGATCCAAGGTACCCGGTACTGGTTCAGCTGGTCAGTTTCTGTGCTTGACCTAGATTCTAGTTGTTTATGGACAGCATACAACTTAATGCTGGTGGGGCGAAATCTTTCGGGTGGTGCACAAATACAAGAATCCATCACGACCTGTGTTAGGCCTAATCCAATGAAGTCCATGCAATGGCATGCTCATATCACCGGTGGTAACAAATACCAGATATTTTTGCGAATGCAACATTGATTGCAAATGCCAGATATTTTTGCGAATGCAACATTGATTATGAATCCTCTGAACTTTCTTGGCCTGCGTCCGTGCAAATCCTTCAATCTATCCCCACTCTTGTGTCTATCTGAGGGTCCTGTCATCATATCCAATGGATAAACTGCGCTCACGCTTCCGAAAAAAAGGTTCAGCTGCTGTTCTACCGTAGAAAAATCTTTTCTTTGTCCCAACTACTTGCGCTATAAAATTCTTGTATTTACCCGACCATAGAATGCTCAGCACTTTTGTAATGAGGCTGTTACCTCTGATCTTGGAATATCTGATAAAGGTAGGTTCCCCATGAATAACCTACCGACTTTAAACCAGAATATCTGGAATGAATAAAGAGTACGGACAGAGGATAGCGCTACTGCACGACCGTTCAGCAAGTCACAACAAGCACCTCGACGGAGATTCCTGTATTCAAAAAGAGTGCAAGACCTGTGCGCGAAAATCAACGGGGTAACACTCAGGTAGCTATGGCCTCCAAGGTGCTCTGAGTAGCCTAGTCCATCACCGGAAGAGTAAAAGTACGCGAATAAGACTGGGTTCCGCTCTGACCGATGTTGTATGGATCATATTCTTGTTCTGCGACTAGTGTTAGAACTGCTCCACTCCTTCTGACGACCAACAGTGATCGTTTCTCTCGATCTTATGACTCCGGCGATCCTCAGAAACTGTGACAGTGTGCGACGATGAATGGTGTCCTTTATTATATTATATATATATGCAGCTTTCTGTGGGTGTGTGCATTTACGGTTGTTTGTACGGATGCGAAGCGTCAGTGTTTAATGGTGATGTTGTGCTATCTATGAAGACGTTTTTATGAAAAATTCCGTCCTGAATCGGACAAAGGTATCCTCTGATGCACTTCCCCTTTAAATCTGTAATCGATGTGCTGTTAGAGTCTTCCTTGCCTGCCTCTAACACCTCGAGGATAGAAATACTACCGGGGCGTTGATTCACATACAATAAGTAGGCCAATGACACATCTTTTTGGATCAGATCCTTTAGAAATGCAAGCTACCTTAAATAACCTAAATAATTTTGCTGCATAGTTCCGTATGCGCTTCGCACCTGTAAAGTGCAAAGTACTGTTGAAATAATGGGTCGGGCAAACACAAACTTCATGCCTGCAGGGGAACCGATCAATATAGTAGATAAGTTCGTTTACTTGGTCAACTGCATAAGTACCGGCGGACTGGCGAAAGACAAAACCCCTTTTTGAATTGAGAAGACCAGGGTGGCGATTGCCAACCCAAACATTGATTTGACCGTCGAAATTGGGGGTACAGTGCCGTGATTCGACCTGCCCTACTTTACGGATCGGAGACAGGCCATTACATGTAGAAGACCTTCAAAGGCTCTCCATGTTTGACCACCGGTGCCTTCGATGCGCTGCCCAGGTGTGGTTTGAACATCAGATCAGTAATACTGAGGTACGCCATATGGTTTTGGGAAAGGCCAGTCTCCCTCGGTAGATCAGCTGATCACACTCCATAGATTACGCTGATTGGGTCACGTACTTTTTATGCCACAGAACTGTTTGCTTCTTTGTCCAGACTTGTGTCGGACAAAGACGACTCAGAGGCAGTCGATCCGTGACTTTGCAACGAAGCATGAAAGTTCTTAGTTACCTTAGTAACTGCCCCCTTCCCTGATGGGGAGCCCGGGAAAAGACAAACCAGTGGTTAATGACCTTGAGAGATATTGCTGCACAACACAGCCAATGGTGGTCTCGCATCAAAGATATCGCACTCACTGTGTAGCTCTCTCCCTGGCATACTGGACAAAGAGAACATTGAGCGCCAATTAATTGGTTCAGCCATCACCTCCAATGCACGGCTCTCACTTCCCTATTCTGCCTATCCTCGGTGGACTATGCTGTAGTAGCTTGAACAACTGCATTTCGGTAGACGGTTTTTAGTTGAAAAACTGAAGTGGACTCCTTTGTCCAGAATTATTCATATGTTCTCCCAGAACCGCTTGAAGTTGGAACAATTCCTCTATTTTCCCCAGCTCCCCATAGTATTTATTGTTCTAATACCGAGTAAAAGCCTGTCTGATCAATCTTTGTAGCTCTCTACTCGTTACCTAAGTGTTCAAGGCATTACTTGTGAATTTTTGCCATTGGTACGGCCCCTGCACAAGATTTTCGAATATAGGTTCTACTTTCCCCGCGAACAACAAAAACACTAAAACGAAGCATAAACGGTATACTAAGGTAAATTTTCCACATCAAAGACAGCAGAAAAAGAAACAGCAACGAGCCATGTAATTCTTACCTGCTAGGATAACGCTCATGATTTTTTTGTCTGGTTCTTTCGAAAGGGCTTCGAGGTATAAACCAGGGCTAGCCTCCATACGGGATTTTGCACCAGATACCATCATCCATATCTGGAACAAGTTTAACATTTGAAAAAAAACTACCTCTGGACGGCTGGCCGGTGGAATGCCTTTACGACAAAACCTTTTCACTGGCAAGTTCAAAGTGAAAGTGGACAAACATACACTTTCGACCTCGAGCTATTACTACCTCTGACGGCTGGCCGGTGGAATGCCTTTACGACAAAACCTTTTCACTGGCAAGTTCAAAGTGAAAGTGGACAAACATACACTTTCGACCTCGAGCTATTGACTTTCTTGAGAATTGTTCTGCCCATCTCGATCGGCGGTGATTCAGGGTGTCCGTATAGCCGTTCTTAAAATCAATATAATCGGTAGGGTTAACATAGACTGGCGCTTCAAAGCCATATTCGGGCAGTTCGCTATCAGAAGCTGTTAGAACCGCAAAGTGCACCTCACGATGGACGTTCATAAAGCGGCATCTGGTGGAAAGATGTTCTTCACAAGTTCAACCCACAGGAAGCTGTAATTCAAGATAAGATTGAGAATATGTAAATTGGCTTTAGAAACCAAAAGAAAATAACATACGAAGAGGATGCCAAATATGATGTAACTCGCTTCAGCAGTTCGAGATTCAATGTCGTCTTTTTCATCGACCAGATGCCTCATGCTTAATCATTAAATCAGCGGAGAATCCCTGGTGACCCACCTAACAAAGCTCACTGGGGAGGTATATAGTTAACAGAAAGGGCCTGAAGAATGGGGCATGTTGACAGTTAGTCCTATTTCCAAAAAGAGTATGTGGAAGCTGTGTAAAAGCCATTGTGGTATCAGTCTGGTAGTTGTGACATCGAAGGTGCTATCTGATCTTATCCCTCGAAGGCTAACTGAACACACGGAGAAGCAGATCCGTGAAAACTAAGCTGAGTTCCGTCATCATCATCAGAGACAGCAACATCAGTGTTGATACTAATGCTTCAATGCCATACAACCATAAACTTCACTTAATTACATTTAAAACTTCAAAGTGAAAAGAGAAAAGTGTGGTTGAGGGAGGAGACCTAGTGTTAGCCTTCGTTAAGCACTCTGAGATGCATACACCTCCAAGCGCCCAATCAGATAAACTGAAAACCAACTGACAGCACGAACGCCACTGACATTGATCAGCTGACATTTCTTGCAATGTCTTCGGCCAAGCACACACGGGGTCACAGGGACCTGGAATGCGTACAACACCAACGACACCCAAATCGTAATCTTTTTCATGCCCTTCTACCAAGTCATACGTTGTTCACCTCGCGGTTTGCGCCATCCCAAAGGAGGCGTGGAGAACAATACTCACCTTGGTAGACTGTTTTGGAATGCGTAGCACATGACCGAGCCACCTCAATTGATTGTGGTGGATGTTACCCCTGATTGAAGTACCAGCCGAACAACCAAATACCCGTTTTCCACTCAACTCATTACTAATCCAGTGACGCCATCCAAAACCAGCAATGCTTCTGAGGTATCCGTAGTAAAAAACCTGAGGACGCCTCATATCGTTTATCCGCAGAGGCCTCGTCTCGCACCCATACAACATCACAGCCCTCACTATAACCTGGTAGACGCAACACTTTTCACACTTTTGACGCCACAAGTGACACAAATTAGCAAACGTGATTCCAGCCTTTGAGATTCCTGCATTGACTTCATCAGACACACTTCCGTCAGAACTGAAACAACTACTGAGGTACGTAAAATTCTCCACAACCTCCTTGAATTGTGATGGAATGTCCATAAACTGTGCGTTCTGAAGCATGACTTTGCACTCTGAAGGTGCTACGCGCATGCCAAAAGATGATATGACGGTGGTCACTCTATCCAACAGGGCTGGTGCTTCACTTTGATTGCCATAGGTGAGAACAATGTCGTCTGCGTACTCCAGACCGACAAGGCTTTCAAAAGCGATAAATTCCCAAACCCTCCAGCGTTCGCCTTGACATTTCACCAAGAAACCAAGTTGAACAAGAATGAAGAGAGTGGACATCCTTGTCAGATTCCACTTGTGTAGTTTGGAGAGCCAGCATACATTCTTACACGCCCAGAAGTATGTGAATGTAGGAATCGAATTATGCTCACAAACATCTGGGGGATAACCTATTGAGCAAGTGTAGTTAAGAGCACCAACCGATCGACAGAATCGAACGCGCCCTTGACATCAAGATTGTGTCGTCAGTACATGTGGCGTGGCTCTAATACCCGGTGGAGTGTAAAAATGTGGTCAACGCACTTTCTACCCGATCGAAATTCCACTTGGTTCGTACGAGAAAAAGTTTCGCGTGCCACCATAAGAGGACAAAGAAGCAGTGACGCCAAAAGTCTTGTCACAACAGGAGTCAAACTAACACCTCTGTGGTTCCTGCATTCACTTCGAGTAAACTTTTGGGAAAGGATCACTATTGTCGATTCACGCCAGTTGTCTTGGATGGACTCCTTCTCCCAGATAGATCCATATGAGCTAGAGGGGCACTGGATGTGAAACTCGCCGCCATCCTTGATTTGAGCACGTGGAAAGTCGTCAGGACCAGCAGCACAATGACGTTTGAATAGAGATATATACTCGGACGCTTCTGAGCTTCAAGGCAGCTATATATTCACAGACCACTTTAGTGCTGAAGGTCTGTAGTGCGGAATTGAGGTAGCAGCTGGCCAAGTGAATGGTTATTCGAAGTACTGTGTTCACCGGTCCAAACATTCTGCTTTGCTGCATATTAGGGAGCCATTTTGGTCCCCGATAATTTCGCTGACAAGATGCTTCCGAGAGACAGTCGAACGAGTCAAGTGGAACAGCTGGCAGACGTTTCCAGCATTTTTGACACCTTCCATTTCTTCGGCCTTTCGGATCCACCAAGCGTCTAGGTCTGTACGAACGCTCAATTTTATCAGGTGTCGGATGATGCGTCGGGTGTAGTTGTAGTTAAGGCCAGAAGATATCTGTCGCCGGACTTCCATCAAAGACGGTCCTGTGAGAGACCCAATGTTAGGATAAAGTTGGCAGGGCTGTACCTTAAACATAAGTTCCGGATCTGAGTAGTGCCTTGGATACCTTTTCCCAGTGGCCGTTGAGACCCGACATCGGACCGTTCGGCAGGCGTTCGAAAAGCTAGATATGACAGTTTCGTTTAATTTATGGATCCGCTAGCTTCTTAATGGCTAAGCAAGGTGTGCGCATTTTGCGTAGACCTGAAAAGCGCAAAGGAGAGCAGCAACGTACAAGTACACGGTTGGCGTCCACGCTGGTGTTCTGGAAGGAACAGCAGGCGGTGATCGGCTATCGGCACCGAAACTGATGGTGATGTGGTCGATTTGGATTCGGGGCTGATTTGCTGGTGGGCATCGCGTGGCCAAGCGATTTCCGCTGTTCCGAAAACTGGCACTGCAAAGGAACAGTCCGTGATCGGCACACATCTGAATTAGGCGATCTCTGTTGTCCGAGCATCTCGTGTCCAATCAAAGATGACAACCCAATAGGGCTGCGACATGCTTAGTCTACCTATGTGGGCGTTCATGCCACCGGCAACCACAAATATATCTGAGCTTTTAGCTTCCGCAGATTCAGAGCTATAGTCAGTAGACACAGTCAACATAGTGAACCTCAGTTTCTATAGACTATTTCACAGATGTTGCCAAACGAACCTCGACCATCAATGGAACATCCAAACAAGTAGAGACGCCTCCGCTTGTTAGCTTAATAAAATACCCATCCCCGCATATCCAGATGCACCGGCCTCTGCATCAGAATAGGTGCACAGCTGTCACCTAGAAGGGAGCGAGGGAGCAGGCAGCCCAATCACAGTACTTGCGTCCTACATCCTTGTTTCTGACAGACAGCATACATAAATGCAGAGGAAATTCGGTGTGCGAGCAAAAGCTACCTGTTATTCTGCTCGCTTCAGTGTGCGAAAATCGAAGGTAGCTAAGTAGACGGGCTTTCGGGGTTTCCAAACGGACTTCGAAGAGTTGTTACCACAGCCGGACGTCACAACCTGCAGATGAATTTGATACACGGCGAGGAAAATGGTTAGTCCTAGTGCTGGGACTTGCGGAGAGAGTGACAAAATTTCGGTGGGGCAGGGAAGAAGAGGGAAAAAAATGAAAGTGTAAGAGACGGTTCGGCAATACCATGTGTTCACCTAACCACCCCCCTGTATGCAGCAGGTGAGCCTACTCGGCTGACGATATGCGACAGCCGATGCTGCACGGGAGTATTGTTAGCTGTAAGTTTCATGCATGTATGTCGGCTGGGATATTGCCAGGGCAATCAGACATGGACAGCACGCGGTTAGGGTCCTCAAATAAAGCTTGACCAAAAATGCGGCGGCGTTTGGCGGGAGGTGCAAGTGCATTATCATTTTTATAGAACAAGTTGCCACACATGTTCAAACCCCCAACCTGGAAAGCCAGAGGACTATGTTCGTCAGGCCTCTAACCATTGACTAACCTAGTATGGGACTCTGTGAGTGTCGTACATATTTCCGCAGATCAGAGCTATAGTCAGTAGACACAGTCAACATAGTGAACCTCAGTTTCTATAGACTATTTCACAGATGTTGCCAAACGAACCTCGACCATCAATGGAACATCCAAACAAGTAGAGACGCCTCCGCTTGTTAGCTTAATAAAATACCCATCCCCGCATATCCAGATGCACCGGCCTCTGCATCAGAATAGGTGCACAGCTGTCACCTAGAAGGGAGCGAGGGAGCAGGCAGCCCAATCACAGTACTTGCGTCCTACATCCTTGTTTCTGACAGACAGCATACATAAATGCAGAGGAAATTCGGTGTGCGAGCAAAAGCTACCTGTTATTCTGCTCGCTTCAGTGTGCGAAAATCGAAGGTAGCTAAGTAGACGGGCTTTCGGGGTTTCAAAACGGACTTCAAAGAGTTGTTACCACAGTCGGACGTCACAACCTGCAGATGAATTTGATACACCGCGAGGAAAATGGTTAGTCCTAGTGCTTGGACTTGTGGAGAGAGTGATAAAATTTCGGTGGGGCAGGGAAGAAGAGGGAAAAAATGAAAGTGTAAGAGATGGTTCGGCAACACCATGTGTTCACCTAACCATCCCCTTGTATGCAGCAGGTGAGCCTACTCGGCTGACGAAATGCGACAGCCGATGCTGCACGGGAGTATTGTTAGCTGTAAGTTTCATGCATGTATGTCGGCTGGGATATTGCCAGGGCAATCAGACATGGACAGCACGCGGTTAGGGTCCTCAAATAAAGCTTGACCAAAAATGCGGCGGCGTTTGGCGGGAGGTGCAAGTGCATTATCATTTTTATAGAACAAGTTGCCACACATGTTCAAACCCCCAACCTGGAAAGCCAGAGGACTATGTTCGTCAGGCCTCTAACCATTGACTAACCTAGTATGGGACTCTGTGAGTGTCGTACATATACCACGCAGTATAGGTCAACGGGTCAGGGGCACGAAGAACCGTCACACCACAGCAAGGTTCAGTATCTTCGTGACGAGTCTCACTTACGACTTTCTTCTGTGTAACTAAAGACACAGAGCTACCGTATTCTATTCTCGCTTTTTCCGGTTGGGTTCCATAAAATAGTTCCGTTTGATCAGCACGTCAAGGATCTCGTTGGTCCTGACTTAAACCAGCGGCGTGATATAGTTACGAAGAATCAGTAAATACGGTAGATTGCCCAAAGCCATTCTTGAACCACATTTGCTATGGAACAATTCAGAACGTCTATAAGGCGGTGAGACTGCCCATACCAACCAAGCAAACAGCACCGGAAACAGAGAATGGTGATTTTCCACAATAATACAACCGTATCATAACATTTACCCTACGGCCTACCATTCTCGGACAATATCAGAAATATTCTACCAGCACCATAATCTAAGTTGATGAGTCGATACTGGTTCCGACATCAGTTTCACTATCCTATAAAGTGGATGCATTTAAAACCAACCTTAAATTTCCCAGTAACACGATTCGTTGCAGCCAACCGTTACTCGCCCCTGCTGGCAGCACCTTCACAACCTCCGTCGTCAGTCCCTACAAAGCTTCTTCACCAACCAGCAGGCAATCGAATAGCGCCTATTCCAGGCTACCGATATCCTCCACCAAAAGGCAACTTTATCTCCGGATCCCACAGATATGCATGTTCCTCTGCGCGCTGATGGAGCAAAGAAGCGCCTGAAAGGCCCGATGAGAATCTCTCCAAGATCATTTGGCGTGGGAGAAATATTCCCAATACAGAGCACTGTGAGGGATTCCCCCATAGGTTGGAGGCCAGCTGAACAGCTGTTTAAAGTGTTCGGCCTATCGCTCAAGACGATGATTTTAGGAACGAATTAGCTTACCACCTTCTTCACAAGTTGTTTCGCTGACGGTTCAGTAGTGAGAGCACGAATTGACTGACCGGAAGGTCCGTGGTTCGAACCTGACTTCTGCCTCTCGACTTCACTTCTCTAAGCTTGAACAAACTGGTAGTATCCCATCCCTCGTGCTTCCTTCTGGTGGCGTGGCAGATAAGCACTGAAAGGGTGCTACAGTCTTTAGTTGAGCTGCCCGGGATCAGCTGAAACAGGGCACACTTGTTGCGTGTCAAAAAAGTCTTTTCCATTTCCGGAATCTTCAGTCCGGCGGTATCATTTATCAATCTTCCGGTGTCTGGGGGCTCTGCATGCGCCATCTTGATCGACAGGTGCTAGTAGCTTTTCTTCAAGATATGCTGACCTCGGCGACATTCGGTTTTCATTTGGTCGGATAAATTAGGCAGATATTCTTTAAGGTCAAGAACTCAGGTAAAGCATTTCGTTCAGCTGTAACATCCTTCCGGTCCCTAGCTGCCATACCACCCGAAGGAACCACGATGGCTGGGATACTGCCAGGTTGCCCAAGCCTAGACAGGGGAAGTTGAGAGGCAGAATCGGGTTCGAATCAACGGACCTTCGGTCAGCAAATTCACGCTTTAACCACCTGAGTCATCATACCATCGAGAAGTTACAGCACCACGTCGTAGTTGAAAAATTGCGCCAATACGTCCTTCAAATTATGGCTGTACAGCAGCGAAGCATCTATGTGGGGTACTGATGTCAGGCTTCCAATGATGTTAACCATATGTGAAACATCTGGGATCATCTTAAATAGCGGCTAGTGGTGCACGACAAACTGAGGTCATATATGCATGTTTCGGACGGATAGCAGATAAACAGGAAAAAAGTGAAGGTTCTTAGAAAGAGATGTTTGTTATCCAATTCGAAGCATATCACGGAGACTGGGGATGCAGCGCGGATGAGCCCTGTTAAGTTCGATGAGAAATTATTTAAGGCTTATTATGCTAAGCAGTAGTTTAGGTATGGGACAATGGTTGCGGGAATATCAGGTAGACTGATCGAATTCCATCGTTTAACGGATTAGGTGAGAGTGTGGGTGATGGCGAGTATATGCGGATTGTTGCCCACGGAGGACGCCGGGTAGAATACTACGCCATCACGCGGTGGAAGCCAAATAATGGGAAGGGTCGAGTCAAACCAATCAACTTCAGACAACAGACTGTGGTCCCGTCACATGGAACACCGGACAGCAGTCAAATATCTCTGAAATGGAGGGCATCAGATTCACGGATTCACGGATTGATACACAGGATCGANACGTGATAAGACTGATACAGTTAGTATTGGTCTGAAACCAGCTTATACTGAATGTATTGATTCACCCTCAAAAGTGGCAGAATTACCGAACTGCAAGTTTAAGTCCGACTCAACGGAATCAACAACGACCTCGTCGTCAGCCCAATTCACTCCGACTACTAGCACACGCATCACACGTTCTGGCAGAAACCTTCACTGGCCAGATCGTTTCGTCCCAACCTCGCAATCTCTGCATTGTATTGAAAATTCACACGTTCTGACACGTTCACTGGCCAGACCGTTTCGTCCCAACTTAACAATCTCTGCATTGTATTGAAAACTATTTTTCACTTTTACCAACCA
>NW_008751669.1:1123336-1125111 GCF_000715545.1 Opisthorchis viverrini
TCTTGACAAGAGTGGATGTGACGAGGGCGCTGGGGCTGGACATAGACCTGCATAGTGTTATCTGCAAACCTCAGATACCGCTGTTGGGTCACCCGTGGGTTCTCCATTCCTGTTCCTCAAGGAGAACGCGGATGGCTTGTTTCTGCGGCGATGTCTCATGCATTTGAACAAGAGGTTTTTGTTTTGTCGAACGAGTTCCAGAATAGTGGGTTGTTTTCGTATGTTCCATTTGCGGATTTCTGATTTACAGCGGTTCCGCATTTTACGAAATGCCAGCTGATCTTCCGTATCCTCTGTATTCGACCTTTTGAAAAAATGGGACCTCTTTTCCAGATGTCACCGAATCCTTTTTGGCAGCATGCGGCTCATCCTACTGCTTGCTGGTGTTTTTGGGACGAACATCGCACCAGCCTCGTGAACTTTCTGGACAATGGTCCTATATAATTCTTCCACTGAAGCTGGCCCGTTTAACTTGTTCATGAAAAATGAGCACTTCTGAGAAGTCTGTACGGTAGAAGCCCAATAGCAGGTGGAATCACAGGTCAGTACACACAAGGTCGCTATGTCCCAGTGGAGCATTAATTGTTGCCTGATCAACGAGGTGTTTTTCGGTAAGGATGACCAAATTCAGGGGGTGGTAGTTGGCCTGCGCGGTATCTGGTGAGTGCAACGACATGTTGAGTCCAAGCGCTCTGTAGAACGACTTCAATCAGCGCGTTTGCAAAACGTCTGCTTGGTTCGACGCTCTGGAGTTCCATCCAGGAGGCCTTTGGTACTGTGAAGTCACCTACCAGCAGCGGATGAGTGAAGTGTTAGTTGGAGGAGAGTTGCTCAGGTTTTGATTGAACATCTTCAGGGGAACCCGAGTGGCTGAGGTAGAGCACACCACATCCACTCATGAGGATCCCATCGCGACCTGGTGAAACATTCTGTGCCGAATTTGTAAATGCAGTTTTACTCATCTTTCTTTTTTCCGTAAACGGCTATCTCAATCTACCTTATGTTTTGACATCAAATAGTGGGCCAACAATTATGCCAAGGGCTTACGTAGAAGCTCGGGCTAGCGCAGTGTTTAGAGTACCAGCTTACGTGCCGGAAGGTCCGTGGTTCTTTTCCGACTTCAGCATCTGGAGTGCTTCTCTCTAGTCATGGAATATCTGAAAGTACCTCAGTCCTCGTGTCTCCTTTGGTGAAAATGGCAGCAAGGCGTTGCAATGGCGCTGCAGTTAAACGAAGTTTTTCCATCAGCAAGATACGGTAGGTACCCACCTATACCCTCTGGCCGAGAATTATGAACCGCGAGGCAAATGTTGTCGAGATTTTTTGACGGACTTTTCTGGAGTCAATGGTCGAGCGTCCTGATGTACTTACTTGGTTGGGACAGGGGGCTGGACCGGCCCGAGGTCACAGGACGTAAAGCTTTACCGTCTGTCTTATTATGCTTTCCGAGCAGCCATGGACATTTGAAAGTATTTCGACCGTATTGAATAAATCGCCGGCGGTCATGGCCAACCGTTGGGCGATCAGAGTGTGTGGTTTCTAGGGCCGGTCCTTTTCAACCCGTCCCAAGTCTGTTGCTTTGGT
Organism: Opisthorchis viverrini; assembly: GCF_000715545.1. Classification (NCBI taxonomy): domain Eukaryota; kingdom Metazoa; phylum Platyhelminthes; class Trematoda; order Opisthorchiida; family Opisthorchiidae; genus Opisthorchis; species Opisthorchis viverrini. Next base: position 1,124,921 of record NW_008751669.1, read on the forward strand.
GTTATGGTCGCCGCTGATTTATCAGTGAATCTTCTGGAAACAAAGTTCGTGAATCAGTGGCGCTCGAGGGTTCCACGTTCCCCGACCAACAAACGAGATTTACACGCATCAATTCTGTCTGTAAGCTCATTCTGGAGTGTGTCTTCCCAACATCTGTATCAGGAACCGAATGTAAGCCCGACCGCTGGTTT
>NW_008751669.1:1125401-1133515 GCF_000715545.1 Opisthorchis viverrini
CATCAATTCTGTCTGTAAGCTCATTCTGGAGTGTGTCTTCCCAACATCTGTATCAGGAAACGAATGTAAGGCCGGCTGCTGGTTTGTAGGGAAATTCTGTAACAGTTGCCACGATGTAATAGTCATAGGACAATGAACCGCCTTTTTGAGGTCGGAGCTAATATTGGAGGCTGATAGCTTGAGTAAGAGACTGGATAAGTAGCCATTGTTGTTATTTCCACCAGGTGAGTCTTGGTGAATAGCATGGTTTACACCTGTCCAGTTTATTTACATTAGTTGCAATAAACACATTACGCCACGCATTTACTGCAACCAGACACACCGTTTCCTCAATCTACCTACCTGTTTTTCGTAGCCACATTTTTCGGTGGGCGTATTACGAATTTACTGACCAACACAATGCCATATATGCTTATAATCTAGACGTCTCACGGAAGTTCAACTGACGGCACTTGCATTTGATTGGTCAGCTGCATTGACAATGTTGTGCTGAATATAAAAAGCTTCTACTCTTAATGTTGCTTGTAGTGGTAGTATTTCAGTTTCAATTTTCACTTTTTGGGCGGCTATAGTAGTAGCGTCAGTCCAACGCATCCGAAGAAATGGCTGACAAAATGGCATGGTCACCCACTTTAGCGCGGCTTGCCTCAATGTCCCCGTGTTACAACTTTATTTGGGCTACTGCCAAATGAATTCACTCGCACAAAAGAGTCCCTAACTTTACTACCTCTATAATATCCCAATTTGACTTGTGTTTCACGTTGATCAGAGGTACCAAAACAGTTGTCAAGTCTATTAGATACCATAGGATGTGTAATCCGCGCCAAATTTCGGTTGTAACCGGCTTCGTATGATTCGTCGAATTGGATGGGGTTGCGGCCATAGGACGTTAGTTGCCAAACTTCCACTAAAGCTGAGGTCCTACTGGAGAGCCAATATGTGGAGCCAAGTGGCCGACTTATACATTGGGATGAAGTTTCAATATAGAGTAACGCTTTGTTATTCTTTCCAGTGAACTCTACCGTCTATACTCAGCAGACAGGCGCTGTCAATTTGGCTAGTATCAGTTTGTTTGATTTTTGTGGTCTTCTCAGCTGCTCACCACACACAATATCGCACACACAAACCTGCTCGACGCGGCAGCCCACACCAACGCTCCGACGCCGTTTAGCCATGGTGCAATCGCCGTGAGTATCAAAATTCCAGTCCCACCGACTCATTGACAACTGTCATTTCACTTCTCTTTCGCCACTTGCCTCTACCAGCGTCTGTGTGCTGCTGCTTTTTCGGATTGACTGAGCTGTCTTTACTGGCCTTGCTTTCCCCCGACCAAAAGCAATGGTAGCTGGAGTATTTAATAATGCACAAACCGCACTTATGACCGCTTGGATGGCTCTCTACCTTGCAGATCCGGTAGCATGTACGAGGCAGAAAAACCTCGTGTGGTGAATGGGTACGCCCCACAGGGAGGGTCGCCGTGTTACGTTGTACCATGGTGCGTTCTTATACCCGTCACCCCTCCAGTAGCATGGGTGCATCGCCCATCGCCGGTGGTTCTGAGTTTGGCCTTTAAATTCAGGAAATCAAAAGAAGTACTGCTTACTTTTGTTTTTGCTGCTGGTGTTGGGCTCGCCTCGGTAGTGTTATGCAACTGGCAATGCCATAAACCACAGATGGAAAAAACTGACCTCTCATCTGTAAAAAAAGGAGAAAAATTAAAAGATCACTTAGGATTGCCCGAAGATACTCTGCAATGCCCATGGCCTACATCGGCGAGCATAGTTGTATGTGCTTTCGTCAGAACAGAGGCTACACCGCACCAAGGCCCAAACCGTCATCCAAACAGAGAATACACCTACTCAACACTCCCAGAGTTAGACACGAAAGTCTTCATCGCTATGCATCACCTACAGATTAGAGCTGATAGCAGTGCTCTCGCAACCTAAAATTGCACCTGGTGGGAAAAGCTAAGAGTACAGGAGCATCTGAGGCCGAGATCTTTGATCTCTGTAGAATGAGTAATGGGATTTTCATTAATTGTGGAAGCGTCAGCCGGGAGGGAGCAGCGGCAGGAAGTTATGCAGGATTTTGTGGAGGATAAGCTTAGGCCAGAGTCATTTGACCAGCGAGTCGTTGAATCTAGGTCTCGCTTAATCTGGTGAAAGGCAAGGGTTTTTGCAGAGATGGGGAATGCGTACGCGATTTTTATATCGTCCGCGAATAGGAAGGCCTTACCATGGGATATGGCGCCGGAGACGTCATTGATGTACAGCAACAAAAGGATGGGGCCTAGCACGCTTCCTTGGATGACTCCGCTAGTGATCGGTAGTGGAGATGATTGCATGTCCCCGATTTGCGTTATTTGCCTTTTGTCTGATACTAATACTACTCACCACTCCCAGTGGTAGACACGAAAGCCTTCATCGCTATGCATCACCTACATATTAGAGCTGATAGCAGTACTTTAGTGGGTTGGTGACTATTTCTCAAGCACACGGTTTCACCCCCGCGGTATTATCCAACTCATGTGATAAACACTCGATTAACCAGTATGCTTAGAAGTCCATTCTCGCAATCCCTTACACATCCGATTCCCATACCACGGTTCTACGCGCTTTTGTCGGCTTTTACTAGATCCCTTGTAATGTGATGTCGTATGTTAGCAAGATCAACCCCTGATCGCTAGCCTGTCAAGTACAAATCTATCGATTTCCTACTCCACATAATCACTTGTCATCACCCTAGCTGCATCAGTTTTTCTTTCTGTATGTAATAATGCATAATATCCCATTTCATGTCCCCTCAAATTCACCATGTTTTGCGAATCTTTTCCCATCCGCTCATCTTCGCAAGCTTTGAACTTCGGAAGTGCCCGCTTTGGACGACCTGGTTAGCTGATCTCCACTCCACCTGGCCTATGATCTAAAATTTTGGGATCACCAAGCGGACCAAGAAAAAACCTACAATTCCATATCGGTTTTGTTCAAGCTTGTTTCCTCGACCAGGCTGAAATGAATACCTCTGCTCAATGAACTGCTCACCCCCAGCCGAATCATCGCAAATGTGACGTCCGTCGCGGGGCTGTCCAAAAACTGAAGCATGTCAGGCCAATGATGGCACGGCACTGCCATACTCTGTTTGATAACACACCCGCAACTGTTCCATTCCTCCTCTCAACCGCGCCCTCTTGCCTACTCGTTTCAGTAACCCCAACGACCACCATGACATTCATTCCAATTTATTGGACTACTCGTTCGAATTCAACGGTTTATGTGCCCCATCCAACCTAACCCCTTCACCTGACTTTCCAGCAACAGAGCAACCAGTGAGTCTGCCTGTTCTCAGATTACACCATATTTTTGAGACTAAACTTGCCATGTTCTCCCAATTCGAATTACCACATCTCCACTTCCACTTTTGCTCGTTATGACTCCGGCCACTTACCCAACCGCCCAATTTCGCTCATGGCCAGCAATGGTTTTGCAGTTTTAGTTCATGTCAGCCGACTGAGTCTTTGAATTAGTCGGACCCCATGCCTATTGTTCCCTACAAGTTGCAAAAGAAACATATTATTATTTAATCGAGTACCTCCCACTGTTTATACCATTGTCCTCTATTCGCACAGTTCCCACTAGCCGCAAATCCTCCTATCATACCACAGCCTGACGGTAAACGCATGATCATGCCAGACGGTATGCCACCCACAATTTGGAAATATACATTATTATTATTATGCCCCTTTTGCGTCAACATGGTAAGCGCAATGAAATGTAGTAAAGGTAATTGCGTGATTGGTGTCCTCACATTATCCTAGAAAATGCGCTAAACAGTGTTTAAACGCCGCCACTAGCAAGTAACTGCAGTGTGGTCTTTATATAAGCTCGGTGTTGGTTCACTTGTTGACTCAACGTTAACAGACCGCTCCGAAATTTGGCGCATAAAAAGGCCTATCACTGGTGAGCGCGAAGCAGCGGTGCGCGCTGTAATCCGTGTGCTCCGTGTTTCATCAAACGTGACCACTTAACTGAGCTTCAGCAGCACCAGGCCCACTATGCCGTGTATTCAAATCGTCAGTCACTTGACGATGTTTGAGAATGCAGCCAATTGCATTTGAATACATAGAGCGATTTAGAAATTCAAGTAGATTTGCGACTACAGTCCATCAGACGTAAGCAGATTCAATGAATAGCAGGCGCTGGACTCTCCCCCCGGAGTTTTTCAGAATGGTTGCCAAACGATCTCTGCGGAAGTTGCAATCAATGCAACTCCAATAAACCGGAGGCGCTCCTGCTCAGCGGCTCAACACACGCATAAAAAATACCAAGCTGGGAAGGTCTCCGCATCACTAGAAGCAGGATACTAACGACAAGACGCTCGTTCTATTCACATTACTTGCGATTCGAATTCTCGTTTCGACAGACAGCATACATCAATGAAAAAGAACTCAAACGTAGGGGGAAAGAAATTTCGTTGACCTGCTCGCCTCAGGGTGCGAACTTTGAAGGAATTTGACTGGGTGGCCTTTAAAGATTAATCATTTTCCGTAAACTTCTGAGGCTTTTGCGGAACAAAACCTGTTGCTGAAGTAAACACATCGCATAAAAGCTAACAGGCTGCGTGGCGGGGTGCACAGTCCGAGTGCTCTGTGTGTTTATAGGCGGAACAAGACGTATGTGAAGGAATGGAGAGGAGTTAGCAGGCAAATATCACCAAATACACTCCCTATCAAAGCAGCAAGTAGGCTGTTTGCATCATAGAGTGTAGGAATCCATTTGGTTGTAGGGTTCAATATTTCAGTGCCTAAATAACTATCGCGGGGCTCGTACAGACAATATGGGCCTCTGATCGACGTACTGGACTCAAAAACCTGAATGCAAGGTAGAAGACATACCAGAGTAATATAACATGGTTTCAGCAACTAGCTTTTCAACGTGTTAGATGTCTAGGAGGCTTCAGCATAACCCTCCTGACCAACCTGGTATTGGAAGCCGTTAGTACAGACGTAAGAAAACTCAGTGTAGCACAACGGGTCCGGGAAGTACACTGATTGCCTCGTTAAAATGAGACAAAATTGTCTAACGGTGGACATCACAACTGGCTTACAAGCTGGACTTATGTCCATCCGCACAACCAAGCACGATTGGGAAAAACAATGAGCCCCATGCATGACATAAGGAGGCTCAAATAAGGTGAAGTTTAGCGCCGGCAAAATAAGTATAATTTGCGGATAGATACGAAGTTGTTGAATCTGACTTTAGCCACAGGTGTTCTTTTAAAAACACCAAGAGATCTTCCTCGTAGGGGGAGGGAAAGTAATACATCCGATGACACCACCGTGAACACCTGGGACGCAAAGCACATTTTACTTTTCCTCGTTCACTTTCCTCCGAATCTTCCACGCTGCAGTCAGCACAAAATTGGTCAGCCGTTAGAATTCCTTGCCAGGCGGTTATGACTGACATCGACGATTTCCTACAGAGAATGGTTCTCGGTTTCACGCAAAACTAGTGCCTGTCGTCCACCGAAAGGAACATCTGTAATAGTTCGTTCACCGTCTGCGCTTGAAATATTGACGGCGTCAATTTTGTTGTGTACGCTCAAGTTGGTTGCGCTAAATGTAGCTGGTCCCTCTGGAAATCCCAGTTGATAGAGCTCGGGAGCATTCAAGTTAACTAACGGAGCTTGCGGCGGTTGATCGTGGACTGCGATGCTCGTGTCTGTGGTCCAGTTTATGATGGTTTGAAAAGTAAATGGAGGGAAATTTGTGGGGCTGTATTCTGAACGATACGTGGATGTAAACATGTCGAAATGCTCATGATTCAAAAGTTGATGGTGTGTTCGAAAAACATTCGAGACCATGTACAATGAGGCGCTATTTGTTCGAGTTCCACGTCTTGGCAAACCCAACAGAGCAAATGAAAGTTGATCGCACCGTTCTTTTCCCGTGTCTAAATCGAAGAGTCTGGTAGTTCGTTGGCTTCCACTTTTGGTTCTTTTAGATAGTATGGTAGATGAAAACATCGGATTCCAAATGCAACGTACTTATAGCATGTGCACGTTCTGGTTAGGTAGCTGACCGTCTCTTGTCGATGACCACTAAGTATCGTGGTGTTTTGGACGCTGCTAAATACCGTAAACCGGTGTGTAGAGGAAAAGTCGGATGTCATTTTGAAGATGGCATACGGCATCAATTGACGGCACAAGCTGTCAAATTGAAGGTTGCCGATAATGTGGGAGGTCGCGACAAGACACATCCGATGTGGATTCCTAACTGTTCCATATCACGTAAGTCGTGCTCATTCGTGACACTCGTATGGATTCCCAAATTCGGATTTGCTTCTTGAGCAATTCCGCCCTGAGGCAATAATGCATGGCCCTGACCATGGTTGCATCGTCGGTTCCGTGGTTTGCTCCACGCTGTATCCTATGCTTAGCCCATAAAAAGCGTTAGGCACGATGAAAGAGTTAATGTACAGAAGACGGCGTTCACTCGAATAAGTTCTTAGGAGGGCAAATACCTTCAAAAGTTGTTGCATACATACCCGTACATGACAACGAGAGGAACTGAATCGCACAAACCGTTCCATAATTATACGATTTGTGTGAGCGCGACACATTCATTGATTAACGAAGGGAAGCACGTTGTTCATCGCTTTTTCGATAACCATTATACCATGAGAATTGATGCACTTGACGTAAGGATAACCATCAGGAAATTCAAGAAAAGTTGGGAGGTAAGTTCTCACATCATTCGTAACAATCCGTTATGGTAAATTATGGCTTCAGGGAGACTTGTACGTCCGCAAATTTTCATTAAATGTCTGATACAAAATCAATTTTGTTGGTTGTTTGAAAATGTGCGTTCAACCAGTGGAAGCCTGGAAACGTTTGATAGAGTTTGGAGATCTCAAAGTTTGAATACACAGAATGTAACGTTCGGTGAACGTTTGTTGATTCCTTCACACCTACCGACACTTCATGGCTCTCATTCCACATTTCAGACACTGCTTGGGGTATAAACTTCACCTGTATTTTCCTTGATATTTACGTCGGATCTGCTCAAAGACCTGTGGTACAATGTTGAATGTACGTTCCTGTTGAATCATTGCTATGTATTAACCATTGACACTTCTATTCAATCAATAATCGTTGTTTATTTGTTGTTATTACAGAACCATACCGAATACAACGACAGTCTTCTCGACTTAACAAAGGACTTCGGGTGCGTATACTCAGATAGTATCTCAGCCGCATATCTTGCACCAATCACCTAGGTTCAAAGTAAAACCTAAAATTATTCAAGATGTCGCAATCCGGCGATGGACTACGTCCTCCAGTATTGTCACGTAACGCTTCTCCTACAGAGCGTGATGCAGTGCATTCATCGGATAATCGCCATATGGAGCTGAAGCTCGCACGGCTGCGTATCCGGGAGTTGGAAATTCAGCTTGAACTACAGAAACTTTCCGAAGTGAAGGCCAAAAAGAGCAGTCAAGACGAATGCGATTCGCACACTCATTTCCAACCAGATCCAGCTGATTCGAAGTCCATAGCCTTTGCCCGAATCATGTCGCGAAATTCTGCAGGTCGCGAACAGTCTGCTCTCTCAACGGATGCAACGGTCCTCACCACCATTTGTCACATTTAAATGTTGTTCAGAATGATGGGGAACCATGCATATCATCACACCACACTTCTCTGCATCATTCCGATCAAGCGTTTCCGCATGTTTCATCGCGCGGTATAGCTCTTGCGATCGTTCCAGTTATCGTCAGGAATGGAGCTCAAACCATCAGTAAATGCACCTTTCTCGACAATGGCTCAGGTTCCTCATTTATCTATCAAGCCCTTGCGACAAGACTAAATTTGCGTGGCCAGCATACCAAACTCACCTTGAAAACGTTGAATGACGATAAAACTCTTCAGTCAACAGAAGGGAGGTTTGATGTAGATTGTCCCGGTTCAAATGAATCAATCTGTGTTCAACGAGCATGGGTGGTGAAGAACTTTCCTAAAATTAACCGAATTGTTCCGAACCACTACCAGCTAGCAAGATGGACACATTTAAAGGATGTCCCATTCGATAAATACAACGACACCAAGATCGGTATTTT
>NW_008751669.1:1135185-1150892 GCF_000715545.1 Opisthorchis viverrini
TCGAATACGACGACAGACTTCTCGACTTAACAAAGGACTTCGGGTGCGTATACTCAGATAGTATCTCAGCCGCATATCTTGCACCAATCACCTAGGTTCAAAGTGAAACCTGAACAGAATGCATCTAGCAAGCACAGTCCACGTACTTTTCTGTTGCATTGCCTCCACATCAATAATGAGAGCTTAAAAATTGCGAGATTAATAGGAATTGCTTGAATTTTGTACCCGAATATTTCCGTCATGGATCTTGGGGTATACCTGTCGAACTTGGATCTCACGTAGAACCGAATGATAAATCACGGCCGTTACATTCAAGCATTGGCCGGATGTCTGCAATTCCTCCAAATCAGTCGACGCTTCCGAAATACACCTGAGTAATTCGGTACCTCGTAGCTCGTGATTGCACATCATATTTAATCTAGTCATTCTAAAGGATTTGCCAATTGGAAAACGCCCCGCTTTTGTGGGGTTGAGCATGCTGCGTCGCTTTCCGTTGTTAGGATGGCGTGCAATGAATTTCCTTTAGTATTGGAACTTCACGAACGTTTTCTCATGGAGGCCAGGTCCACTAATGAAAGTGGAGAATCAACCCATACCTTTAATGAGAGTTTACTACTGTAAACGTGCGTGTAGTGTAAACTGAACGAAACTGAACGAACGAAGAGAAATGAAAAATCAAACGGTTGCGGTAGTTGTGATAGTTGATTACTTTCTTTCAGCTTGACATATACCTGTTTAGGTGTGAGACAACCACATCTGTCGTCTCGATTTCCCAGTTGACACATCAGTTAGCCAACCGAGGAGACGTTGAGCTCGTGAGCAGGCGCTTCATCACCAAACTGCTTCATCTCGAAGACCTGCGAGTGAAAGATGCTCATCCTCCAGAGCGGTTACAAGAGGGGGGTATTTCTGCACTGTTTTCAAACCTAACAATTCTAACACTCGTAGACTCGGCTGTTCCGTCCCCTGGTGATTCAGACGCTTCTTGCTCCACTCTGAAGGAGCTTTCTTCACTCAGTCGATTACTGTCTTCGGGACATTCAGTTTGCTGCTGTGTGGACAGAAATTTCAAAGACTGCTGATGAAGACCATGAAACGTGAAATTTTGGACTTCTAAATAAGTTACTTTTGTGGTGGGGCTGTCGTGCGTTTTCACGGTCAACCGGCTTCCGATTTATTGTGTGAAAACTTGCTTTATGGGCTGGTGTTAGATCTGTGAACATTCTTTGAGTTGTTCAGATGATATGAAATAAATTATGTTCGGATTCCCAACCACCTTTGCGTACTGCGACACGTTTTCTTTGGTTGGCTGTACTGTCCACTGTGGTATATAAATGGCTCGCTGGCTTGAAACCGCTGGCAAAGGAGGAAAAGAGCATCGTTCAATCTACATTTATGTGCTTCTCACCAAAGTGTCCATAATGTGGTGGGGAGCAGTTCATTGCGGAGGATTAACGGTTCTGATTGGCCTGCGTTCTGACCAATCATAGCAGGCCCTTGGACCTTGGCAGAGTAACTTACTCCTATTTCATCCACGTGGTACTGTGCTAATTACAGAGGCACTCCTCCAGAGAACAACCGCCACAATTTAGCTGTCTAAAGTCGTAGCATGGAAAGAATGAAGTAGGGTAACGGGAGAAATCAAGGTAGTCACCCGAACCCTCTACTTTAAGAGCAGTGCTATACCATTATTCGCCTTCAGGTGAATGAAAGCCGCTAAACGGCAAAAATAAACCCTGTCTGGGAATCTTGAGCAGAAGCTTGGACCCTGTGTATCGATCCACGATTCCGTGATGGGGGAACCTGCAGCATGAATTCATGCATCATTCCACTAGTTTCGGGCGGCTGTCGTATTCAAAGTTTTCAGGCGAGCATGCTCGTCTGCAGTAATAGTCACGCAGACAACGTACTTCTTCCGTAATATCGTCCATTCCATTCTGCCTCTTCACAATCTAGCTAACTTCAGCAGAACGATGTGCACTGTGGTCTGATACAAGCATCTTTTGCGACCTGGTGAAATGCAATGCTGATGCGTTCACGGATTCACGGATTGATACACAGGATCGAGGCTTTTGCCCAATCGGCCTTTTAGACTCGTACATCGACTTTGCTTTTAGACTGCAGTCATGACTGATCTGCGGAGCCAGTGGAATTTCCGAGGTGTGTACAGCGCTACATAACTTCCTTTATTGCTCCTTCACTCGATAGAGGCATCTTCAAAGACCGTACGTCCATCAACACTGTCCACTTTATGGGTGTAATACACGTGTCGAAGGACGGGTTAACCTTTGTCAGTTTTTCAAATAATGCCTGTGCTTCCTGCTCTTAAGAAAAGGCACCAGTGTGGTTTGTGCATTCCAGGTCAATAAACTCCTCACCTGGAGAGATATGAGTATGGGGTTTCGGAACCCCTCTGCAATGACAGAATGAGGCAAAAATGGAAAGACTGAATAGCCTTGTCGCACCACTGCTTGTAGAGGAGCTTTACGGGAGCTCCTTACATTTACGCGTCCAAAAGTATGTGAAGATAAAGAGCACATGATATTTAAAAACTTTTGGGCATATCCTATTTCGTAAGGGCGTTGAAAAGAAGGAATGGGTCGACAGAATCCAAAGCACTCCTAAAGTCAACGAACGCCAAGTTTGTAGTTCGCTGACAGACTAGCGGTTTCGTAACGCTTGACGAATTACGAAAATGTGGTCCCCTCATCCCCCTCGAGGCCGGAATCCTGCTGTGATTTGGGTTCCCTCTTCACCCGCCTTTGTAAGACAACGTGACGTAAGCAGTTCAAAGACTGGTTAGAACGGCGGTTTTTCTGCGATTAACACATCCACTGTGGGTATCTTTTTGGAAAATGGCAACCGACATACAGTTGTCACCTTGTTGTGGTGGTCGGGCTTCTGTGCTGCAATAATCCTGTGGCGGTCTGGAGGAAAAGTCGTATTATCATCTGCGATAGGAGTTTGAAGGATGTAAGGCGTTTACCCCAGTCCACCAGCATGTCCATATTAATGGCAACAGCGATGCTGAATTTCTCCGGGGAAGGACGGGTTAAAAAAAGTCAGTCCTGAAAAACACCGAGCGCCCAACGGTTGACCGTGACCACGGGCGCATTATTCAGCACTATCGAAATATTTTTAGAACCAGAATCTGATGCTACTCAACGGGCAGCTTCACCAGTAGTGTGTCATGTCTATCCTTTATGTTCACATTGTCGGTTCGTGTTAACCGTGCTTTCGCCTTCACTTTCAGCCTATGTGCGTCTATTCCTTCTACTCTATTCACTCTTGTTCTCGCGCTCTTTGAGGATCCACACTTCGTCCGCAGCAGAGTAAGACAGTAATGCTTTACCTCCTGCGTCTAGGGCCAAGCCGGCTACCTAAGGCCATGTGGGTCAGACTTTTGAGTCATCGGTTCCGAGAAAACAGTAACAACCGCTGCATCGGGCTTCAGACGTTTTAGTCAGAGGCTAGGAGCAGGGTCCCCGAGCAAAACCCTACATCCTCCGATTGCCTTGTGGGTCAGACTTTTGAGCCAAACTGTAAAGATGAGGTGTCTCAACCAACCCCTCTCCTTGAGCTTGGACGACCGGGAAGTATCATTCGCCCTTGCAGCTCTTCTCCCATCGGCCTTCCCCCACATCCCCAACACACTGATCAAATGATAAATCGCGATCAACCCATCTGCCAATCTCCCAGGCACTGTTCTGTGTCTAAGACATTGCCCAGGAAGACAAAATAAAACAAAAAACAAATACCCACTAGCCTCAAAGGATATAATCCACATTGCGGTCTTTAATGTCCGTCAAATTCGTCAACAAGCATCTCTTGCTTAAGCCTTGCTTTCTCTATCTATCGATGTATGTTGTACCTCCGAAAAATGAATACAAGACCCCATTTCGGCCGTGCACCGCAATCTGCTTAGAACGAGCTCAGTTTCATACATCACCATGAATACAAAACCCCATTTCGGCCGTGCACCGCTTAGAACGAGCTCAGTTTCGTACATCACTTCAGATATCCGGTAGTCCTGACGCAACGGTTGGTGGTATCTACTGTAGAGGCTGAAAGCGCCGTACTGAACCGGATCCCAATAGACAGTCGTACTTGTCAGGTTCATTTAAGGTCAATGCACGTCGATCTGGTAAACGGTGTTCATTTGTCGTATAAGCGCACGGCCCAACAGACTATGGTTCTGAGACAAAGAAGGACGCGTTTTTATCAAGATTTGTCGCGACTGTTTTGGTCAGCAAGAAAGAGGGATATAGTGATCCTGACGGGTGACATGAATGTTCAAGTTGGACAACCAATTCCCGAAGAAGTACAATTAAGTGGTAGCTTTGAAGTCGATATTGAGCGGACGGATAAAGGGGGTGACAGCTTCACTTGTGTCACCATCATCAGTCGTTATCAGCTGTAAGAACTACGTGCTTGTCATACTGGTTTTAGCCGCCAAAATTTCGCCTATCGATGATTGGGGAAGGTAGGGTAGGTTGCTGCGCGTCGGAAGTGGGAGCTGCTAAGTTGGTGCGTAAATACCAGTCTTTCTTTGGACTTTCTAGTGAGGGGGTATTAATAGAGCTATGCATTGAAGGCAATAGCTTGGATTCACGAGCACCAATGAGGGTGCAACCGGCCAGTAAAAACTTCCAACACGAAATCACACATCGGCTTACTTGGATTCCATCAACCGCAAGACAGTCATGGACTCAGTTGGACCATTTGGCTATCAGTTACTGATGGAGATCGTCAGCCACAGCTTGTCATTCCTTCTGATGCACACAGCTGGACTCTGATTATGCCATTGTGTGAGCCCGGATATCACTTTTTCCGTCAACCTTACGCGTGTGACAGCAGAGCAGTTCCATTTATCAACTTCGACAAGTTCCAGTAGCTCAAGAGTATTAAGGTGACCTGTCTAGAAAGCTACTGAAAGTGCACAGTGATGCAAATGACGAAGATTGCTCGGAGGCTAAATGTAAGCGGGTTAAGGAGGCTATGCTCTCATCTTTCAGAACTGTCTGTCCAAGCCATCTGACCCGACCAGGTAAGTACTGGATATCGTCGAGATCAGCAGATCTTACGGCTGCCTTACTAGCAACTAGCGACTGGGATGGTGCACGCAGATCCCTCAAACACAGGATAATCAGGAGCTTGAAGAATTCTACGGAGCGCTGGTGGATTTCGAAGGCCTAGAAGATGGAGAAGGCTTTCGCCACAGGCAATAGCCGCGCCCTATTTGAAATGACTCGATCATCCGACAAACGAAGGCAGGTGTCGGTAAAACAATATGCAAAAAGGAGGAATAGCAATTAACTCCCTCAGCCATTTTCTTGAGCGGTCTTCTGAACACTTCAAAGAACAGTTCAGCTTGTCTCTTTCAACACAACCGCTAAAAGAACCCGGCGTGTCTGAATGGCACATCGACACCAGTCCACCATCAAAAACAGCGTGAGACATCAGTTCCCAAGTACGTCAAGACGCCTGGCGCAGATGGTCTGTATTCCGCATTCTTCAAAAAAGGACCTAGTGAGCAGTCTAACATCCACACTGCAGAAGAATTGCAACGAAAACAGAGTACCAGCCGAATGGTTCTCCTCGACCGTCATCCCAGTTTTCAAAAATGGCGCAAGAGCGAAACCATTGCGGCATCAGTCTGGTATCCGTCGCATCTAAGGTGCTCTCTTGGATTATTTTGCACAGGTTGGTCTACTATCGGGAGAAGCAGGTTCGTGGAAATCAAGCTGAGTTCCGCCGCGGCCGAGGATTCCTAGGCCGTATTTATACCCCTGAGACAAATTCTCGGACAGCGCCACTGCTTCAAACGTCTCTTGTTGGTTGTTATTGATTTAAAATCTGCTTTTGACTCTGTCGATCGTGAGAAATTTTGGCGGTGTCTGGTGACCAAAGATGTCCCTTCCAAATTTGTAAGTTCCGGCGAACTGGCTGGATATGAAGTTATTTATCGAATCAGGAAAATTAAGGCAGTTTTTGCCAACCTCAGACATCTGTGGCATCGACGTGACTTGAGTTTGTCTGTCGGGGGCAAATTCACACCTGGGCGTTGCTATCCATACTGCTTTATGGATCAGAGACGTGGCCTTTACGTTCCGAGGACATACAAAGAATGTCAGTGTTTGACCATCAGTGTCTCCAGAAAATTGGTCAGGTTTGTTAGGAACACGGATTTAGTAATGCTAAGGTACGCCAGATGGTCTTCGGAGTAATGAACCCTCTTGCGATAGATGAATTCATTACTCATGCTCCATAGGTTACCCTGGTTAGGACATGTACCCCTCATGCCAGAAGACCGTCTGCCTCAGAGCTCTTTTCGCCCACCACTTCCCTGACTGGAGGCTACCGAGAGCTAGACAGTGTACGATCTGGCAACGAAGTATGAGGACACGAACCAGTAAACTTGTTCGTGTTGACAACTGTCGGCTCCCTGTATGGGAACCCGAGACTCAACTCATCAATGGTTAATGACGCTGGTATGAATGGCCAAAATGCGCAGTCAGTGGCGCTTATGCATCAGAGTTGTTGTCTTCAGTGCGTAGCTACCCGATTCCCGAACTAACTGAACATTCAACCGCCTCCAAGACTTTGCTGTATATCTCGCACTATCCCACTTTCTGGCGATCGAAACTGTAGCAGTTGGAAGCATTGTGCCTATAGAACACGGTTTATAGCTGATAAATCGATTGATTGATTCATCCAGATATGTGTAAGTGATACAAGCACGGACATGTATTCACATCAGTCTTTAAACAGCGGGTGGGTTTTCGTCAGGACCTGTTATGCAACTTTTGAGGGAGGTAATTCATTCGCTTTCGGAAGTAACAATCCATGATCAACCGCTGTATTCCTTAGAGTCCTTGCTCCAAAATTTGTGTGAAGAATCTAGTTAAGACGGGTTACATTTTCCGCTCCTTAGCTGATTCACGCTACCGTAAGCTTATCTAACCCGACAGTGCTTTTGGACATGATGACTCCTTTGTGAGATTATACTCGGGACCACGCAGTTATTTCTTGGTCAGGATGAACTCGTGGATTTCGGACAAAATGAGGACTGATTGAAATGAGCCGTTCGTTCGGGTCACAGAGCGGCCCGTGTTTTCTGAATCGCAGGTACTTCTGGATAAAGATAGGCGGAAGATATAAGCGACAACAAGAGCGAGTTCTGTCGAGCGCCTTCAAAGTGGGATTCATAGCCCACAGAAGCTTTGTTGTTTTGAGGGACATTAATAAGTAGCAAAGGTTCCTTTTGTTAACGGTGAGTATGGAAGAGTGGTTTGAGAAATGTGATTTAGTTTGGGGTAAAAAAATAATTGAGATTTCAGTTTCTCTTGTGGCAAGGACCTGGTTTTTTAGAAGTGGGTATAGACGGTTGGAAAGAACTCGTGGCTGACGCCTTTATCGGATGCATCAGACAGTTGATTAGCCTTGCGGCTAACACATCCGCAGCCTCAGGGAAGGCGGTGAAGCAGGAGTTGCGGATGGAACGGAACATTTATTTGTTGAAGGGCGTATTCATGCCATCCGACTCCTAAGCACAATACGGGGCTTCGTGATTAAGCCATCCAGGAGGGTGCAGGTGAAGAATCCCAGCTTTGCATCATAAGGAGAATCAGTAAAAATGCTATCAAAAGTTGAGGCCTTATTCGAAGTACAGACTTTCCAGGGAGAGAAAGCAAGAAACTGATGCATACCTCAGTCAGTGGAAAAACAACACCAGGAAGTACGACGAGACTGGCAGGTGGATTGAATACACGACCAAATAGACACTAGGATTCAGAGAACGATCGAAGGGACCTTTTAGGGCGGAACACTTGGTAATGCTCCAATCAGAAATGGTAGTCAGAAACATTTCGAGGATCTAGTGAAAGTCCTTATGACCTAGAATTCGAGCCGGACACTAGGCAGTTTGAGATGGAGCCCCTGGTTTCCAGAAGCTGTCTCGGATTTTTGGGCCTGTGTCCAGTGAGCTCCAAATCAGTGATATGTACGTTGAAATCGTCGGCAGTGTACAACCTTGTGGTGGAGTTTGACTGTTGAATGGTTTCATAATCTTCATTCCCATGCACCAATACTACTGAAATTATTCCTTAACTTCTGGGACAACTTATCTGGGTCACTCAACCTTAGAAGATAACGTATGCCAGTTGGGGCCAAATGGGGAGACTGAATACGATGAGCGGATGTGGTCACGAACCCCAATTTTGAAACAAGCATTGGGTATTATCCCAGTTTTCTTACCTTTTGGTCTTCATGACGAATAATTCACATGAAGTGGAAGAGGACAAAGGTGATGGATTTAGATGTTGCCACTCCAACCTCAAGGTGAATATTTGAATGCGCGAGGGGAGCGACTCCGTTCTTCGTATATTTGAGTGGTGGATCATCATCATCAGAGACAGCATTAGTGTTAGCATTGATGCCTTACTGTCGCACAACCATAAAGTTAATCTAATTATATTTAAGGCCTCAGAATGAAAAGAAAAAGGCTGGTGGAGGAGAGGACCTAGTGCTGATGTATCTTAAGCATTCTAAGGTTCCCAATCTCCATGCACTCAGTCAGACAACCTAGAAAGAAACCGACAAGACGTACGCTACTGGCATCGATCAGCCGCCATTTTTTGCAATGTTTCCAGCTAAGAAAGAAAGAAAGAAAGCGTTCAGCTGTAGCACCCTTCCGGTGCCTAGCTGCCATGCCACCCGAAGGAAGCACGAGGGCTGGGATACTGCCAGGTTGCCCAAGCCTAGACAGGGGAAGTCGAGTGGCGGAGGTCGGATTCGAACCGCGGACCTTCAGGTTAGTAATCCGCGCTCTAACCACTTCGGCCATCTCGCTATGCTGTATGAAGTACCGTTCGGCTTTACTTAGCACCGAATACTAATAGTTAGTAAATATGGTCGGACAGCCTGCATCCTTACCCCTTCTTGGAAGGCTTACTGCAACAGAACCCAACCTCTAACCCCTTCCACACCCTTCTGTCAAGTTACGGACCAGAGCTGGCGACCCAGACTAGGCGCATGCAGTGGTGGCGTTGTAAGATCGTTTGGACTCGTGGACGGATGGAATTCCAAAAACGTAACTTGAACAGGCCACTTGTAACGGAATTGGTGCCACATTATAAACCACCAAACATGCTGGTGTCTGTGATCACTTGGTTGTAGGAAGTCAAAATCGAGGGTAGCTAAGATTTCGTTATTGTAATTGCCTTCCAGTGAGTTCAAAAACTTGGTCAAAATCTCGGTTCCGAATCATGATCGAGTCTGGCTTTTGCTGGCTTAGCCTCCTGCTGTCAGCGCAGAGTTTGACGCTGGCCCTATCTCGTTTTGAAGAAGAGTGAGCAATTGGAAAAGGCTGTAACCCACTGAGACAACCGGAGGGATATAAGGTCACATAGCCTTGAGCGTTACTGAACCTGTGGTCACTTGCCTACTCTATAGCAATACGGGAACACGAGTGGATTACTTAATGTAAGTTTGTGCCAGTTTTATTAAGATGCGCTCGAGTCTACCGTTGTACTGGGGGATGAACATCAGTGGTGGTGCCGGTGCGTTGACGTAAAAAAGCCAATGCTGGTGCGTCCTGTTTTATCCTCATGTTTAGTCTGGCTGGTGGCTCTGCGCGTTTGTAGATCGATCTCACTCCTTCAAGTACGCGTCTCTGTGGGGTATTTTCACGTATCACCACATTCCGTAGCATCACTGCATCTTTGGATTAACAGCAACGGGCGCTAGTCTAGTGTTTAAAACGCTGCTTATCGGAAAATCCGTTTTGGATGTAGGCCATTCACAACCATTTTATAGTAATATTACTACTTTTTTCTACCAGTCGACTTACTGCGAGTCACGCCCTCAATTTGCGAAGATCAAACCACATGTGTATTTGAGACTGCTTTTCAGTGGGCTGTCTGAATGCCCTTACTGAATCCTCACAATACCCATCTTATAACTTCAAATGGACGAGTGTTTTTACCGATCCTGTGATCTCTATCGGTTTTATTTTTAGAGCGAATAGTTTCTCCTTTTTTACTGTTGGTTTATTGCCCGAGCTTGGCCAATGGATTGTATTGGTTGATCGGCGAACAATCAACGGCCACCCAAAGTACTCATTTCCTCAACACCATTATTATCTGCAGCCCAGAATCTCAAGGTGCTTTGTTTTCTTGTTCCTTCCGGTGCAGTAATGTGATATTTCCAACTTTCGTGTTCCAGATTACTGCTTTACTGTGTGACTACCTGGATCCCCAGGACACGGCTAACTATTCATCCTTCTTGGCGATATGTCACACTGTTGGAACTTCCTAAAGCTGGCCGCAAGAAGGGTGCATGGAATACGTACAGTTACTATTTATTTGGAATGATATCCTTTAGCTGCCACTCGCTCACGTGCACTACGATATCGGCCGTTTATGGGTACGTCGGTGATTGTAGGAACTTACTTGGGTTACCTACTACTGACTGACAAGGAGCAACCACCAGAACACTATCCGAACACGATCAATGTAAGTCGGTTAATACACGCTGGCATTTCTAGCCCGAACCCCCCCTCTTTGTAATAGCTTGCAGACAGATTCCCTCGAGTGCCAGGTATGGTAATTGGTTCATATGCGTACACTTTTTTAGGTTCTTCTTCTTTTGTCCAGTCTATGGTGAAAGGCCGATGAAAGGGTCTGTGGTAATGCACTACTCATAAGGTTGCTGAAAATTCGTCGACAGCCCACGACCGGTTTCGCCCTTCTTGGGGCTCATCAGGTAGGCGCAGTATCCGAGTTTCCGTCAACCTTATGTTCTACTTGAAACCAAATTGCACGAAATTAGCGAAATACACTCATTTGCAAACCAATTTGGTTTTTCGAGAGACTCACCTGGAACCCAGCTGAATCTCTCGTTTGTGATGTTTCCAGGCAACTCAATGAATAGAGTAGTCAATCAAAAGCTGCTGGGGAAAGTTTGAAACTTAGGACTGAATCAACCGATAATTAACTTCTTGACTATCTCGATTATCGTAGCGACTGAAACATGAGGCTGCCTGGTGCAACACATTCAGTTCACAAGCGAAGGATTCAGCTGGGTTCCAAGTGAGTCTCTGGCAAAACCAAATTATTTTGCAGTGTAGTTCTCTAATTTCGGGCCAATGTTAGGTTTAAACTAACGTTGCTCGGTAACTTTATTCCCCATGTAACACACTGTTGTTGTCTTATCTGCGGGATTAGAAACATCGAAATGTTTCACACCCAATGGCTATGCAAACCAAACCAGTATGTCTGATCACCGGATTTTTGAATTTTATCGGTTTTAACTTTGTTGTTTCTGATGCATTCTACATAGGTGAACAGCAAGCCTCATCTATTGTGTCATCTGTAAGTCGATTGACTATCTGCCTTGATGGGCTTTCCGTCTAGTTCTTTGGATGTTGGAAGGTCTGCTGTAAGGGTTCTGACTTCCGGTCGAGGCATAAAACCCTAGTGGTTATCCATTTCCTGATTTACTACCCTGCGGAATCACTTGTTGGTTCTCGATGCTTTCAGACATAGCATAGTGACTGAATCAGTGGCCTTTTAAAAATAGGCTATCGTCTTTGTGCAGATGCTTCTGCACAGTCTTCATTCTAGCATCTAGTTTTGGCGTAAGCTTAGCTATTTAGTCGTACTGATGCTCATGAATTCTCCTGTTCACACTATGGCCTTCACCATTTCTTTGTTCTCATTCCGCTTTTAGTGAAAGATGCTGTCACAGTTATCATACTGAACTTAGTACAGTCGTAACATAGTTTGTTGTGTGAACTATAAGCCGTCTTGAAAATGCGTCACAGCTTCACCCATGTTCCATGTTGATCCGTGCAATTTTGTGTCATCCTTATGTATTGTGTTTCACTATCATCTTAACGATTAGTTGTTGCGTTCGAATTGAATTGTGAGGCCTTCTCTCTCTCTCCTGCAGGCTACCATAGTACGCCGACTTCCCCTGAATGCTACCAGTCGGTTAATGTGCTGGGTTGCCGAGTGCAGGATTCCTGTTCCTCTTCGGTCATTAGTCTACAAAACCTATTCCACCATTTATGCCTGCAATCTGGACGAGCTGAAGGACCGTGATTTGTCAAGCTATCCTTCTTTATCCGACTTTTTTACTCGAGCGGTGAATGAAGCCTATCGCCCGGTGGATCAGGAAGCAAATTTGGTCAGTATGTACACGTGTGGTTTAGTATCGGATCGTGTGCTACCTCTCATATTGCCTGATGCATCGTACAGCATCGTCGTGAAGCCTGAGTCGGCCAACATCTCATTTTTACAGGATGAGCTGTTGTACACCCATAGGTCATAACAGCCCACAAGAATTATATATTCTTTCTAACTTCATTATACAAACACAAAATCTTGCTGAGCAATGCAGTGAATTTTTTTTCTACGTGTTGTCAAGTAGGTTTCATCATAAACTTGTATGTTGTGGATCATCGCGCCGGTTAATACGCAAAAGCGTTAAAAGACGAACAGTAGTAAATACATTTAACCGCCTGACCACTCCGACCAACGTCCATGGGATGCTTCCAAGCCAGGAGGAGA
Source organism: Opisthorchis viverrini (assembly GCF_000715545.1). NCBI lineage: Eukaryota > Metazoa > Platyhelminthes > Trematoda > Opisthorchiida > Opisthorchiidae > Opisthorchis > Opisthorchis viverrini. Next base: position 1,147,758 of record NW_008751669.1, read on the forward strand.
TACCTTTTTCGGAAACTGACTACACTATACCGAAATTACAAGCTTGTAGATTGTTACACGGGGCGAGATGGCCCAAGTGTTTAGAGCCCGAATTTACTGACCGAAAGGTCCGTGGTTCGAATCCGACCTCCGCCACTCGACTTCCCCTGTCTAGGCTTGGGCAACCTGGCAGTATCCCAGCCCTCGTGCTTCCTTTGGGTAGCATGGCAGCTAGGCACCGGAAGGGTGTTACAGCTGAACGCTTTTTTACACGTCATATCGCTTCTGACAGCTGTCCAGTTCTGATGAGCAATCTAATTGTCTAGAGGTAGGCAAATTTCTTAAACATGTCAATAGGCAGTTGGTCCGGAAATCACGCCGAAACGAGCGGTCTTCAACCCAGTAGTCGATATATCTAAGAGATTCTCACGGATTGCTTGCTTTTAACTGGATTGGTCGTTTTTTATTCCGGCAGGGCAGATTTTTTAGCACATAAATCGGCGTAATGCAAGCGTCATCTATACAGCCTGATAATCTGACAATCTTCACTTTAAGGTGGACTTTATAACAGAGCGAGACGATTTTCTTTCTGGTTAAAATTTCTCCATGACCATTCTGGTACTAATATTCTGACTCATCTGCACGGGATTCGTTCCATCTAAATTCTGTAATTCTCACTACTATTAGGGATGTATGAGTGTGAATGTTGCCTGTGCCTTGCGTAGATGGGCTGAGTGTGAGCCGTGAGACAAATCAATTCCGACAACATTTGCTGTTTTAGAAACATTTCCGGCGAATCGGGGGTTCCTTACGTAAATCTTTTATTGACAAGACTGTACTTGGGAAGGAGGAAGTGTACGTAGTATAATTCCCAAATAAGCTTCAAGCTTGAATATGGGGATGGTGAAAGAGACCAAGTCTACTTGAACTAGTACTATTCAAAACTGCAGTTGAAATAACTTTTCGCTAAAACTGGCGTTGCTGTTTTGACCTGTGGCAATGGCATAGCCCTTGTGCATGTGCCCTGATGTACAGTGTGTTGGGCGAAAGACCACGTTAAACGTCCACTTCGGTCACCTATAGCATAGTCATCAGTGTAAGCAAATGGGCTTTTTTGGTATTGTGATTCGCCTTCTTTTGGTCCCCTGAGGCCTCTTTTAAATGAAACTGCTAGAACAGTTGTTCTACCGTGGCGCTGTCTTGGGCGCAAGCAAAGAAGTAGTCAACCTTTGAACTGGAAGAGGGAAATGAACTCAAAGAAGAAAAGTCTGATTACTGTCGCTGCCGCTCAACTTCTAAGATGAAGATCACATGAGCCACACGTTGCCTGGTTGGAGACGCTGCAACAAATGACTGCTAATGGAATACAGTGGCGTTCTTGTTGTTGCCAGTTTCCATCCAGGTTACCTGAATGAGTGCCTGGAATTGCCGGCACCTCGCAATGATTGTGATTGCCTAGCACTAAGTCCCCTCCATCAACTTTTATTATTTTATTTAATAAAGCTTTAAATGGATTATAGTTGTACCGCGGCGAAGCACCAGTGTTGAAAACTGAGATTATGCTGTCGAATTTAGTGATGAAGGTAGCTTTGGGCAATTTAATCCCAGCAAGTATGTACAATTTAGTTTCGTGAATTATGACTCGGACCGAAGCTTGTCTGTGTTTTAAGTTCCAGTCCAGCTGGAATTCGTAGATGGAGCGAGATACTGCACCTGTGATAGTGTTGGCGACCAGAAGGTCTAGTGTTTTTTTCAAATTGATTTAAGCTTAAAGCACTATCGCTTCGACTCAGCTCAAGATCCAACTAGGAGGGAGGAAGATTTCTAGTTTTCGTAACGGCCTAGTGGTTAAAGCGCGAATTTATTGGCCGGAAGGTCCCTGGTTCGAACCCAGCATCTGCATTTCCACGGCTCCTCTCTAGGTTTGGGCAACCCGAGCAGTATCTTAGTCCTTCCGATAACGTGGCAGGTAGGCACCAGAAAGGTGTTACAACTAAAGGAGGGGAATGGGGAGATCCCCGCCCATAACATATGATCACAGTATCGTGCAGGCGACTTAAACCAGACGATTAACGTTCACTGTCGTTTCGAGTAGGGTAAGTTGTGTGTGAACTCAACACATTTTTCCTTGATACGTCAACAAGTTAACCATACAAATCTCCTGGTACGGTAGTCTTCGGATGACAGTGAGTTACCGGCGTTTCGCATTCTTTTATTGCATGGTTTTATCTTTGAATCCGATAAGCCACAACATATTGATTGTCATACACCTCAGCTTTATGGTCTTCCAAAAATCCACAAGCCTTATTTTAGGTGTGAATGGTTGGTTACCTTATCATGAGCTCGCTGATAGGTATCTTTGAAGCGCCGTTTGAAAACTGGCTATGAACTCTTGCTCCACTTTGAGACAATCGCGTGTTCTTTCGGTGTACATTCACCGCTTTCTGTTGTTCACCTGCACAAACTGTGAACGGTCACCTTTGCTATCCGAAGACTCACCCAGGTCTGATTAATCCCACTCAAAACCAAAATGGTTTCATTCCACTGTGTGAAGAACCAAATTTTTGTTTCCAATTCACTAACTGAAAGCGTGGTATAGCCACGGGGAGTCCTTTGGCACAAACATTGAATTCTGCTATTCCAATTGCGGAACTTCAGCCTCCGTTTATAACCTTTATGTAGGCGATATTTGATGGCATTTCGCTCCTCTCAGTATATAGGGAACAGGCTGACAATGTATACTTAGTTTTCAGCACACTTCATCAATGCATGAAAATGACTTCACATTGTTGCTTTTTAAACGTGTTTGAGGGTTCAAAATCAAAATAGATGTTTCTTAAACTCACCTGAAGCCCAATCGGGTGCGTGCGAGTACAGCAAGTTGTGATTACACATTGTTGTAGTGAACTGTTAACCCCGCTCCAGTGCCTTAGGATCGCAAAAAGACTCGCCAACAATGAACACAACAGTTTTATTGTGAACAAACGAGTGCAAAGTTACTAGGGGCATCGTGGCATTTAAGACTTTTTTTTTACCATGAATCGAGGCTTTTCTATCAGCTCAGTTTTATTACAAACGAGTGCAAAGTTACTAGGGGCATCGTGGCATTTAAGACTTTTTTTTACCGTGAATCGAGGCTTTTCTATCAGCGAGCGT
>NW_008751669.1:1154140-1156357 GCF_000715545.1 Opisthorchis viverrini
GCGATTGTTCAGTTGCTTTCGCTGATAACGCCTATGAATACCTCAGTTCCGTAACAGCGAAATACTAACAGTAACTTTTACATAGTCCCTGAGAGAGGCCACTCGTCCGATTGGTGTATCTGACGCTCTGACGGGTCAGTTAACTCCGAACTCTTATTTGTTGCTTCTCCCAGTTGTTCGCAAGAGGGAACTACCACAAACCGTGCGCTGTTTTGACAGCCACCCTATGCTAGTGTTAACTGATCCCAGTTGTCAACGCTTAAGCTTAGGATGAGCTAATGAAGAGTCCATCCACAACGTTTTAAAAGACCCATGTGTACAACTGTAAGTCTACGTATCAAGATGTATGGATAAGTTTTCGTGGACCAGGTCTCTGGATAGAATCACTTACTAACCTCCACCTTGGCACAAAACTGTACGATTGTACTATTGCACCTGCTCGTACTTTGTTTTAACTTTTGTAACTTCCCCTTTCAGGTTAGTCCTGCTGACGGACAGGTCTTACGCTTCGGTACTTTTGATCCGACTCACGACGTCCTTGAACAGATCAAGGGCGTGAATTACTCCCTCAAAGAATTTCTCGGTACACCACCCTCGACTACCAGACAAAAGGATCGACAGTTGTACCAATGTGTAATATACCTCGGCCCCGGTGATTGCCACCGGTTTCTTAGTCCCACAGACTGGACTGTGTCTACAAGGCGTCACTTTCCAGGTAGGCCTAATTTGGGGCCTGGATGGGCCCACTTGTTTGTTATATGTGGGTATCACTAGCTGTCGCGCGCGTGTGCACTGCCTCATATTTCAAATGACATTCGTTTATTTCCTTTCAGATATCTTAAGTGACCCCAATTCCCGTAACGATTGCACTAGGGTCTAATGCTCGGGTTCATTCAGTACTTTCGACTAATCAGGCTTAAGGTGGGATGCTCTGCTTAAGAGCCTCTCTTTAGAATTGAGACGCACAACATACTGAAGTGAATCACTGAGTCTATTGTGACCGGTGAGTGCGCGCGTCTCCCAAATAGAAACCGTGTTGCACAGTGCCGTCGCGTCTAAAATGGTCAGGTTTCAAACGCATGCTATCTTTTTATTAAAAATGCTGTGAGATCCCTACGTTGCCTTGCTTTCTCACCCTGCAGTTTAGCCTAGTTGTTCAGGTAAACTCATTTTTACATCCTTTGCTTGTAAGTAATATAAGTTAGTTTTCTTCCGCTCATTGAGAGAGAGGTTTTCTCACAAGGCTGGCGAAAATTGCTTACGGATAGACGCTTGTGAACAACACCTCAGTTGTACTTTACGGGATTGCACTTCAGTGCTCTTTGGCTTGGAACGGCGATTGACGTTATTTTGCGTACTGGGGCTGCAATGCTAGGTCCAAAGTAAACCTGTTGGACAACAGCTACTATCACCACTGTTATTTAATATCGACTTCTGCTTGCTAGGTGACGTACTCCCCGCAACCCAGTCATATGACAGTGTGTTTTTCCATGTTTTTCACGACTGAAACTCTCAGGTAGATGAGTGTACGAAAAATACATCCTGTTTTCGAATTTTAGTTCCGAGAGGTTTTAACCTGGAGGACAACAGAAGAACTTGAGAATTTCTGCTTAAAAACTAATGATCTTGAATCCCTATTTCAGTTGTTTACTTGCTGACCTGAAACGGTAATTTTTTCTAGGGGAGATCACCTGCACCCAGCTGCAACACAACTATACGACAGGGGGGAACAAAGTCTTCGCCTCTCCTTCACCATGACAGTAGTCAACAGTAGTCCAGCGTAACTATGTTGTCGGTCACTCTTATAAAGAATTGTCATATCAAGCCGAATGTGTGCAAAGGTGCTCAAATCAGTATGAATGGTGTCCATTGTCTAGTCCAAAAGCTCGCTCTGTGTCAAACGTGCAGCACTCGCACCCTCTTGAATCGCATGATGGAACACCACGAATTAGCATACTACCTGAGTTTTAACACAACGACAGAATGCCATACCCTCAGAACAATGAACAAGACGGTTATTGAGACACTGTTTCAAACATATCTTAGCTTGGCCGATAAACTCGCACTTATCCGTCCACAGGTACCTCAGGCTAAATTAAGGAAGAGTAAATAACAGTTAATCTGCCTTGCCCTCTCCAAAACAAGCAGTTTCACGTCCCACCGGAACTATTCGGAGGAAGCCCATCGGTACTCTGTTGCTGAAGCATACAGTTACTA
>NW_008751669.1:1156387-1166401 GCF_000715545.1 Opisthorchis viverrini
ATATATACCCGCGATATGACTATTACTACGTAAGCCTTAGATTAGGAAGATTTGAACTGCTCTCTCTGTTCGCCGAACTTGGCGATTTTCTTGTAGCTATTTTTCCACTAACTGAGGTGACATCGGTCCGGTGCGTATTCGATTGTGTAGATTTCACAATATATACCCCGTCAAATGTGACTGATGGTAGTCTTGCAGCCCTGAGCTGATCGGCTGTTTCTCAGCAGAACTGGGTTTGATGATGCCGTTGCTGCTCTGGTTGTCATCAGTCAAATGCACTCAAATTGACTGCATAGCCCGCGAGGCGATTGCGAAGCCGTTTTTGACCGTCCCTCTTGGGACATTCGCTTCTAATCATACTACGCTCTCCGGTCTAAATTTCCACCAAAATTTCTTTGGAAACCTGGGGGACAAATTTCCCATTTAGCCTTATAGAAGCATTTGGAACCACAAGTTGAACAATCTTAGCAAATTTGCTTTAAATTCTGCACCCAGGGAGTCATGTCGTTCGCAGTTTGGATGAGACAAGTGCTTTAGGATAGGAAAAGTGGCATTTTTGAGCACCCATTAATTGAGCACTAAATTTCAGATCAGTCATCATTGCTCCTTAATGCGAGACGTATGCCTTCGGACGCTGAGCATAATTCAACCGGAAGACATTTTAGACAACAGCTCAGGCACATTCTCCTTGTGTATAGTAAACCTAATGGAATCAAACGGATCCGGAAATGGACGTCATTGAAACACCTGGAGTTGTCCGAAAACTCCTTCACCTCATAGGAGATGGTGAAATCATCGAAGTTAATGTGCAAAAAGAATTAGTGTCTTGGCCAATGGGCTGGGTATTTCCAGCCTCATTTCAGTAAGCCGTCTGTTCCTGAGCCATTGTCTTCCTATAAACCCGTCTGATTCGTACCTTGATCCACGAGTTTTGACCCTCCCATGTTCTTAAGTGTTAGTGCCCCGTCCTGTCTTTTCAAGCCTAGGTTAGGTGAGCTCTATTATTCAAGGACAGTGGCAAAACGCTGTTTAGTTTCAACCAGGTTGTTCAAACTTTGGTCAGTTAACCGTTGTACGTCCATTCGAAAAGGATAATTCGGAGCAAAGATGCGTCGCAGCAAACTTTGGTCAATTAACCGTTGTACGTCCATTCGAAAAGGATATGCAGAGCAATTGCTTCAACCATGGGGGTATAAGTCCGGGTCACACTGTGTTTAGTGTCTTTCTGTTGAATTTCTAAGGAAATCAGTGAATTCAACAAACCGTTTCCACGGGGCGCTGCTTTTTCTCATGGGAGGTCACTATTGTGAATTTTGGCTGCTCTGTATCATGGTTTATTCATTGGCTAGATCCATTGTTCCCATTGTAAAAGATGCCTCGTTTCATACGTTTCTCTTGATCTGCTGTCAATAACTGTTGCTTTGCAGGCAAGCTCCTGCCCGTCAATCCGTCTGTGGCTTCTCGGCTTCCTGGACTTTTCCCTCTCAACGAACGTGTCGTATATGTGGGCAGCTGGGCCTACGGATATATGTCGTTGTCCGCCGTTGGTGCTGTCGGAGTCGGTGGGATTCGTATTCCTTGGGATCCGTCTCTGACTACCAACAACAAGTTCCACTGCAATATTCGGAATCGTCGTGCTGGATCAGAAATCAGTCCGTTTATTGAACTGAACCTTTCCGAAGCATCCACTGTCCGAATTAAGGGTAGTGAATTTGGAGAGTTTCGACTCGGGTCAACTATTGTACTTGTGTTTGAAGCCCCCACAAACGCTACTTGGTGTGTCACCCCTGGTGTTCGTGTTCGAATGGGCGAGGCACTTTTACGGACATAATCTGGAACTTTTTAACTATTCGTTTTTTTTTTCCAGATAATCGTGCGTGCTTTCCACCAGTGACCGCATGACTTTTTGTGGCTGTATCTAAATCGTTTCTAAAATCACTTATGCGCCTTACTTTCTATAGTATTCAAGTAAGCTGAATCCATCAATGTTTTTGCTTTTTCCTGTTTTTTTTTCACGAGTGGATCATGCGGATGCGTCAACTAAACTAATTGGACAGCAATGCAACAATTCCCTGAGTTTGTCTGTTGTCCATCTTTCGCAGTCTCGTAGTCTTCAGCCAACGAATGTCAGCGGATTGCATCGAATCCTTCCACAACCTCTGCTTGAATGAGGAATTAATAATAATAATAATCGTCCAGCTGTAACACCCTTCTGGTGTCTAGCTGCCATGCCACCCGGAGGAAGCACGAGGGTTGGGATACTGCCAGGTCACCCAGGCCTAGACAGGGGAAGTCGAGTGGCAGAGGTCGGGTTTGAACCACGGACCTTCTGGTCAGTAAATTCGCGCTCTAACCACTTGGGCCATCTCGCCCCCGAATGAGGAAGTACTAGCTCCCTGCATGTAATCTAACTAACATATTCGTCTCCAGGGTCCACACGCAGCTCAATACTGGTGTACACCTGTCAGGTCTTTCTAATTCTTCATGGTATGTCAGAATGTGGTAGCTTATGCTAATCAGATTTGACAGTAGCGTACGCCAGCTGCATACTGCTGTCGCACAGCTCTTCAATGCGCTGTTTTATATCGGGAACCTTCCCGCAGATTTGAATGACAAGCACATTCTACTGGACCGGGGGCGAGATGACTTAGTGGTTAGAGCACGAATTTACTGACCGGAATGTCCGTGGTTCGAACCCGACTTCTGCTTCTCGACTTACCCTGTCTAGGCTTGGGCAACCTGGCAGTATCCCGGCCTTCCTGCTTCCTTCAGGTGGCATGGCAGCTAGGCACCGAAAGGGTGTTACAGTTGGATGACTGCTGTCTACTGGACCGGTAGTATTTTTGCGTAAAAGTTCGGCATGGACGTTCATCTCGCCGAAAGGAGGGGTATTATGCAGCCTTGTGAACAGTGTATTTGTGAAGCACTTGTCTGGCAGGGTCGCACCAGTATTCCATTGAATAGATTGAGGGAGTATACAGCAAGATATCGGCTAAATCTGTTTATGAACGTGCAGCTCACATTCATTGGATATTCGTGAGTGGACTGATATGTTCATTTCTTGCGAATAGTGTTTGTAAGTTGATAATTGGACATTTGGTTGCTTGATTTTGTTATTTTTTGCCGAGTCGACATGCTTAAACGCTCATTCAGATAATATTCCATTTTATGGCTCTAAATGGTGCGGCGGCTCTGCGATTCTTCTTTCCCTCGGGTTGCTTGGTAGCTGCATGCCGGGACCGCCCCATGGCTGAACTTCATTACTGCGTTGTTTTAACACCTTCAAGTTTTGTGAAGCCAGCCGCGATGCGATTCCTCTATTTATAATGTTCAGCTGGGGGGGGGGGAGTTTCCACAATATTCCATGAATTTCTGAGTAAACACTTGCTAGTTCTCTAAGCCAGTTGAATTGGTCAAACAAGTCATGAAATGCTGCCGGAATTTGGGGGTCATTCTTACCGATTTCTTATTCACTGTCGAGTTTGCTGGGTGGTTGCTCCCGCATGTTTTACCTCAGACTTTTTGTATCTAACAGTCGAATTGCAGTCAAGTCGCACTTATCTGTGGATGGCAATTTGAAAACGGACAGTCGTCCACGAAACCGTCCAGACCTGAATGCAGATTGATGTTTGTGCACTATCTTCATCTGAACGTACTATAATGCATAATAGAACACTGGGGAGCAGTCTGGTTGTTTTCGCACTTCAGAGCATTACTCCATTGAGGTGGTGAAAATTTAATCGCTCAATCATTATAGCGCTATTCACTACGTTTAATAATAGGTTCATGCATGAAACGGATCGAACAGTGATGTTAGCCAAGGGTGAAACACATAGGCTAAAATTTTGAAGTCTCCTATTGATCCCCTTTGGAATCTATGTAATCAACAAAAGTTTCAAATGACTTCCTCCAGCACTGTTCTCTCTTGGCACTACCTATATTCGAGGAAATGTCCTAGACCGCTCAATAAGGGTTTATCTTCTAGAGCTAACTGAGGCAGCGTAATTCCGGAATTTCCATCAGTCTCGTTTTCTACTTGGCAAATGAATCGGATTCATCAGTTTTCGGGTGGGAGACTGTAATGAATATTTCGTTTATAATTTTCTCAAACTGTATGTGTTGCACAAATACACGGATTATTTTGTAGAAACTAAAACCACCAAATGGGTTGAAAGCTAAACACTCTCCCAGTTTGTTTTATGACTCAAGCGTATCCAGCCGCTTTCATTGCGAGCAAATTTCCTTGACATTCTACAGTCCTTTCACATAGTTTCACCAATTAGGTAGGTTTATGTTCGTTTTCGTTTAACACGTTGGAAGTTATCCTGGCGTTTCTCAATTCACGTGAAACTTGACAATGTTCTGAATATAGCCGTGCCTTCTCAAGAACAACACACAACAGGCTAACAGTGGTTTTCAGATTGTCGTCAGCGGGCCAGTGCACGCCAGGTTTATATATGAGAAATGGGGAGACAAGTACAAAATAAGAGGAGGAAAAGCGAAGCCACTCTGTCTCCTTCAAGCACCTGCGTACATGAGCCTATTCATACTTCTGTAATGCTCTTAGTGATGAGCTGTCGATCGTGTGACCGGTTTAACAGGCTAGACTTGACTGTTTGCAAGCACTGCTTACCTGCAACCCAATACCAAATGATTCGGCTGTTTCGACAAAGTTTGTGAGTACTTATTTAAACGAGTGATGGCCAAACCAGTGTTGTTTTATTCCATATGACATGTATCTACAAACGAGCAATGATGCCCCCCCTATGTGATCTTGCGCTGTTACCGTTCAAGGATGCTGGTGGCAACTCAATAGATCGTACGTCACAGAGGCACATGAAGGAGTAAATAGCTGTGGATTAAGTCATCACTGGTAGCATGTCCTCGTTATTTAGTGAGTGTCAGAAAAAAGAAACTTCACGTGGATTGCGTGAAAGGAAGCCTCGATTAAAATGTCCCCGTATTGGCATCTTAGAAGCAAGCGTTACACCTTAATGACTATTGTAGGCGGCTGTTAGGCCTAAATTTTAGGGTTTTGATCGACAAACCTCTTGATGGAGGAGTAAGCTGCGCGGAACGACTGCCTCTAGAATGTCATAAACGAGGGGTTCAGTTGAGTGTCTCATGAAAACCAAATTGATTTGCAAATGAATGTATTTCTCGAACACAGTCCAATTTACGTTCAAGTAGAACATAAGGTTGACAGAAACTCGGGGACTGCGCCTATCTAATGAGCCCCAAGAAGGGCGAAAACCGGTCGTGGCTGTCGAAGAGTTTTCAGCAACCTTGTGAGTCGTTTCCTTTATGAACTGAGCTATCATATTTCAGTAAGTCTAAAGGTTTCACAACATGGAGACAACTGAGAAAAAACCGAATGTACAATCTTTGGATCTTAGAAATGTTGTGGAATGTAGGTAGCTAGGTTGCACTGCTTAATTGTTGGTCCCTTCGCCGGGCTTGGTAGTTGGACTGCAAACACTTCGTCACCAAACGAGGTGGCGTCGTCAGTGCAGGTCACTCTTTCACTGACGATGTCACCTCGTTTGATGATGAAGCGTTTGCAATCCAGCTGCCAAGCTCGGCGAACGGACCAACAACCAATCTCTGGATCTCTAAGACAACAAGCTATGCAATTCACCGACTTTTTCGAAAGCGGAGATGAATGCGATTTACACTTTAACACTCATTCAAATGTGTGCAATGTTCTATTGATGAACTTACAATATTTGCGCGTTTTAGATAAAAATTCAAGTTTCCATTTTTCTGATCACGATTTTGTGTCTTATCACGAGTCCTAGTGACTTTCTACTCTCCCAGGCAAAAACAAATTGTCTCGCACTTTTCGGGTGGATGTCCCCCGGGAACCCATTAAGGAAGGTGTAAAATCCACCTACTTACTTACACCACCTGGTCCGAAAGTATTATGAATACACATGTCATAAGGTGCCGCCATTCCCGGGGAGTATGGTTAAGTGAAAGTACTCACCATGCACCGAGAATGACCTTTAAACAAACCTTTGTAAGAAAATGAACGTTAATATGACGTCATCCTAACGCTGCTTGTCTCGGGCAGTCGCATTTCCAAAATGTTACGGTGTCGCTGTAATTGATTTTCGAAGAACGCAATGAGAACTTAAGTTTTTGCTGTATCTACGATCCTTCGGAGAATTGTTGGACGACAAAATCAACTCTGAATGTTTACTCTGACTAGTTATGTGTTTAGTTTGTGTGGGGCTAGGTTTTAATCCACACTAATGGGAACGTGCTGAGGTAATTATCAGTTTTCTGTGTTGCGTAGATTAATCTATAGTCTATAGTGAACTAGAATCGACAAAACTCTTACTAGACTTAGTTTCAGTAATTTGGTATCCTTTATAAATATAGGTTTCTCCAGTTATTCATTTGAATGTACTCAAAACGAAAGGATATGTTCCTTATCGGCTTAAATAAAATCGAAAGATGCTAGATACCATGTCGATCGTAGAGCGAACGGAACTGAAGTTGTAAGCCTGGTCCTAGATTTTGATGAATTTCTTATCGACGTCTTGTTCACAGCTTCCTTGTACAAAGCAGGCGTATTATCCACAGGATGGTGAGATGGGCTTTCAGCTCTGATCATGCAATGCAAACATGTGTTGTTAATCTGGGGGAAGGGCCCATTCTCAACAGTTTACTTGATGGACATTGGACTAGTATTCGCATTAATACAGGGGTTTGTGTGCCATACGGGCATACATGATGGTAGCTCCGCGGAATACTGGGCACAGTTTTTGGAACGACACGATGAAACGATTAGGATTTTGAGAAACTTACTCCGCAAATGGATCTTGACTGAGATTCAGAATGTCGTAGAAATTTTGTAAACCAGAAAACTGGCCGACTATGGATGACTACTCTTACGTATAATATTAGGACTTCGGCGAATACGTGTTTCTTTCTTCCATTATATTTTACGCACAGTAGAAATATGATTAGTGTATGGCTTTGGAGGAAAGCCAAGTCTGTATGCGGGTGGTCCATTTATAACAGTGATGAGATACTACAATAAATTCGCCTGCAAGTGTAACAGACGCCTCAGCTGTAACCAAGAAGTGTTTTTATGATACCGTACACTAAAAGGAATGTAGCGCAGTTATTTGAATCAAGGAGAAAATGTTAACGGTTGCAATGAAGCTGCCTAAGCTATATAAATTCTACTTGCGCCTGTTAACATTCATGCTGGTTGTTTAATTTTATCCTAAGATTTGAGCTTTGTGCAAAAGTATTGAATGGACTGTGTGTTTGCACAGTGGTGAAACGCGATAATGATGCCCATCACATTTACCACATAAACAAGCAGTTGGCTTTGAAATGCTGCAAACATGTGGTAAGCTTGAGTTGCATCAAATTGTTGGATACTTGCACCTATCTTTGGGAATCCAATCTCACCAAGTTTACTTGTGGCGTTAACCTCTGTAACAGTCGAGGCTGAGCTTCGTCTGTTTATCACCTTATTGCTACCTGTGTGATGGTGGATAATGCTGATGAGACATGCAAGTAGTGTGTGGTTTTCTCGTAAATCCGCTTCGCGTCCATTGGAAAGTGAGATTTATTGCGGAATTTTCGGAATTGCTTTGTGGAATTCGTTTACATTTGTGTGATAGTCAATGGCTACACAGGAAAGTTACAGAAGACGTGTTCGAGAAGAAGGCGGATACTCAGTTTTTATATACAAGATGCGTATGAGAGTTTTCTCCCTTGCCGAATAGTCTGTAACTGCTCAGTTGGTGTTTCTGGTCGTTGGCTTGTTCGCTGAGCTGGGTTGAGTTGGTGTTTCTCAATAAAGAACCTTACTTTTACCTGTGGACAGAAAGTCACAGGTAAGTGCACCAGAAAGTTTGAAACCCTCAATCTCCAGAATTCGGCAGTTATAATCCAATGTGGGAGGAGCGTGACCTTACTAGTCAAATGAATAATATCCTCAGGTAACAAATTCGTTGCTGCCACAAGTTCACACCGATTACTAATGCAGCAGGCAACAACTAGTGGTTGATTGCTGGTGAATTAGTACCAGTTGGACATTTGAAAATGTCATTACTCACAACAGACTGACAACTGGTAAAAGTTCTGTTCTGCCTGACAAAACTTGACACATGAGTGGACAACTATGCTTTCCCAGCACAGTTGCGTACTAATGATGGTGCTGCCCAACAGACACCATGAATTACCTAATTGTCTGGATTGCCATAGTATATTTTGGGTCGCCATCCATAATTTTCGTATCTGCGTCATTGTGTAGGTAAGATATCTTTTGAAAACTAGTCAAAAAGTTAATAATCGGTTGGCTCACTCTAAAGTTTCAAACTTTCCCTAGCAGCTTTTGATTGAGTAATCTATTCCTTGGGCTTATTCGAAAGCATTTTTTGTTTGTTTCTCATGGCCAGTACTGTTGGGGTTTGTGCATTCCACGGTCATTCAGGAAATAATCATCTTAGGGGTCTATCACCCAGTAAACCTCGTCCTTCGCCAATGAATAAACACTGGGCTCCTCAATTATGTATTGTCAAGTGACAGAATGGTTCAGTACTCCGTGACATGAAGAATGTAGTTCTGTGTGCAAAATTTAGGTCTCAACAACTCAGTTTCTGTCGGGGGCAGTTCACCATGAAGCTCACAAAAGCAAGCACAATAAATACAAACACTGTTTTTTGCCAACCGGTGGGACATTACCGCTTCACCGATCCAGACAATAACCAGACAGTTTTGTACTTACCATATCAAATGGACAGAAATATCGATGAACCAAGATGTGCTTACCTCTTCTATCCTTCAATCTCCAACGATCATTGGTTCACTGACTGCCTAAATGTGCCTAACCATTTATTCTACGGTACGGTGTCGAACTGCAGTCGAATTATGGAGCCAGTGAAATTATTCATGGAACTGTCGTCATTTGTTTTATGTAGACGGCCAATTTATTGTCACTGGGACGAAATTATGTCAGCTGTCGCTTAGAAAGGAGTAACCTAGTTAGGTTTTTGCACTGATATTCCAAATATGCTGCAAGTTTACCAAGTCCGTTAGGAAGAATGACATTGCAGTGGAGCGTCACAGAAGTCTAAGTGCGATGTCCAAGATTTTGTAAACGTTCTAGTGCATCGCTGCAAACATCCTTCATTATCCTGGTGTCAAAAAACCAAAAAATTATTTGTCCATTCGCCCATCGCTTTTGCAGATGTGTTATTGAGCATTCGCTTAAATACATATCCCTTCCAGGGATATGAGTCAGGGGGGAAAGGAACATATTTATACTGTTCGCTATTTACCCCACGAAAGAGCGCCGCCTTTCAGCAGGATGAAACTAAGGTGCGCTCTTTGGAGGCCCTATCGTGCTACAACATTTTAGTTCTATCGGATAATACGTTAGTGATTTGAAGAGACTCATCAATGAGGCATGGTTTTATAGCTGCTACTTAGAGAAACACGGTTACGGACATTGTTAAAACTGTTACACATACCGTTGCCAGATTGCTTTAGGTTTTTTCGCGGTACTAGGAAGTTTATGAGGAGTAAAATATCTTTGTACAGACTGTAAAATTACGTATATGCCTTCAAATTAACCCAGATTTCTTGCCACATGAAACCGCTTTACATCTCGCTTTGCACTCATCTAAACTATCCGCGATTATAAGAAACCTGAAACTGGCGGCGTTTTGCAAATAAGTAACCCAAGTACACATCATCGGTTAGCCTGAAATGCTGCGTGGCTGCTCATTAAAATTCCGGACTCTACGGATCTGTGGGAGTTTTTTTTACAAAGTTCGATAATGTCACCTGGCACCACATTTACATACAAATTTTCTGAGATCTGATCTCCGCTTGTGGCCATGTTCGTGAGTCCGGGATGTTGGCTATGCTGCCAACCTCTGGGATGGAACTCTTCCAATATTTTGTTAGAGGGAAATTGGGCCACCTCGACAGTTCTTCCCCCCCCCCCCCTCCGCCCTCCCTCTCCCCACTCCCCCCCGCCTCGCT
>NW_008751669.1:1166474-1188214 GCF_000715545.1 Opisthorchis viverrini
CATTTACAAGCCTCATTTTCTGAGATCTGATCTCCGCTTGTGGCCATGTTCGTGAGTCCGGGATGTTGGCTATGCTGCCAACCTCTGGGATGGAACTCTTCCAATATTTTGTTAGAGGGAAATTGGGCCACCTCGACAGTTCTTCCCCCCCTGTGCCTTTCCCTCACCTCAGGACTCGCCGGTATTTCTTTAAATGGCTTCTGGGAATGCGAAGTAAGGCGCAAAGCCGGATGGAAAAATATTTCAATGAGCTATATTCCCTGAGCTAACATCTACCGTTTTTCACTCCCACTCGTCACAGGATTACTCTAGACCTTTGACGATTTTACTCGAGAAGGTCACTGTGATTACAATTATCATGTGAATGGAAATATTGAGGCAGTTATGCATGGATCGGCTGCCCAGTCTGGCAAGCGAACAAGCCCTACGAGACGGGTCTCGGTGCTTCTCCCCCGAAGGCTCCAACAGACCGAGTTACGCAAAATGATTGCGAGGGGCTGGAACAAAGAGTGTCTTGGTTTTATTTAATTTTTCACCAACTTCCATGCGAGTGAAAATGAAAAGGTCTCTATCTATTTAAAAGACTTTCCCGGAATTCAGGTGCATATCCTAGGATCACCGTCCGAAGACATGTAAGCCTGCCTGCTTCAAATAGGATACCAGAATTAAGATAGCCATTGCGATAAGTAAACCGGCACTGAACGTTTGTTAGTCCGGTTGAATTGCAGTGTCTCCAGCTCGTAACATCTGCTCACCCATAACAAACCTACGGAACACCAGCAATGGTAACGTTTGCGTTGGGACAAACATAGGGTGCGCGGGACAGTCCACACTTGCCCAAATGTCAACACTCAATTGCCGAGGGGTGAGGAAGGCCTGTCGAAGAGGATTCATTAAACGATTAGCCTCAAAAGTTCATCTCGAACACAGGGTCCTTTTCGCGAATCCAACACTCGCTGGACAGTCAGTTATGCAGAATCCTCCTTTGTGCTTGACCTTCGACATGGTTGTGAAAAGGATATTCACGGACGTGGGGAACAGCCGGCGTCTAAATATAATCCATCAAGAGCAGACACCAAAACTTTGGAGGTATTTGTAATTTGTGCCCCAACAGCTGAGGTTTTTATGACAACAGTCTACCTGAAATCAGGCAACCGTCAAGTTGACCACGCAGATGGCTCACAAGCTGGAAGTCGGTGCAACACAAATGCAACCGCGGTTG
This sequence comes from Opisthorchis viverrini, assembly GCF_000715545.1. Lineage (NCBI taxonomy): Eukaryota > Metazoa > Platyhelminthes > Trematoda > Opisthorchiida > Opisthorchiidae > Opisthorchis > Opisthorchis viverrini. Next base: position 1,167,697 of record NW_008751669.1, read on the forward strand.
AATTAACTCTATGAACTCCACCGAGTCCGAAGGCAGCAAAATGACTTTAGAGTGTAACGGTCCGCAAAACAATAATCAAATCAACGATGTTTAGAAATCAATACAGAGAATTATGTGGACGAGCTACCATACGTCACTTGCTGAGCAGCTATAATTCGGAGAAGCGCTGGAGAAAGTTACGAAGCCGGTCAGGTTGCTGGGCCCTTCTCCAAAAACAATAGCGGGATTCCAAGCTAAAAGCCAAGAATCAACAATTCGATAGAAGCATTTTAGCAGCAGAAACTGAGAATCCCAAAACAAATCCACAACAAAATACTGGTTGCCCGAAACAACAGAAAGCACCGCAGGGTCTGTTTCTTGCCTTTGTTATTCCGTTGAGCACGAACACAGAAAAGTTGAATTTGGGTGCCACTCAACAGATATTTTCTGTACGGTGGAAAACGTTCGCAAGTTTTCGCATGACAAATACCCATGCAGTACTTGAAGCAAGATGAGGTGCCGGATTTTCAAGGGAATCCTCCTCAGACTGAACAAATCTTCCTATCTGATTTCTTGACGAACTCAGCCATCCTTCAGCTTGAAAGAAGGCGACTGGCTTGCCAACATCAAACGCCAGCGTCCCTTAAACAGTCGAGAACTACAGTTCTGATAATTTCAGAATAGTACCGAGCAAGATGATGGAACGCTTACTTGAATGAGGAATCCCATATCATCCGAATACCGGAAGCTTTCTCCCCGAAAATGCTCCCACGCGGGTAGCATACTCACGTTTTTGTTCGAGTTAAGAGGATCGAAGGGATAATGGTCGATATCGGACGCTTTATTTTGCGATTCTTCAAAAGGAAACAATCGTGTTTGACATCGTTGGTCTTCAAGCTGATTCCTACGGGGTTTGAGAAACCCATCATACGCTGTTACTTGGATCATCTTCCGCGTATAAAATTCTCGTTGATGGTCCGATAAATTCATCCCTTCTTGGCTTCGGTGTCCACCGTATCCTAAAAGGGCTCCCGTTCAGGCCAGTTCGTTCTGGTGTGCTCACTAGTTTCCATGCGCAATTTGCGATGATGTGAAACCTTGGGGTCACATGCTTTGTAATTCAGGAGTACATAGGCGTGGTAAAACACAAGGCGTTGGAGAAAGGCATGCCCAAATGTCACATGGAGGGGAAAGGACAAAAGATTTCGTCAGTGATGCCAGCGGTCCAGAAGATAGTGCGGATAAATGTCACATGGAGGGGAAAAGACAAAAGATTTCATCGTCAATGATGCCAGCGGTCCAGAAGATAGTGCGGAACCGAGTAAGGATAGTAATCAAGTATTCCAGCCTATGAATGCATGAACTTTCATCTGCATCAAGATCAGTAGGCGTTTGTTATTCTTCATATGAACCGGTCCGGTTTCACTGATGTTGTTTGCAGAGTCTTCCATGGATTTTACAGACCCCACGTCAAGCCACTCTTGGAACACGTTGAATAAGTCTTCTATCCAAGGCATTGGAATGATCCAAGTCTCATTAAAACTGTTTAATCACCCGCTAGAATGACTGGTACTGGAACCAAATCCGCTGAATTCAAAAGAGGCCTGCAAGTCATTTTCCCCGCTGACTACTCGTCACTTCCAACGTTGCCTGATACCTGCGTGAGCCTCATTATTCCAAGGCCTGAGAATGTATTCTACCGCTAAATCCATTGATTCACAGCCCGAACATGGCTAGGGGTTTCTAAGTTTTAAGTATGCGTACTCTTCCTGTGTATCGACATGCACTGCTTCGGTAACTAGTATGAATAAACCTTCCTACTGCATTTGTAAACACCGCACCTGGGATCCGTTTCAAATCATATTTTCATGCGTTTTTTCGAGTGCGTTCCAGGCGAAGTGAAACCGATGGATGATGTAAGCCATCCCCACCCAGGGAGCATGGACAAATACTCCGAGCTCCCAGTAACTACATTGAGGAGTAACTCGGTGAGGGCACACAACTACGAGGGTGCGAAAAACAATAGGAAAATTTAAAGCATACACCTACTAAACCAGCTCCGAGAGACGATAAGCTTTGGGCGTGCATCTTTGGAAACTGAGTCTGAAGTAAGGATATGGTCTCAAGGCCACCCAAAATCACAAACTGAAGGTCACGTCTTAGTCACGAGCTCGGCGAACTGCGTTGGACAAGGCGAGTTGTGATTGGTTACTGGCTATAGTGGACAAAACAGGTAAGAACAAGGATAAGGGATGAAAAAATTGGTGTTTTCTCTTTTTCGGCTTATTCCGGTGCTACGTAGTGATCTAAGACCCTCATAAAAAAGGTTCCATTGTAAATACAACTGTAAATTATCCTGGATTTACAGGGTGCATGATAACAGGATCACTGTTTTGCCACATAAATGTGGGGGTATTCTTCTAACACATCCGGATTCATCTCCCATTCCGCCGGGTTCCTAATGAAACGACTACAGTGGAATCGAACACATTACGGTAAAATGTACTCATGGATGGTGGTCTCGAGTCATGGGTGATAGGCTGCATGCATCATTTCCTTTGATCTAATTGAACAACCAATCAAAACAAAAGATTTCTGCTGGCAGCGCTCTAGTTTTGTGTTGGTATTGAATTGCCATGAGTTCCATTGGTAGTGGTGTAAGTGCGCACTATCTCATGATTCCAATCCGTTAATAGTATGACCTTTCTGCATCTCAGTTCTCTCGTGGCGGAAAAGTGTTTCAGATTGAATATGCCTGCAAAGCCGTAGAGAACAGCGGGTGAGTCGAAATGATTAACGGCAAGCGTCCCCTAGAACTGCAATTGCAATTCGTGGTAAAGACTGCGTTGTATTTGGTGTGGAGAATATTGTGACTTCGAAATTATACGAAAAAGGATGTGTTAAGCGTGTGTATAATATTGACAAACACATCGGAATGGTTTGTTTCCTTCGGCCGCTTATCATCCAGCTTCCAGGTTGTTGTTGGATTTCAGGTAGATGCAAAGGCATTGGTGAATGTGGCTAGGGAAGAGTGTGCGAATTTTAAAGAGAATTTCGGAAAACCGATCCCGCTCTATGTAAATCGCTCCATTAACTGTACATTTCCATAGTCATTGGTTGAAAGAATCGGGATGTACATGCACGCGCACACGCTCTACAGTGCTATTCGACCGTTTGGAGTTTCACTGCTACTTGGTTCCTGCGAAGAAGATGGTCCCCATCTCTATGTTGTGGAGCCTTCGGGCTTGAGTTTTGTAAGTTGGTTTATGACTTGAGCTTTTCTTCGTTCCGAATGAGGTGTATTGTCTTTATCCTGACTGTTACTCCCAGCATTATGGCTAATTGCATTGGCTCCGGAGGTAAATTCTGCGCGTATGTTTACTGAAAACTCGTTCGTTTGTAACACCCTTTTTTGCGTAGTAGTCATTAAACACAGAGGATGCATATGGGCAGGGATACTGCCATACCACCAAAGCCTAGACTGAAGTGAATGGCGATCTATTCAAGCAGTTGCTGGTCTGAACCAGCGACTCCCATATCCATATTAAAACACGATTATGGTAGAACGGAATGTCATATTGACACCGATACTTTACTGCAATGTGTCTAGGTGTTTATCTAAAAAAACATTGGGACGGGAAGGGGGAGTTACCCATTCTGCCACGATCACTCTGGAGTGTCAGCAAGTCCAAACGCTTAGTTATACACTGCAGACTTGAGCTGACTTTGGTTAGCCGTGTCTTACGATGATTCTGGCTAAGCGCGAGGATCCCACCAACCTCGAAGATGGCCCGCACACTCATGTCTTGATGCCACTCTGTCCACCATGCGGTCCATTCTTTTTGAAGTTTGGAATGCAGCACGCCTCAGTAGATGATGGTTCGTCGTATATCCCTTACGGTTGAACCACCGTATCTTAGGGTGATGGGTGTTTTTGGTGAGTGTGACCCCTGCACAACTGTACATAGCCTCGTAAATGTTGCGTTGTGAGTTCGCCGACATCATCTAACTACCACCAGAAGCTTTTGACAGAAACTTAGACGCTTGATATAGGTAGCTCGCAACAATCCGGTTTAGAAACCATACAGCAACAATACGTATTATGGCCAGTACGTCTGAGACTTGAAACCCAACGGCATAGCTATTTGGTGAACTTATTTCGGATCGTGATGCTTCGTACTCTGGATTTGTCATATGCATTTCCGTCAAGATCAAAGCACCTACCTAGGAATGTGGAAGTTTGCCCTCTTGAACTGTGAGGCCTGGTATTCTGAAGCATGACTTTGTACTTTTAGCTACGCAGTGCGCACCGGAAGACGGTACAGTGGCGGTCATTCTGTATAATACCGTCACCAATAGAATGAACCTCAGCGTGTCGACTATTCGTGTTCCCTGATGACCAGTTTGGGCTTTACTGGGGGGTACCCCTGCGACACTCGGGATTTCTCAAACTAGGTTGATCAGTTTAGGTTGTGCAATGGGAACTTTCATTGAAGAATGTCCAGCACTGTAGGCTGCGTTGGCAAGGCTGTGTACTGTGTGTGCCGAAGAGGGCGCTGTTCTCCACTCAATTCACTCAATTCAGATTGTGGTAGCAAAGAGGTGGCCAAACCTTGACCTGGAAGAGGGGTGTGAGAGATTACGGAACGTTTGGGTGCTGTCGATGCGCGGACCTCACTGTGCCTGTTTGGAGGTGCTGTGAGGCATAGGTGCCAATTGGTGTCATTGGCGTGCTTCATTTTCTTTCCAGACTATCCGAGGTGCAGGCGCCTCAGAATGATTGTCAGGCTGGCACCAGATCCTTTCCTTCTTCCAAATGAGGCTTAAATAATTAAAAGTCGTACGGCGGTGACGTATCAGCGTTGGAAATTGGTGCTATCATTGGTGTTTGTTTATTTCATACCGCCTGTCCCTTCGGGATGCCATTTACATACTACGGGTCGATAATTTTCTCACCATCGTCCTCTTAGGCCGCGGGGCTTCGGAAACCTTTTAGTGTACCTCATTAGTTTATCGACTTTGGACAAGAGTGATATAGACTAGGAATTCCATGCTTTTAAGAGAACTTGTGGAAGGATCCGCATACCCACAGTTGTGGGTGTAAGGATTTGAATGTGATCAGCGGAACATACAAAAACGTAATCAGAATAGGTGGTCGATCTACACAATTGGATGTACTCCTAGAGTCAAGGAACACTAAGATTTCGGCTTGTTCGAAGTGTGTGGCTTATTTTTACATATGCCCCTGTAGTACCACCGGATGGGACATGAAATAATAATCGTTCAGTTGCAGCGCCCTTTCGGTGCCTAGCTGCCATGCCACACGAAGGAGGCACGAGGGCTGGGATACTACCAGGTCGCCCAAGCCAAGACAGGGGAAGTCGAGAGGCAGAGGTAGGGTCCGAACCACACACCTTCTGGTCATTAGATTCGCGCTCTTACCACTTGGTCCACTGTCACCTCTGAGCCTCCCATATTCGCTGCGAGTGCTGTTTGTGAAGATCCGCACTACCGTCGACTATCCCAAGTTATTGGTGAATGTCTCCTCAGATAGACCGAAATAGGTTGGACAGTCACTGACTGAAGACCTCTGTGCTGTCTTTGAAGGGCGTAAGAGGGAGGAGCATAGTGACAGGTCGCCCAGCCAAGACAGGGGAAGTCGAGAGGCAGAGGTAGGGTCCGAACCACACACCTTCTGGTCATTAGATTCGCGCTCTTACCACTTGGTCCACTGTCACCTCTGAGCCTCCCATATTCGCTGCGAGTGCTGTTTGTGAAGATCCGCACTACCGTCGACTATCCCAAGTTATTGGTGAATGTCTCCTCAGATAGACCGAAATAGGTTGGACAGTCACTGACTGAAGACCTCTGTGCTGTCTTTGAAGGGCGTAAGAGGGAGGAGCATAGTGACGTCTGAATAAGGTTATACATTCGAGAAATTCTGAAGCTGGGGAAGTTTTATGTTCACAGTCCATATTTCCCACACAGGCTGGTAGGCCGAATTCAAAACATCAAACGGTCAACTGAATTGTCCAGAAATCCAGAAGTTCTTCGATGAATAGCAGTCGTTATGGTTTCCGACTGCCTCAAGTAAAAGAATCTTGTGAGCGTATCTTGAATTAACCGATTAAAGGAACGTGTGTTCCTTTCCACTATTTGGCTTCCTCCTTTCGACTTTCCGGACCTTCCAAGCTTGCTAGTCAGTGCGGACATTCAGTTTCACTTGGAGTCGGATGATGTTTGGATTTGGAGTGTAGTTGGACCTGGAGGGAATCGCTGGGTACCCAGCAAAGTCAGTCTCATCAGAGGTACAATGTTTGGAAAGAACTGGCTGGGTTCACCGCCGGTAGAAGGTTCGGCGTGACATATCCTTGAAAATATCACTGCAGTGATCGCTTCTGTCCGGATCGGGTCAGCGGTCAGGCGTTACAGGAGTTACTTCTGGTACATTTATTTGATATAGGAGTTCATAAACTTGACGGTCAAGCGAGCACGCGTTTCGGGCTGATATGAAAATGGCAGTGGATAGATACATAGTCCGTACAGGAGCAGAGGGCAGCGATCGTCCTCACCATAACTGGCGGTAATGTGGTCTATTTGAGCCCAGGTGCCGGATGTTTTAGTGAGCACCATGTGATCACACGATACATGGTTCTCCGGAAGCAGGTATTGCAGAGGAAAATTCATGATGGGCACATATCTGTGGTACGCACTTCCTGATGTGTCCGATCCAAGATGGCCACCCAATTATCTGTATACGCGTTTGTGTCGATAGCGATCACAGCGAGGCCTGAGCATTCAACACGTTTCAAAAGAACATAGAGCTTTTGGGAAGCTAGAGCCACATTACGTCTGAACATAAGTGATTACAATAAACGGGGGTGATTTACTTCTTCCGTATGGATTCTTCCGTGGACCTTGTCAAACGAATCCTCAAAGACCACGTCGACCGTCATCCAATACAGCAGACACTTCCTCTCGGTAGTAGATCGTATGAACCCCAGCGTATTTAGCCGTCACAAGAAGTGGGACTTCGCGAACTGGACGAGCATGTCGGTGAAACGAATACAGTACTTCCTCGTTTCATTGCTTCTAGGAGGCACCATAGATCAGAACAGAGGGAATCCAGCGTACGATCAAATTCAATGTATTCTGATTCCTTCAGAGTGCGAACAACAAAAGCGAAGCCAGTTTCAGAGGCCTGAGGAATCACCCGAAGTATTTAAAGCTATGGCCTAAGAGGACGCTCTGAAAGCTGATGCGAGAAGAAAACATGTCGTCTCACTGCTGGGACCCGCAGCATGAGTAGTCACGGCAATCTGGGAGAGGAGAATGGATTTGTGAAAATGTAAGGTGGTATCAGCAATAGCCTGTTTTGCCTACCTTTTGTGTTGTGTGCAGTGAGTAGGGTGGACAGGCTGGTGGCGTCACGCGACGGCCGATGTGATGTGACAGTATGTTTGTTTAATTTCATTGTTTTGCATGGGCTGGAGTATTGTCAGGGTGCTCAAAGGTAGACAAATAAGTAAGGTCCTCAATCAAAGTTGTGTACCAAAAAGACGTCTCAATGCATTGGATGTTTGCCTGCACACTACCACAGTTGTATAGGCTTTCAAACAAAAAGTTGCGGGGAGCAGTGTCTCACTACCATTGGACGGAACATCTGCTGACGTGCTTGCCCTATCTACTAGAGAGGCCGGATGGTATATAGTTCTGACGCCGTAAATCAGCATGAACTGATGGTGTATCTTCCATTAGTGACGGAACTTCTGCGGAAGAACAGCTCGGCTAAAATGAAAAAAGCCCCTCATCTCACTTGGTGCCTCTGAACCACGCCTAAAATTTTAGCCAAGTCTTGGAAGAAACAGTACTGAGGTATTTCGCTTAACGCTTTTTTGACCTCGCCCACCGCCCCTTTCCCAAGCGTTGTTAGTTCAGTATTTACGGATGTGTTTGGCATACGACGTAAGATGCTCCCCACCTTTTTTGACACTTGAATTTTTTCGTAGGCATACCGTGGTTGCGCAATCGGTAAAGCGAAACAAAACGCCACAACGGAAATCGAGAAGCTAAAGCCAATGGAACTGTCATCCAACGATCTTGTGAAGGAGGCCGCCAAAATGTAAGCCACACGATTGTCGTACACATTACTCATTGATGTCGATTAATTTCCGTAAAGTGTGATGTAGTTCTGTTCATTTGAACAGTTGTGCTGTGGGCATACGGGCACTATAGGAATTATGTATTTGTGTCTGTTGTCTACTGTTTTCAACGATAGCACAGCGGCCTTTTAAGTTTTCCCATTGGAACTCTCCGGCCAAACAACTATTTCGGTGTTTCAAATCTATCCATGGACAGGAAGTTTTCAAGTAGCTGCATGATTTTTTGTACACCTACAATTAGCACACAGTGGTACAAACCTGGGTGGCTTCTACCAACTGGAGGTCTTTGCGTCTGACAAAACATGACGCCATGGCTGATTTTCTTATGATGCTGGGGAATTCCGGCTTATTTCCATTGCGAAGTGTGGTCGCTGAAATGCACAAATCGTCGGTGGGTGGGATCAGGAAATCTACGCTCAGTCCTGTTTTCTTGAAGTCAGGCCTTTGATATGAGACTCGATTGATGGAGACCTCTATCTGTTGATGCTTCATTAGAATGCATCATCCTGATTTGATGAGCTTTGTCCATTATTTTGCTATGGAAACGCAATTCACCCAATGTGGTATATGTTTATCGTTATACTAAATATCGGCAGGCTACCTCACATAACTCTCACCCAGTTGTTTGCTGGATGGAAATCAAATATTGATCACCAAAAATGGGCATGCGCTGCTCGTCCATCGGCTGCACTGGCTGCATATTTGAATGAGATTTGAGCCAATGCCCTGTAAACTATCTTACATGGTCCTTTTATTAAATTTCTGACGTAATCCTGGTCCTTGTGCGCTTTATGGTGCGATCCAGTATGTACTTCATCACTCATTCCTACCCAACGTACATTAACAGGTGCACGCACCATTTGTCGGTGCTGAATATCTACAACCTGAGCTGGATGTTTACGTTGGGACTTACGAATGGTTCAGCTATCTTTCAAAATCATATGGCACTCTGGACGGTGGACCATCGCATCTAGTTGTCATGCAGCACATGCAACGTGCACTTTGCTTATGTCGATTATCCTGTTCTATCACACTGTAGTCAACATCGTTTGCGTTGTGTTACAAAGTTAGGCTGGTTAGCACCACGAGCGAGCGCAATTAAATCTAGATGAGAATGATCGTTTGAGGGATACTCTACTGGAAGGACCATTATATAGGAATATATAACCTGAAAAATTTGGGGCATCCCTTCAACGAAGGTGTTTCGGAGATTATCAGAACGGTTGTCACTGGCGGTGGGTGCTTCCAACCTACGTATGTACACTTGGCAAATAGTTTAGGTTGTCACTTCGTAATTCGAAGTTCCTATAGGTTTTGCTTGTTGATCCCTTGATTTAAAAACCCGAAGTGTTTTCGCGATACTTGGATTACGTAATTCCTATGGCGTGTCATAGTTACTTCCCAGGAGACCCTCACCGATGTGTTTCGTCACCGTACTTGTCTCAGTTCACCAAGTTAGAAAGTTACGTACCATGTATGTATTTGAAATTCCTGAGGGGCATAGTTCACCACCACCCATATTGCACCAAGGAGTGACATCTATGAATTCCATGACCTTGACCATGAGAACCAGCTATAGCGAAGAGGGGTTTAGATATCATTTCCAATGTTCACATCCTGCAGTTTGACGTAGTTTGGTTGCGTCAGGAAGTTTGGTGTTGCCCAAATCATCCATGTCACCGCTGATGGTGATATTATGAGACAGTGGAGCAGGCACCAAAAAGTCATCTAGAACGGATATTTTCTAAGGGTAAAATACGATCTCGTGCGATGTCGGGAACATCAACCCCGAGTATTCCTTCGTACACATCACCGAGTTTGGTGTTGTGTCGTCATTTATCACCCCCACATTAACGGGCTTCACTACAACGATACTTCAACGAGTGTGACTGTGTTTCTAAGTTCGGCATTGTAATTTTTTATCGTACCAGTCATCGTCCATCTATTTCTTTCTGCAAATTTTAGTATCTATACAGTTCATGATGAAATCAAGGACAAGAACTTCGAATTGGATTTGAGCTGGGTCGGTGAATGTAAGTTGTACTTTATCTATTCCGTGACACGCTGATCTCAGGCAGTGGAGGAGTTCACCAGACGGTCCCCGCGTCGCTGTTCCAAGAAGCAGAAGCCTTCGCCAAGCAAGCCCTAGAGGAAGCAGACGATATTGATGATGACGTTGAATAAACGCTATGCGATCCTTTCTTGTTCATGCTTGAAAAAAAGTTCTTAGAAGTGCCGGTTTTTTCATAGCTTTTGGATAAATGGGGGGGGGGGGACTTTTAGACTGCGTTTTTCACTAAACACGGATGGGTAGCTACCCCTTTGGTTTTGTGGTCCTACTGATAATCACCCCTTGCTGTTTACCATTGTTAATGAAATTCAAACATGGGCTTTTCGTGATGCACCAGGGATAAGGAACAAGATGTGGTACCTGTCCAATACTGGTCTACAGTACGGCCCATAGGAAGAGTCTCCGTAATCAGACGAAATCTGGAGGTCAATTACTGCAGTCCTCCGCGATAGGATCGCGAATGCTGTAAGGTGTCCCCTCCAAGTGGCCAAAATGTCCATATTCATCGCTTATTTGTCACTTCAGTCACGTGCTTCAAATTGGTTAGGACAACCTCAGATATTGCGCACTTCATTTCTGGGGTCATGATGATCCCTTTGCAATGGTTAGTTTCTGTGGTGTGGGAGCTGCACTCACTTCAGTAGCTGAAAGCGCTCTGCTGCATCCCAGTAGTTTGCCGTAGAGTTATCTAGTTCAATGACGAAGGCATGGACATAGACAGACTGGGTCTCCCATCGGTACCAATAGATCCTTGTGCAAGACTAAAAGATTGCACCCAGTCCCACTATGAAATCAAGTGAATCATGTGAGGTTCATTTTTACTACCATATTCTGTGGATTTTTTCGGCAGCTGCTTTATCATTTACGTTGGTCTACTAAACGACTAATTTTATAAACAGCTAGGGAGTAATTGGTGTATATTTTTCAGCTACCTCCCCCAGTCCGGTCCATATATTACAAATCTAACTTCTGTGAGGAGCGTTTTTGTCAGTTCTCAGTAAAATAGGCGGGACACTGTCACCAGACCCCTGAGGAAAGGACGATTTTTCTTTCAGCCTGAATCATTCTCCCTCACATTAGAATCATGCGCGCGAACAAGCTCGTTAACCCGTAATAGTGAAACCTTGTTACAATAAACTTGTTTAGACGGGGAAACATGAGTTGCCACAGAAAATAACCTCAGCAGTGCGGTTTGTCCATGACGGTCTTATACTGTAATTTAACTCCCTTTTGAACTGTTGAAATTCCCAAGCGGCAACGATTGAATTGAGTTTCTTTCACTCCGGTTTTTAGGCAAATGATCCGCACGTCACATTTGTTCTGTTAACTTTTGAAGAGTTCTGTCCAACACGATATGCGCATACCTGGTATTTTCTCGTCATACATGGACTGCTCTTTGCAGGTTCCGGCAACCCATTAGTGCTTAACTCCTGCTGATTTCTTCTGGTGTGGCGTCGTACACAGAAAGCAAAGTACATTTGAGTTGTTTGTTAGTGGTAGCATTAATCTCCACTACGAAAATCCCCGGCGGGTTTTCCTTATACAAGAACTACGTCGTGAAAGGTTTACTACTGGATGTTAAGGATGCCGTTTCGAGAGGATTTGATGCTGGTGATTGGGTAGCAATTTAACAAACTGTCCACATGAAACGAATTGCAAGGAATAATGTAATAGTATTTTCTTTGCTGCCTGACACAACATAATGAAAACAAACTACTCAGTTGTGGCACTCTTTCGGTGCATAAATGCCGCACAAGACCGACGAGTTCTTTTCTCTACATTATTTGGTTGGTAGTTTGTCCTGAGAGCGCATGAGAAACTGTAGGATGAAGCAACACATGAGGACCCGATATTATTCGAACTGTCACAAACTGCGATTCATTTTATCCCAGTAGAATACAGCTTCCTGCTACACAAGTCACTATCTTCAGTTGCTAAAAACGCGAACGTCAATCAACCAATCATCGACAGCATAACACACCGATGCTTCGCTGCCGTACAACCAAATCAACCAACATCGACAGCATAACACACCGATGCTTCGCTGCCGTACAACCATGATTTAATTGAAAACCTCATTTTGAAGAAGAGAATAAACGCGGATAAGAAAAGGAGTTCGTGGTAGCTTACTACAATCATTCCGAGGTGCTTACACCTCCAGACATTCACTCAGGCAATCTGGATAGAAACTGACAACAAGAACGCCACTGACATCGGTTGGCAGCCATATCTTGTAGTGTCTCCAACCAGGCACAGTAAGGATCACGCGGTCTCCATCCTGGAAGGCGAGTAGCACCGACAGCACCCAAGCGTTTCGTCATCTCCTTCATACTCCTCTGCCAGGTCATGGGTTGGCCACCTCTCTGTTTACGCCACTCCGAATTGGGCATGGAAAACAATACTCTCTTCGGCATGCGTAAAACATGTCCCAACCAACACAGCTTCTGNNAGAGAACATATGCAGTCATAAGCCTCCGAGGCCGTAGGCGGTTCCACGTTCACCGGCTAGGGTTCAATGTCACCTGTGGGCTTCAGATGGGTGCCAGCTGGTGGCCATGACAATCGTTGTTCGAAGTATTTGGCCCATCGGTTGAGACGTTTTTGTTCATTCGAGATAGTCACTCTCACAAGCGGTTCCCGGGGATCGGTGGCACGGATCAACTGAAATAATCTTCGAGCATTACAGGCTTTCTGAACCTCTTCTATTTGCTTGGCTTTGCGCGTCCACCACACTTCGCGTTCGGCTTGCACGCCCACCTTCATTGGACGTCTGACAATTCGTCGCATTGAGTTATGTTCGGGGCCGGCTGGGATATTTCTCCGAGATGAAAGAAGTACCACGGTTCGATCTAATATTCAGAATTTGAGTGACCCTGGTGGTGCCGTGCCACAGGTGAAATCCCCAGCACTATGCGAATAAGTGGTAATCTCGTCCCAGTATGAGTTCACATCTAATGGTGGAACTTTTGTAAGAGACTCTAGAAGGCGACTCTGGTAGGCTCGTCTAACATCCGGATCTGCCAGTCTTCCAGTTGCCAAGCGGATTGTCCCCATCGTACGCGGCCCCGGAAACCGTAAGAAGCGACTCCGGACGAGCACATGGTCGGAATCCACAAAATTGTTCCAAAAGGACCAGCAGTCAGTTATTGATCCACTTCATCGGCAGCTGATGGTAATGTGATCGATTTGGGCTTGCGGCCGCCATGCTGTTGGAAGACACCATGTGATCAGACGGCTGTGGCTATTTCGGAAGTTAGTACTGCATAAAAAACAACCTGTGGTCACCACACAACTGAGGCAGTTGTTCACCGCTGTTCTCACCTATCGGATCCGATCCATGTCGACCTCCTTATTGAGTCTCAGATATGCCAGGTCTGTCCGATTGTGCATTCATACCTCCAAAAACCACAATGGTATCTGGGGTTTTAGCTGGGTTGTAAAACCTGTCTTTGATGGCGTCGGAGCTAGTCAGTTGGGGCATAGGCAGACACGATAAACAAACACCTATCAACTTCTCACTTGTGAGACTCCTTTATGCACGTTGCCAGACGAGCCGCATAGAGGCGGATATCAACAGGTATCCAGTCAAGCAAAGATAATTCCGTCCGGTGACTTAGGACGACGCCAACCCCTGCACATCCCACTGCGGCAGATCACCAGAGGTGCGTAGCCGGAAGCGAGTGGAGTGATGGGGCGGTTAGCTCAATCACTGTGCTGGCATATTGAATTCTTGTTTCTGAAGCAGCACACATCAATGCCAGGCGGGCCCAGTGTGGGTGCAAGAGCAGCTTGTTGTACTGCTTGCTTCAGAGTGCGCACACTGAAGGCGGCCAGATAGACAGGGTGTCGAGGCTTGAAAATTGATCTGAAGGTAACTGGCGATGTTGGTGCTACATGACGAGCAGGTGTTGTACGCAAAACCGATGCAAGACGAATGGAGTCATCAGTCCTAAGCGCTGGGCCTACAAGAGGAAGAACGGAGGCGTCAGCAGTAGCCCGTTTTCGCTTACCCGCCTTGGCGTATGCAGCAAGTAAGGCTGATAGCACTATGCGACGACCAATGTGGCATGAGAATATTGTTAGTTGTGTATGTCGTGGTTGCACAAGGGCTGGGATACTACCAGGGCGCCCAAACCTGGACAGGGCGATTAGGGTCCTCAACCAAAGCCTTTGGCTCAAAAGCCTAACCGCAAGGTAGCGATGTTTGGCGGGAAATGCAAATGCATTACCATCTCTACGGTACATGTCGCCATACATGTTCCAATCCTCAACCTGGAGGGCCAGAAGACTGTGTTCGTCAGACCTCTACCCATGGACCAAACTGGTATGAGACTGAGTGTCGTGCGGACACTCCCCAGTATAGCCCAATTGGTCGCCGAGGTACACAAACCGCCACACCACTGTAAGGTCTAGTCTCTTCGTGACGGCATAATTTCGGTCAGTGGGGTTTCGGTGTTTCGACTGTATTGTTCCGATGAGTCGTTGACTAAATGAGCTGTTGATATGCCCTGGACATGCTTGTATGAATGCTTCGTGCAGTACGTCATCGTCTAATGGAACCTATTTTGTGTAAAATTGGGTTTCGAATAATCTGGATTCATAAGATAGAAGCATTCACTGAACTGAGAAAAATCGAAAGCTTTTCGTGGGCAGCTGAACACAGATAAGTGAACACATGCCTTCACTACTATGCATCCTGCCTGCCACCCATAAGTTCTAGGTGAACCAAGCCGGTTGTCAATCTTTTCGTTCAATATAAACGAATGATATCAGGATAGGACAATGCATGCGGGACACTGCTAACTCACGCCGTCATATCAGCTACAGTCGTCTGACGTCTGAGGTACGGAACGCTGCTGGGTGTGGAAGGTTGCTAGGCTTTGTTGGACGCTCTACAGCCTCGTTCACGATGACCAGGGTGAACACATTCATATCCATAAGTCAAATTTACATTTGCGTTAAGTTACTTGGAAAAAATCTTTCAGCTGTAGCATACTTTCGGTGCCTATCTGCCATACCAACAGGAGGGAAGAGGTTAGGATAATGCCAGGCTGCCCAAGTCTAGACAAGAGCAGTCGAGATGCTGAGGTTGGGTTCGAACCACGAACCCTCTGTTCCTTAAGCTGGGGCCTTAACAACTGACCATCAACCTTACTCAACGCCTAAGATCGCTGATCACTGGCTTCTTACTCGTGGGAGTTCAGACAGACTGGGTAGCATGTAGCTTTGGTGGGGTCTTTGGAAAGCCTAAAAATGAGTATTCTTGTCTCTCAGAAACCAGCCAGTATAATCCTAGCTTAACCGAACACCTGCACTCCTCACCGACTGGTTAAGTATTTCTGTCACTTGTGACCATCTGGCTCATCCACGGGTCCGGATGGTGTTGAAACAATTCTATCAACGTGCAGAACCAGGCGATTGTGCAATGCACATTTATCAACAGAAGTTTTGTGCAGTAGATCCTGCAAAGTGGTTCACCACACGGAGAAGAAAAGTCGGATACTTATCTTGGCCCACCTGTCTAGCGATCCCGGCCATGAAGCGGTCACGGAAGGATTACGTGCCCAACATCACAACCACGGACCTCTGTCCGTTCAATGTCTAAACCAAAGGGAAATAAGAAAAGGACTATTACCAACCGTTCCAGCATAATCGGTGAACTAAAGCCACAGAAATTACTACATGGGCCCCAGGACTATCTCGATTTTCGTTTCTGGCAATTAAACACAAGTACTGTTGTTGAGTGTGGAGAGAATAGGGAATTTCTAAGTATATGCAAATAAAAAGAATCAATCATATAGTGCGTTATTGAAAAAACGCCAGAAAAAATGCGACAACCATTTATCACATGGAATGGACAGGAATTAAATGTCGGTGTCACTAATTTCGGGCAATTTCATAGATTCTAGTTTCCGTTTCACAATAGCCATCACACATTCATGCACTTGATCCATCGTTTTGTTTGTTGCCTGAACGAAATGCCAAAACTGGGTGGCATTGTCAGGATTTTCAACACCAAGTTCACTGTAGTCCGTGTACTGTGCGTCTTTTGCTAGCCGCGTATAGTTCTCCAAAACACGACGTTGAAAGTCTTCCGTTTCATACCGTTCAGTACCGTAGCCATTTCGGTCTTTCAAGTGATCAAAATGCTCCGGAGTAAGACAAATTACCAAGTCCGGCTCCACTAGGCCTTTTTCCATTGCGCAACACCACTGCCAGCTTGGTGTGGGAGGTGGTTTCGCGGCTGTGTAGGCGATTCCCGAATAACTGTACCGGTCGGCTACGACGCAACAACCACTGGACAAGGCGCTTCGAAGCTCATCTTGTTTCTCCCACCTGCATGATGCGATTGAAAAAATCGACAGCAATGTTAGGATAAATCGATAACATAACGGGCTGCGCAATGATGGGTGCCATTTCAGAGAAACCCTTCGGGAGGCATATCGTCCGAAACAAGGAACAAAGTTCACCAATTCTAATTACTTTTGGTCCAAACCCAGGCATAACAAGGGGGACTATTAGTCTAGTAGAAGTATCTATGACGATGCGAACTAGACAGCACGCACAAGTGCCCAAGCAAAGCATGAAGCCTTGTCTTCTTAAGGAAGACAAATATCGCCCTCGGGTTGGACAAAAGACGTACCTGTTAGCTGTAAATAAAAGATGTAAAGCATGTGTATCCACATCTGTATCACCCTTCAGATAATTATCCAAGCACTTGCCAAGAGCAGTGTCGCGATCGGGGAACTTCAAGAGCAGTGCAGTTCGTCCGGTAAGCTTGGTCAATGCGTCCGCAAGCAAAGATGCTTGAGTAGATTTTCCTGTCCGGTCGGCCCCCTCAATTGCTATGAAAATGCCGGAATGACTTCGGCTGTCACCCATATCTATCTGAAATGAAATGAGCCACACAGGAAAGTGGAAACCAGACAGGAGTCGAGTTGCTACGTTTTATTGAAAATAAGACTCATTTGTGGCAAGATAAGCCTGCGAACAACGCTGTCTTTTAGTTGTCGAACAAGCCTCGCACAAGAGTCGCATTTACAAATAGATTTAGAGACAGTAGAGTTGGAAGTTTCAATTGAAACTTTGTCCAGCAAGTGAAAACCAGAGGGAAGCCCTGGAAAACCCAGAGACAGTGCACAACCATTTCATCCCTTTTGGGAGCCATCGGCAACGCATATCCCCTGAAGGCTCAACTCACGACCACCTGCCTGGTCGCTCAGCTCTTATTTGAACGTACGATTAACTTGCACCTAGAAGGAGCGAGATGGCTCAAGTGGTTAGAGCGCGAATTTACTGACCGGAAGGTACGTGGTTCGAACTCAACCTCTGCCTCTCGACTTTTTCTGTCTAGGTTGGGCAACATGGCAGTATCTCAGCCCTCGTGCAACCTTTGGGTGGCCTGGCGGCTAGGCACCGGAAGAGTGTTACAGCTGAACGACTTTTTGGGAGGAATATAGTGCTGCGATTCTTCAATCACACCGTTCAAGTTACGTGAATCAGCTTTGGTCGCTTCCTTATAACTAGAATCTACAGGCACGATGGAAAATGAGTTTTGAAGGAAATCGCTGTGGCAATGATTGTAGGGTAATCGAAAGCGAAGAATCATGTACAGTCAAACAGTCAAAAATTGTTACTGAAGGTTCATCACGACGGAAACACTGAATATGGGAGGCGAGTTTTGCTGGTAACCGAAAGATAATGAGAGTGAGTTTTACACAGTTGAAAAACGGGCGAGATACACCTATTGGTAGGATATTTTGTCCAAATAAAAGGGGCGGTTTCACTTGCAAGAACCCTGACCGTGTAAGTGATTGCGTTTTATACAGCTGAAGAAAGAGCTCCACCTGTAGCCTAAACATAGCGGTCATGTGGTCTAAAGTGCGTCGACAAGCTTCAAAATATCCGCCACCGAAAGCAGAGACACCAGAACACCGTCCGGAAGAAAATGGTTCCAAAGACAGCGATAAGTTATGTAAATTTCTAATCGAAAGACATTTCATTGCAATATTAAAAACAGAATGCTGAGTCGCAAAGGAGTCCTTCATGCAGGACAGCACACTAAATTGGTGCAGTAGTTGAAGAAAGACAACCGTAAAAGATGAAGACCGCAAGTCTGAGCGAATTTGAATGCTCACCGCCAAAGACTGCCGGAAAAGCCTCGATGCACTGTGCAGAACCTCAAGCTTCGAATGAAGAACGGTCCGCAGTGAAAGGTGGTATATATGCCGGATTGAAGGTAGCTTAAAAAAGGGGGAAACACGGAAACGATCCATCATTATGTGGAGGACGACTACGAAAAGAGGAACGATGGAGAATAGAACGAGAATGGAGACTGTCGTTCACCAACTTGTATGGAGATACAGCGCGATCGTGACAGAAGAGTAGTGCTGACTTGTAGCCAACAGTGCTTGGCACAAATATGAAGTGCCACAGCTTACTCTATCTGTTCACGGCAGTGAACGCTAACATTCACAACCTTTCAGTGTAGTTTTTCAAATGAACTTCAAGGCGAATCAAAATAAAGCAGGCTATGCCGACCATACAGGAATCTGAGCATTTTTACAAACATGCCAACCGGAACGGATATAAGCAACATATCCAAGAAGCTGTGCGTAACCGGATACAGTACGGGCTGCTTTGTTGTACGGCTGTGGGACTTGGTCTGTTCGAGCAGCGGAACTGAGACATCTTCAGGTGTTCGACAATCATTGCCTCAGGACCACAGCTTGTGTGGGTTGGTGCCGACGAATCCGCGACCGGGCAATCAGAAAACAAGTCATCGGTGGTGAACCATGAACCTTCATTAAAGTGTCCGGAAGCTGGTTGGTTAGGCCATGTATTGCGTACTCCGAACCATTGCCGAAGAGAGTGCTGTTTTCCGTGATAATTTGGTGGCAGAAGGTCTACCCCTTGACCTAACTGAGGGATATGAAGGATGCTGAGGGGTGCTGTCTGAAGAGTAGAGACTGGACCTTACCGTAGAGTGGCGGTTTGTGTACTTCGGCGACCTACTGAGCTATACTGGGGAATGTCGGCACGATGCTCACAGAGTCACTCATACCACGTTGATCCATGGATAGAGGTCCGACGAACACAGTCTACTGGCCCTCCAGGTTGAGGATTGGAACATGTATGGCGACATGTACCGTAGAGATGGTAATGCATTTGCATTTCCCGCCAAACATCGCTACCTTGCGGTTAGGCTTTTGAGCCAAAGGCTTTGGTTGAGGACCCTAATTGTCCTGCTGTCTAGGTGTGAGCACCCTGGCAGTATCCCAGCCCTCGTACAAGCGTGGCGTACACAACTAACAATATTCTCATGCCACATCGGCCGTCGCATGGTGACATCAGCCGGGTTGCCTTACTTGCTGCATACGGCAGGGCGGGTAAGCGAAAACATGCTACTGTTGACGCCTCTTTTCTTACACTTGCACGTTTTCCTTCTTTCACCCTCCCTCACCCAAATTCGAATACTTTCTCCGCAGGTCCCAGCTGTAGGACTGGTCGTTTCGCTCGCCCTGCATCACACTCAGTCGCAGCTTCTGCACGTTCGAGTTCAGCTACAACCCTGAACACTTCGAAGTCTGTTTTTAAACCCCGAAAGTGTGTCTACTTAGCCAGCTTCAATATTCGCACACTGAAGCAAGCAGAAGTGTGTCTAGCCAGCTTCAATATTCGCACACTGAAGCAAGCAGATCAGCAGGTGGCTCTTGCGCGTACCCTGGATTTCCTCTGTATTGATTGATGTTGTCTGTCAGAAACAAGGACGCAAGTACTGTGATCGAACTGACTGCCCCCTCGCTCTGTTGCAGGTTCCGACTGCGCACCTCTGGTGATGCAGAGGCCGCTGCAGCTGCATATGCTGGGGTGGGTAGTGTATTGAGCGAACAAGCGGAAGCGTCTCTGCTTGATTGGATACTCGTTTTCAGTCGACTCTGTGCGGTTCGTTTGGCAAAATCTGTGAGAGAATCTAGAGAAAGTGAGGTTCATCGTACCCTGTTCGTTGTGTCTGCATACGCCCCAACTGACTGTAGCCCTGAATCTGCCAAGGACAGGCTAAAAGCTCAGATATCGTTGTGGTTGCTGGTGATGTGAACTCCCAGGTAGGTAGGTTAAGCGCTGCTGAGGCCCGATTGGGTGGTCGTCTTGGTTTGGACACTAGACGCACGGACAACGGAGACCGCTTACTTCAGGTGTGGGCTGATCACAGGCTGTTCCTGTGCAGTACGAATTTCCGGAACAGCGGAAATCGCTTGACAACCTGGCGCCCACCATCAAACCAGCGCCGAATCCAAATAGACCA
>NW_008751669.1:1190306-1196585 GCF_000715545.1 Opisthorchis viverrini
CTAAACGAACTTTATGGTTGTACGGCAGTGAAGCATCAGTGCCAACACTGATGTTCTCATGCACTTTTATTCTTTTATTCATATGGAGGTTTTCAAATAAACAGCGAAGCATCAGAGTTGAACACTTATGTCTTGTCGTCGATGATGATCTCAGGAACTACTCCAAAGATTAAGGACGTAAGAGGTTAACATCATCATCATCACCGTCACCACCATCCTCAGAGACAGCAACATCCAACAGACTGCACACATCAGCAGTAGGCGGTCACCGTCGTCCATGCATCTCGTGTCAAACCGAAGAGTCACTCACTTGGGTCTCTAGAGCTTTAAGCCTATTTACGTGAGCGTTCATGTCAATTGCAACCACAGCGATGTTTGAGCATTTGGCTGGTTATGAGAGAGCACAGCACAGCTTCGGAGCTACAGTCCGCCGGAGAGTAAAAAAAGATAAAATGAACCAGGAGCGATGAGCCACTCCGACATCTCTGTATTTACCCATCAGGGTCGGGTAGCTTCCAAGGTGTTCGTTCAGACACTAGGTACGCAGATGGCATAGCGCTTATTGGACCTGATGCCATCGTAATTCGAGGGATATCAAATGATCCAAAATAATACTGCACAATGATTCGGTGTGTAATTTACATCTGCGAAGTGTAGAGTGTTACTAAAGAAAAAGTGGGCTAAAACCCGAACCGCAAGCTTGCGGATGAAACGAATGAGCTCAGTCACATTGGTTTAGCAAAAGACATTTCCATTGGGAACACTAGAGCAACTTCTAGACCTGCACCAAGGGTGGCTCATAGGTAAACTCAGATTATCTGTCGAAGTTGAAGTTTACAATTCTGCGGTGCACTCCAGATTACGTGGGTCAGAACCCAGGGCGCTGCGTACTAACGTTGAGAAACTTCCGATGTTTGCTCGTCAAAGTTTCGGAGCATTTTCCGAGTCTAGTGAGAACATCGGATCAGTAATGCTGAAGTACGTCGAATGGTCTTACGAAGAAACAACTCGTCCACGATGAATGAGTTGATCACACGCCACAAGGGGCGTCGAGAGAGATCAGTGGTTAAGGCGCCAGCTTACGGGCCGGAAGTTTCGTGGTTCGAAACCAACCTCAGCATCTCGACTGCTGCTGCGTAGGCTTGGGCAACCTAGTATTGTCTCAGCCCCCGTGCCTTTCAGATGGCATGGCAGCAAGGCCTCGAAAAAGTGTTAGTTGGACAACTGTTCAACCAATTCCATAAATAAGACACCGTTTAATCTTTTTCGCAGTTTTCATGATGTCGGTTGATCAGTTAAGCTGAAAGTGGGTGCGGGCGTTGCCTGTGGCGAAAGCCTGTTAGGTCTTCGCGGTCCACCAAGGTTCTCATTTTTAGAGTTCTTGAATATCCGGTGGGTGCCATCATAGTCACTGGTAAGGCTTTTCTGGCAACAACGTTTGATGAAATCATGTCCTATTTTTCGCACCAGATGGCTTGGACAGGAGTTCTAAAAGCTGACAGCATAGGTTCTGAAAGTCGCTCCGATTGAATCCCGAAACCATTTTTGTCACAAACATGAAGTAAGCTGGGGGCCGACTCCAAACCTACCACCTATGCTCCTTCCAGGCTGAGTCGTCCAAATTGAGCGTCCATATGGTCCACCGGAATAATTACATCTACTGACCGAGACAGTCCCTACAGATGTCGATCAAAACATCTTTCTCAGTTTCAAAACTGCAGTCTGCCAGGTCGTGTTGACAGGTTTGCCGCATTGACAACGGTAATCAGTGAAGGGCTTCCAACCCTGAGGTTGAGTGTATCTCCAGCACCATAGAGCTCAAGATAGATCTGAAGTTAAGGCCCGAGCTCAATGACCAAAAGGTTTGTGGTTAGAACACTGAGTGGTTTTGTCTAGACTGGAGTAACCTGGCAGTGCCCGACCTCTCGTGCTTCCCTCGGGTGGCATGGACGCAAGGGTCAAAAGATGTTACAGATGAACGATTATTATTACCACTATAGAAATCACGACCTATCGCAGCAAGATTACAAGATACTCAAAAAGTGGTATATGCGTTAATCCTAAGCAGCTTGAAGGGCGCGGCGGAAGTGGGTTCTTGTATGCGTCTTTCGGAGACACATAAACCAACAGAAGAGTTGCCTAATTTGGCAAAGCCGGAATGTGGCCCTTGGAGTTAAATAAGAGGTTATTTTGGTTTATTCAATGGGCGATAGTTCAGATAAAATGGTAATATGGCACGTGAGAACTTGTTTTGCGAAACCGCGTTAGTCAGCTAGTTATATCTTACTCTCTGATCCTTCGAAGCAGGCCAGCGGGTCAGACTATTGGGTTAAAAGTAAGGGAAAGGGTCCTTGAATGAGGCCCTACATACACCCGCTGTCTTGTAGGTCAGACTTTCGAACTGACGGCTGGAGATGCGATACATCAATTAGACCCCACTCTTCGGTTTGGACAACTGGGAAGCATCAGTTGGCTCTCCAGCTCTTTGTTCACCAGTCAGTACAATCGGCGATATGGAGAAATCAATGACATGAATGCTTTCAAAGGAACTGTCAAACGTGCGGGACAAGTTAGTCCATCATTTGGGTGCATCAATCGCATCGGGAAAGGTAAGAACATTCAGGTCAAATAGTGGTATGATTTACAGTACTATTACACGGGCAAATCGTGACAGATACCATTGGTCCCATTTAAGCGCAAAACGAAAAGTGCATTCGGAATAGCAGATTTAGCGCCCTGCTCGGCTGACAAAGCTTAAGAACTAAGATGAAATACGAAGAATGACTACCGAAATGCTAGGAAAATAAGGCAGTTTACTCAAGGCACAAACGGCTCATTTTCGTCCGTATGAAGTCACTAAACCATGAAATACTGCCGTTAGCATTAAATTCAGGCAACAAAAAAGCATACAGTCAAAGCAACTGGATGATTTCGCTAAACCAAACAACCGTATCTAAGTTCAAAATTCTTGGGTGATGATCAGGATGATAAGACAGGAACTTCAAGAAATCCTGTTGTTGTGTAGAAAGGTCATCCTGTTACATATGAAGTTAAATCGCTCGTTTTGTAATCTTCTTCGGAGTTTTCCGGAAAAGAGGTTGAGTATATCAATGGATAATTACCGGGATTTGTACGATCAGCTCTATTCAGCTCAACTGGCAAGTTTCTAGTGTCGGCTGATATTTCCAGAAACTGACATGATGTGTGCAACAATCATATTTGCGAGCTATGAGAACTAGTGAATGCAACCAGAAAACAGCTCGCTTATCTTTAAAAAGGAGCATATGAATCAATGAGCTTAAAACTTCGAACATTAGTTTAAGTGAAAATCTGCAGCTGCTCAGCCGTATTTCCAACCGGAAGCACAGTCCTAGTCAGTGATTTTGGAGCGCCCAACAACTTCGGAACTATGCCAATGCATTTCCTTCCTGAAGCGTCCCGAGCTGCTGGTCCTGACCAACTTCCACTCGCCCTTCTCAATAGTGGAGATGAAATCCTCAGTATTCACGGACTGATACACAGGATCGAGGCTTTTGCCCAAGTTTCCCGGGTCGGTTTTGTTCTTGCCGGTCAGTGGCTGTCGTTCACCGCGCTTGGTGGCTGGTTGTTATCTAAGTCGTTTGTTCCCGGGTCGGTTTGTTCTTGCCGGTCAGTGGCTGTCGTTCACCGCGCTTGGTGGCTGGTAGTTATCTAAGTCGTTTGCCTCCATCTGACAGAAAGAGATCATCATAACTAAGTGGGGTGAGTAAACGATTATCAAAAAGGGGTGCTCGTAATGAGTATAGCAATCACAGATAAATTAGCTCGATTCTCGTTGTAACCAGGTTCTTGCGTGGCTTATTTTACACTGTCTTAGGATGGCGTGTGAAGATGAGTCCGGTAACAGTAAGCAGGGTTGCAGTCCGAAGGGGGTTGCGTGGACTGCATAATCATACTGCGTCAATTGTTAGAGCAACGGCACGCGTATAGCCGCCCCATAATTTTGATGTTTCATGACTTCAAGTGCGCGGTCGATTGTCAACCGGCCAGGTCTTTTCAACATGCTTGTTCCGGAAGTTCGGGGATATCCTGCGTTGCGTGCATTAACGTACTGGTGGAAGCATATGCATGGGAAGCTATGCAAAAGCTTTTCTACGGGGAAGTCCACTCTTTTCATTTAAGTTTAAAACCATTTTTGAGATGATGATGGAGGTCTCCAAATCGACCTTGGCAACC
Source organism: Opisthorchis viverrini (assembly GCF_000715545.1). Taxonomy (NCBI): domain Eukaryota; kingdom Metazoa; phylum Platyhelminthes; class Trematoda; order Opisthorchiida; family Opisthorchiidae; genus Opisthorchis; species Opisthorchis viverrini. Next base: position 1,194,522 of record NW_008751669.1, read on the forward strand.
TGGAGTATGCAAACAGCACTGTTTTCACTTCTGAAAAGGAGCGGGAAGCACAAGCGTCCCTCGGATACTTGACCAAAGTCATCCAATTTTAATGATGTCAATGCTTCAGCCTAGTTCCCGTTCTGAACGATCCGAGCTAGCGTCTGCGGCACCAAGGATGTACAAAGTGAACTGAACTTCCAAAGCTAGATCGAAAACATATACAGAGCGTCATAAGTAAGGCGTATAAAGTGACGTCATTCCGGAAATTTCCGCGCGCCCCGTGCGCGCCATCGACAAACGGCATTCGGCAGATAGTCACGGATTCACAGATTCACGGATCGATGAATCCGTGATACTGAATCGTGATTGGCTGGTTTGTCCGCGCCTTCTGTCAATGCATTCATCTGCTAAGCCTTTGCGAGTGGAATGAAGTTCTCCACGACAGCATATTGCATTTTGTTGCATATGTGCTTAGACCGGAAATCCTCCCAATCTACACCCAACTTTTGCATTTTTTTAAACAATCTCTTTTGTATGTTTGGCTGGCTAGTGTGGCGTTTTGTACCCTTATTTTGCTTTCATTATAATGCTACGTATTTCTTCAATTGCAAAATCGTTTTTTGTTCAGATACGAAAAACCATAAAAACGCACACTTTTACAGTGTCACGCAACACAAACGTGGTCACCTGCTTCGACTCTCTCTTCTGATTATGTCCGAACTTGCAGCGGTCATTCGTGAGGCTCATGTGCTAACTCTGGCATTAAAAACATTTCAGACAATCTCCGGAAGCCATTATATGTGGGAACTATGCAGAAAAAGGCCCCTGGACCACCATAATTGGAGTACCGTTTATTCGCTCACCTGGGCCAACGACGAACTGTTTTAAAGAGAACAATTATTAGTCCGTTCCATCTGAAGCTTTTATTATTGTATCCCCAACATAGCGTTATTATTTTTAATTCTTTCGCCATACATCCCCGGAAAATTAACTTATTGGGTAGCCAGACCATTACGCTTTTCATTTTGAGACTTTGGTGACGTGCTGAGGCGCGAAATATTTGCACAATGGAATTTAATTTTCGAAAACTTCATGTCCCGGTGAACTGAGAGATAGGTAATTGAATTCACAGTCCAAACTTTCGGGTCCCATTACGGGGTCGCGACAACGCTAGAAAAGTAATCCGCCAGATTTTTTCGCCAGTGGTCAATGAAATTTGGTGGGCTGCAAAAATGTGAGTGCAGAGTAGGATGATTTTTTACTTTAGCACATGCGCAACAAATGTAACATATTAACGCAGAAGGTGTTATTCCGTTCGCAAAGGTGTCGCAGCTAAGACCATCGTGCGACCAATGGGCCCCCGTGATGCCGCCTACATTGGTTGCTTATCATAACTCCTAGCCCTGGATCTAGGTGCAGCATTGACTATGGATAATAATAATTGTAAGATCCGGATGGTTAAGGATCTCAGCAGACAGAGTGGGGCAGCAGATGACATATTGAAGTCTGACAGGAACTGGTTCTACAGACAAACGGATTAGTAAGCATCATGAATTAAGGAAACGTACAATCAACAATGACGCAATCAGCAGGAGAGGGAAGTAGTCACTGTCACAGCACGGATTTCTATAGGGACAAAAACAAGTAAGTACCAAACGATGTACAAACATACATATCGGGGCGGTCTGACAGTGTGAGTTGGCCGTGACGGCGCAGGAGTCAGTACGTTCGGGATGTGAGGGACTGTCTTTCGGTCGGCCTCGACGCGGCCTTTCGTGTCGCGCGACAGGTCAGATTGCGCGGTTTCGTCCGTTTAAAACAAAGCTCAGCAGGGGCTATCTGGCAGGCGTGATACATGGGTAATACAAAATAACCAGCCGCTCCGGGTGTCAGGTCGGTGTAGTCGGTAGCGCGTTCACTTACCGTCCGGAGGATCCGGGTTCGATATTCGGTCAGCTCGCTTTTCCGTCGGAGTGGGCGCTCAAAAAATAGGTGCAATCGAGGCGAACTTGCAGGCAATGACCGACGGGCAACAAATATTGACATCACTTACTGAGGGATAAGCAGACCTTAAGTAGGAAC
>NW_008751669.1:1201773-1204745 GCF_000715545.1 Opisthorchis viverrini
AGGGGAGGAATGGAACAGTTGCGGGTGTGCTATCAAACCGAGTATGACAGTGCCGTGCCATCATTGGCCTGACATGCTTCAGTTTTTGGACAGCCCCGTGACGGACGTCATATTTGAGATGATTCGTCTTGGATATGCAGTTCATTGAGCAGCGGTATTCATTTAAGCCTGGCCGAGGAAACAAGTTGGAACGAAACCGATATGGGACTGCAGGTTTTCTTGGTCCGCTTGGTGATCCCGGAGTTGTGGATCATAGGCCAGTTGGGGTGGACCTCGGCTAACCAGGTCGTCCAAAGCATGCACTTCCGAAGTTTAAAGTTTGAGCAATCACTCACGAGTAGTCGGAAAACAAGGAAAGTTACCCTTGTTCACCGTTGATTTACAGGAGGAATCAACAATAATAATGATACGTTTATTTTCCAACTTACAGTGAACATGCCGATTGAGAGATAGCCGTACTGTATACGGTAACCTAACCCAATGGCTAACCCGTCACACTGATGACTCTACGCTTCATCGCTTTTCTTTGCTTCTTATAGAAAGCACTAGGCAAGTTTCTATGCAGGCCGACAAGATGAGGCCACATCTATACGTGATATCCTGATCTAATGGCCACAAACGAACCGCCGTTGCTGGGCTGTCCATAAACCGAAGCATATCAGTACACTTTATATCACACTCCAACTATTCACTTCCTACTCCTGATTCAACCATTCCGCACGCTCGTTCCATTACCTGCAAACAAGAGTGAGCTCATGCTTTATTTTGACCAACATTTTGATTCTGTTTGACGGCATGTCACGTACCAAATTGGAATAAACTTTATTGTTATAGCTGTCCACTTTGTGGGTACAAAGTACAAATTACAAAGTACAAAGTACAAAAACGGGAAGACGTTGGTCAGTTCAGCTCTAAATGAATCGAAAAAGTCATAGGTAGTAGAGCGACAATTGCTGACAGAGACTCAAAAAAGAGACACAGTACGAGCCGCGTCCAAGACGCACATGCAAAATTTCCACGAAATTGAGGTTCGGAAAATGGAAAATTTGACATAATGTTTTGGCATTTGGTGGTAATTATTCGGGCCATCAAAATATACTCACACAGCGACAGTTTCATTATAAGATGTTTAAACCAACTAGGAGTCCATTGTTGGCATGCAAATAGTGCTCCGTTGGCCGCTGGTGGTTTCAAGAATTGTCTCTAAGAAAATAGTGGGAAAACGTGGGAAAAAGTCAATTTATTCACACATCAACTTACCTACTGGATTTCGAATCACGGAACTGCTGATTCACAGACTCACGGCTTGATACGCAGGATCGAGGCTATTGCCCAAGTTTCCCGGGTCGGTTTTGTTCTTGTCGGTCAGTGGTTGTCGCTCACATGAAAGGCACAAGTGAAAAAAGGTTGTAGCACTGCTCTTCATGTTCTCAGCGCGGGGCAATATGCTTGCCAGCGCAAGGATTCGCATAAATAAATGTCTAATAGTACTTTAAGCTGGGTTCTAGAAGGAGCGTGGACAACTGTCGGAGGAAGGTCATTCCACGCACTTACTACCCGAAATGAGAAAAAATTTTGTCTGATGAATGTGTGCTCTGAGCTTGAAAATTTTCCCACTATGTCCCCGCCGTCTGTTTGCTGGTTCAACGGTAAAAAACCTGTTTGCCAAGCTTTGTTCAACACAGGGCATAAGTAAGAATTAGGTCCTCCCGGAGGCGACGGTACTCCAGGGGAAAGAGATCAAGCATCGCGAGACGCGTTTCGTAGCCCACGGATTTGAGGCCGGCAACCATTCTCGTAGTGGCCTGCTGGACACGCTCAATAAGGGTGTCGTCCTTCGTGCGTCCTGATTAGACAACTTGGTTGGTGTGCTCCAGGAGCGGTCTGACGTAGGCCCCATAGAGTATTTGGAAGTCCATGCGAGTGATACGGGAGAAGGTGCGTCGGATCATCCTTAGAATGCCGAATTACTTTTGGGCCGATTTCTCATGGTGCAGTGAGAAGGACAAGTTTGAGGAGACTCAGATACCCAAATCCTTTTTGGCATCTATCCTCATGATGTTTTCTGGCCCCTCTTCACCATGCATAACAAAGGCATTCGCTGAATCTGCTCCAATCGACATATGGACGCACTTTTCATCATTCAGAGGAAGGTGCCAGTCCAACGACCACTGTTTGACAGCGTCTACATCCATTTGTAGGGCACTGGCATTGGAACTCCAGGATTTCAAGTCGTCCGCAAAAAGTAGACGTGGACTTGCAAGAACATCTGGGAGGTCTATGACGTAGTTCAGAAACATCTCTGGTCCCAGGACGGAGCCTTGAGGAACTTCAACGGAGACCGGCGCTGGAGAAGAGTAGGTCGAGCCTATTCTCACTCGGAATGATCTGTCTGATAGGAACGCCTTGATCATGTGAAGGATTTTCCCTTGAATCCCGTAATACTCGAAAATCCCGTAAGACTCAAAAAATCTGGATAATGATGATGCCCGTCTTTTATGCGCAAACACAAAATGTGTCGGTCATGTTTGACCTGGATGTGAAAAATTCCCCGATATATCAAACGTCCTGCCGAAGCTCAGGACTTATTCACAACCAGTATTTTCATGATGGACGGCACAGTTGATCCATGGCGCGAGGCATTTTTTGATCGCCGATATGCCAATCCACCAGTAGTGGCATTGAATGCACTACTGAGTTTGTGGGCAGAGAAAGCAGACTGCAATATAAAGTGGCCACTGCTTTCAAGTCCTTGCACAAACCAAACGGACAGAGACGGTCTTTTGAGTGAGCGTAACGTGCTCGTCTGAGTAATATCAAAAATATGGTGTACTATGGGCGAGCCACCAGACTGGGATGGTAGTCGCGATACCGTCATTGCGACGCCGCACTTGGATTTGCGATCAGCCCCATACATGAGCACCTTGAATAAACCGCTTAGGATTGTCATTGTAGTTAGGATATTCTTGGGT
>NW_008751669.1:1208381-1209188 GCF_000715545.1 Opisthorchis viverrini
TCTTTTGCATCATCGTGGACAGGGATGCAGAAGAGACGGACATGTTGCGGAAAGATATGGGGAGCTCCAAAAGCTTCCGTACACAAAGCGGCGTAGGTCGATGGCACCTTCTCTCCATTTCTACTTAATTTTGTGATTGAAAAGATAACAGGAAAAACGCAGTAAGGTTTTTTGAACCTGATTACCAAATATCTTCTGGCAAAAATGTTATCGATCTGGAGAAGGCAGACGTCGTTCTCATCTTCGAAGAGGAGGAATGGGCGCAAGTGTCTTCGGATGAACTGACCAAATTCATCCTGTTCTTTGGTGTGAAGCTTGTACACACCAGGCGTGACGGTATCATAATGATGTTTATTCCCAGCGGCAGAGTGGAGTACCGTCAGGCATGATCATAAGGTAACAGTCAGAATAAAACTTGAGTTTGTTCATAATTGCAGGCAATGGAACAAGTGGGCGATAGAGTACAATTAAGAGAAGCAAGAGCATAGTTGCGCGCGTGATATCAAACTGGGTATAGCAGTGCCATGCCATCGCTGCACTGAAATAATTCGGTTTCTTGACAGCCCCGTAACGGACGGGGTTTATTCAGGTGACTGGGCTGGAATAAGCAGTTATGTGAGGAGGGTGATACTTTTTTCGTCGAGGGAATCCTCAGAGGCAGGAAAAAGCTTATGTAAGCTAATGTAAATTTATATTAATAATAATAATAATAATTCCCAACTAGTGGGTAGCATACCGTCGGGCATGATCATAGTATTACGGTCAGAATAAAGGCATGACTGGTGGGGTTTGTGATTAATGGGAAAA
>NW_008751669.1:1212576-1215710 GCF_000715545.1 Opisthorchis viverrini
AGATAGGTAGGAGGCGAACCACTGAAATAAGGTTCCAGTGATGCCAGCGGTACTAAGTTTGTGCAGCAGAGATGCATGGGGGACCTGGTCAAAGGCTTTTTGAATATCCAGGCAAATTGTTACAGTGGAGTTCCCGGCGTCGTAGGCTGCTGTGATGGTCTCGAAGAAGTGGAGCTGGCAGCTGCTAACGGATCTTTGAGACAAAAAACCACACTGCCGGTCATCTATGGCATTAGGTGTCAGTAGAAACTTGGTTAATGGACCTTCGACCAGACGTTCAAGGGTTCTCATAAGGAGGGATGTATGATGGATTCCCCTGTAGTTAGATGGAGGTTGTTTTTCCGACACCTTTGTAGGGGTATTTTGGTGCGGCGCTTAATACACTATCTGAGTTGTATTGGTTTTGCTTGTAGCTGATAGACGAAGGTCAGTGCACGAACCTGCAATGATCGGGTCACATATGCCAATTTGAATCACGTATGGTGTCAAAAAAAGTCTATCCATGCATTTCACGTAACGTGTGTATCAGGCTGCAGTACGGGCTGTTCTCTTTTGTGGCTATGGGACCTGGCCTGCTTAAGAAGCAGAACCAAGGCAGTTTCAGGTGTTTTCCAACAGTTGTCTGAAAGCCATAGCTCATGTGGGTTGGAGTCCGCAAATCCCTAAGGCGACAGTAACATGGCGACTTTTGGTTGTGCACCGGGGATTTCCACAGAGGAATATGTCTTTGCAGTCTCAAGCTAAATCACCGTCACATGGGTCAGTTGGATCGCAACAGGCTTGGCTACCTTACTAGCCCATTTATTCAAAAATAGTCGAGATGTTCTCAGAAGTGAAGATAGGTTGCGATACTTCGATATGAACGATGGGTTGGATGAAACCCAGAAGGTAGCTCCTGCTTACTTAGGTTGCTAAAGTGGGTAGGTATTTGATGGTTACACGTTTCGATGTAGAAGACCGAACTGTTGATTTTATAAGGCTTGTATCGTTATGCTAAAGTGGGTAGGTATTTGATGGTTACACGTTTCGATGTAGAAGACCGAACTGTCGATTTTATAAGGCTTCATTGTATCGTTATCAGAGAGAAAAATCGAGTGAAGTTGGGAGTTAGTGCTCTAAACGAGAGGATTTGACACCAAGCACCCGACCTCGCACTAGATCTTCGCTACGGCTGCATTCATGGATGCACATTTGAGAACGCGTGTTGCCCTCGTATGTCAGGACTCAAGTATACACCACTTGGTCTTACGACCAAAAAGTAAACAACCCTTTTTAGCTTTAACTTTGCTGCACGCCATACTGCATATTGCTACCGAATCCCGCTATCGAATCATCGATGTACACACGGCTCCCCCGTTATCGCCTGTTGGACTGATTCAGAATGTAGTGAGTTTGCCTTTGTAACAGTAAATCTCCAGGTTCTGTACAGAATTGTGGAGAAATAGCCTCATGAAGCAGTTGTTGAGTTGGCCGCTGCCACTTTGTTTAATTATTTCTTTCAAATGATATCACGGGAAATGTGCGCGAGTCGTAATTAATTATACATTTTTCCATAAGCCTTGTCGTGTAAAAAGCTGAGAACTGGATTGACCACACATTATGTTTTTACTGATGCAATCAGTAAAGAGAAACGTGATTTGTCAAAGGTGGTTGTGTATTTTGCAGGCATGGGGTGTTGAGGGATGGGCGACGCATGGATAGGAAGGACCGCCGTTGGTCGTTGGATTGGTCCATTATGTATAGTTGGGACATTATAGTCGACTACCAGCAGGTGCACGGGCACGGCAGTTACCATAGGTAACCTCGGCAGGTGATATCGAGTACGGTTGAGTGTGGCGGGCAGTCCTCGTCCATTGGACTCGGCTACTGGCTATAGCTGATGCCCCATAACCAACGTTGCACATAGACACAGGCCTTGCGACTGCGATAAGTAGCCAAGGTAAGTGATATCGCGTACAGTTGTGAGTATAACGTCCGTCGCGTGCCATTATATTAGGTATGTGTGTATAGCTGAGACCGGTTACTCAAAGCCGCACATGGACACGGGACTGGCAGGTACGATAAGTAGCCAGGTAAAGCAACATCGGGCACAGCAATGTGTATTACAGGCCATCAGATTAGGTTATCACGCATAGTTGAGACCTCGTCTTTATCGGCCCGCATGAATACTGGCCTGGTATTTACTACAGGTAAAAAATAAGCTGCATCACGTATGGTTATGGGTATGGAAGTCTCGTTGTCCCTTGGATTATGTTACTGTGCATAGGTGGGGTCTCATAATCAGCGTCGCACATGAACACGGGCCTAACAGCATTCGAGAACATAGACAACGCGTAGGGTTACGAGTACAAGGCACCGTTGTTCATCATTGCATTAGGCTACCGTGCATAGGCAAGCTCCAATAATCAGGTTAGCACATAGACACGGACCCAGCAGTTACGATAAGCAGTCGAGGTGAGTAAGGGCGACTACCGTTATCATGGTGACAGCATAATGGCGGTCACCACCCATAGGGCGTCGTATTCACAATAGGAACGATACCTGCAGCCATCTGGTGGTGCTGGCTTATCTACGGTATGGTCATGCATATATGGGTAAGCGGGTCATCAAAAGGGAGGCACTCGCCTCGCCACTGCACAGTTCATGCCGTTGTCTGACAACGTTGCACTCAATAGGTTGAGATCCACGGAAGATTGTTTTGACAGGGTTCGCCGAACAAAATATATTTTTCGATTATAATCGGATTTATTAAATCTAAGGAGAGTTAGGCAAACAAGCGTCAACAACCGGTCCTCCGGGATGAAATTTACATTATATATTCTGTTGATGTTTCTATTATCGAAGAACACCGAGGAACGATAAAATATACAAAAGTGTGATCTCATGTACTCTGTTGCGCGAATCGGTACGAAAATGTGAATCCGTGATTGTCCGTGACCTTGAAAATTCTCTCACTACGAGCGACATGAACCTGGAACGTGCAAATGGGTTAGACTAACCAATAGTTAAAGTCACAAATTCCGAAACCCCATAGTTTCGGCGAAAGTAATTTGCAGATTGCCAGCTAGCATGGACCGCCATGTGTTTGCTGGGTCAACGGTGAGAACCTGTTGACAAGGCGTCGTTTAAACCGA
>NW_008751669.1:1216708-1229723 GCF_000715545.1 Opisthorchis viverrini
TCCAACGACCACTGTTTGACAGCGTCTACATCCATTTGTAGGGCACTGGCATTGGAACTCCAGGATTTCAAGTCGTCCGCAAAAAGTAGACGTGGACTTGCAAGAACATCTGGGAGGTCTATGACGTAGTTCAGAAACATCTCTGGTCCCAGGACGGAGCCTTGAGGAACTTCAACGGAGACCGGCGCTGGAGAAGAGTAGGTCGAGCCTATTCTCACTCGGAATGATCTGTCTGATAGGAACGCCTTGATCATGTGAAGGATTTTCAATTTAATTCCGTAGGACTCTGGCATGTTGAGGAGCGTGATATGTGGGTCCCTGTCAAAGGCTCTTGGGAAGTCGAAAAGCATGGCGTCCAATATGAGTTCTTCGTCCTTGGCTGTCCGTAAACACGAGCACGTTTGTCACGCAAGAGCGTTGTGGAAGAAATCCGTGTTGACCTGGAGACAACAAGTTTTTGGAATTGAGGTGATCCAGGATAGCTCGCCTCAGAATGCGTTCCATCACCTTGCACGACACGCTAGTGAGACTTATAGACCAGTAGTTGCCAGGCGATAGCCGGTCACCGGCTTTTAGGTTGGTGTGACAATCGCTTCCTTCCAAGCAGAGGGAATGCGGCGTTCGTCAAGCGACTGACGAAACACCGGGTATAAATGATCTGCCACTGTATACGACGTTTCCTTCAGGGCCCTTCGGTTGACCTCGTCGGGCCCCAACACGCAGAATGCGTTCATCTTGTGCAAGAGTTGACGGAGGTCTTCCACCGTGCAGACCAAGTCGGTTAGAGGCTGTTCGTAGTTCCGCCTTGACAAGAGTGTTTGTGACATAGACACGGGGCGGAATATGGACAGGTATAGCGTTCTCTGTAAACTTCAGATATCACTGTTGGGTCATCTTTGGCTTCTCCATTCCTACCCCTCAAGGAGAACGCGGATGGCTTGTTCCTGCGGCGATGTTTCATGTATTTGAACAGTTCGTTTTTTTCGGACGAGGTCCAGAATAGAGGCTTGTTTTCGTATGTTCCATTGGCCGATTTCTGATTTACAGCGGTTCCGCATTTTACGAAATACCAGCTCATCTTCTGTATCCCCTGTAGTCGACTTTTTGGAAAAGAAGTTGGAACCTCTTTTCCAGCAGTCACTGAATCCTTTTTGGCAGCCTGCGGCTCATCCGACTGCGTGCTGGATTTTTGAGACGAAAATCGCGTCAGCCTCGTGAACTTTTGAACAACAGCCTTATATAATTTTTCCACTGAAGCTTGTCCCAACTTAAATTGTTCAAGAGAGGTGCGCATTCCTGCGAATGTTGCACTGCAAGAGTCTGGGAACCACGTTTGTGGTCCGGGAGTTCTGGCCCAAAAGCAGATGAAATCAAACGTGAGCACATGGTGGTCGCTGTGTCCCGGTTGAGCGTTAATTGTTACCTGATCAATAAAGTGTCTTTCGTTGGTGATGACTGTATCCAGGAGGGATGGTAGTTGGCCTGCTCGGTATCTGCTGGGTGCAACGACATGTTGAGACCAAGCGCTTTTGCACGACCTCAATCAGCGCCGCTGCAAGAAGTCCACCTTATTCGAAGCCCTGGAGCTCCATGCAGGAGGACTTTGGGGGCGTTGAAGTCACCTACCAGCAGGAGGTGAGGAAATTGGTAGTTGGAGGACAGTTGCTCAAGTGTTCGTTCGTAGGGGGCTTTGAAGTCACCTACCAGCAGGAGGTGAGGAAATTGGTAGTTGGAGGACAGTTGCTCAAGTGTTCGTATGAGGAATTGGTCATCCTCAGGGGGACTCGCGGGGCTACGGTAGACCACACCATGTAGGGAGATCTCGAGGGACCGAATGCTTACCATCAAATGCCTAAAATTTTATGTTAAAGTTCCCCTTCCTCGAACCACGGTTTCCTGGAAATTTTGGGTGTGCTTCTAGGACGCTGCTATAGTTTTCATGCAGCAAGTTCGAATTTTCAATTCCGATTGGCCTATACTTTGACCAACGAGAACGCGCTCTATTTTGGTCCGCAGTTCTGTCGTGTCTGCACGTTCGGTTAGCTTAGACAGCTCTCCCTTCTTTCTTCATTAGTGTGAAACCGGGAATGTGCCCCAAAGGTCGGGAGTCGAACGAAGTAGTTCGCTTTGATGTTGTTCGACTCCGGCGGCCCCAGTTTTGCTTGCTTGGGGCTAAACGTGTTCCGATGCCTCAAGTGTATCATTTTTATTATATCGTCCGTTTTGAATGTCTGAGCCAGCACGTCGTCCAATATTCATATCAAATTGCTTACTAGGTTATCTACTTGGGACACAGGAGAGCGTAACCCTCAATGAGCGATTTCAACGACCTGCTACGAAAATGGTTGCCGGCCGTAAATCCGTGGACTATAAAACGCATCTCGCGGTACTAGACCCATTTCCCTGGAATGTCATAGACTCCGAGGAGACCCAGTACTTACTTTTACCCTGTTCGAGCAACGTTTGGCCAACAGGTTTTCCCCGTTTATCCAGTTCGGGAACAGCAAGATTTTCAAGCTGAGAGCGCACACTTTTATTTTATCGTGTAGTGTGTGCGTGGAATAGCTTCGCTCCGACGGTTGTCCACGCTCCATCTAGGACCCAGTTCAGAGCACTGTCAGGCACTCAGGCGCTTTTTTATACGAGTCCTCGTGCTGGAATCTTAAAGAGCGGTGCAGTTGCTGAACAAAAAGAACAAATCCCACCCAAGAAACTTTGGCGAAAGCGTTGATCGTGTGTATCAGTCCGCGACATCGACAGCTTTACTATCGAATGCCCTAACTGGGCAGATGCGATTCACGACACCCAGAGAACTGAGTTATCGCTACATATGTGGTATGGGGAAATAATGATAAAAATAGTAATCCTTCGGCTGTAACGTCCTTTCGGTGCCTAGCTGCTATGTCACCCGGAGAGGGCACGACGATCTGTATACTGTCAGTTTGCCCAAGCGTAGGCAGGTGTCACCCGGAGAGGGCACGACGACCTGTATACTGTCAGTGTGCCCAAGCTTAGACAGGAACGGTCCGGATGCTAGGGTTGAGTTTGAACCGCGAACCTTGTCGTTAGAAAGTTTGTTCCTTGAGCACTTAATCATCTTGAGCTAGAGCAGGGCAAGTGGCATGCATTTTCGTCAAAAATTGCTGCACTTGTATTGGTGCCGCAATCGGGCATGACCTCAATCCAGACTAAGGTTAATTAACCATGGTTAGGAGCTTATGGACAATGGTGTTCAATAAGTGTAACTGACCACTCTCCATGAACCCCAATGAAAGCAATTTACAGATGATTAGCTCTCCCTTCTAAAGGAAGCTTGTTTCAGTGGAGTGCAAGCGGCATGTGATAAATCAACCCCGACCGAGTAAGAGGTCGAAACGAATGGGAATAATACCGGTAGTAAACACGCCACCGTCGGTTACAATCGCCTTAAGATGAAGACCCACTAAATTTTGCAGTGTGGCCTATTCGCTCTTCCTACAAATCCTGTTTTAGACAGACCTCACATCGAAGTTCCTTGCTTCCCGGGTTGCAGAAAAATGTAGTCTCGAATCGCAACTGAATGGATTCTGGGTAAAATATGCAGCAGTGTCATTATGGAGCAATTATTCCGTTTCTCACTAGCTTTGGCAATGTAATATGAGCAAAGTGCGTTTTGGTACCCCGGGGTTAGGTCACGTTATTCAGGATTTTTTCATGTAGAATCTGGCGAGGCGACCCAGTGATTGGAGTGCAGATTTACTGACCGGAAGTTCCGTGATTCAGATGCGACCTGTGCATCTAGATTTCTTTGTAGGATTGGGTAACCTGGCAGCATCTCAGCCACTGTGCTTCCTTCGGGTGGCATGACAGCTGACAAACCGAAAGTGTCGCAGCTGAACGATTACTCTTTATTACAAATGACCTGTCAGAATGACTTCTGTCCTTCGAAACCGTCACTTTGCTCCACGCTCCACTTATGTAGCGTGAATAGTTAATGACGACAAGCCCAACTGCAAACAAAATTGCCATCATCATCATCGACGGCAAAACACCAGTGTCCAATACAGGTGCTTCGCTGTCGTACGGCCATCATTTGAAAACCTTATTGTGAAGTAGAGAATAAAGGTGGGTGGGCAAAGGACTCGTTGCTGGCTTACTACTATCGTTTCGAGGTTCATACGCCTCCAGGCAATAATTCAAGCAATCCTAATAGAAACTTACCACAAGAACGCCATCGACATCGATTAGCAGTCATATATCTTAGCTTCTCCAACCAGCCTGTTACGGTTCGGTCACGCAGCGAGCAAACAATATGATAATGCGGATTGTGGCAATACTCTATCCCCAGCTATGTTGCTTGATACAGACTCCTAGCACGGCGAATAGTAAGAAGACGAGAACCTCGGACACAAACTTTAATAATCCAACAACACACGATCAACAGGCGATGCCCGGAGCTTCCGAACCCAAGTCAGTGGAAAGAATAATGGTATCCTGTACGTGGTCGGATTTAAATTTTCTTGGAGTATCAATAGGCCATTGATTTTTCATAGTTTGACCTTGAAGATGCCAGGAGTTCGCTAGCACACATAAAAACAGCGTTTTCTGGGGGATATTGATATCCCCAACAAATGCTGACGGGAAGCGAATTGGTAACCGGGTACGCACGGTAGCATAATCAGAGTCAAGTTGCGTACCCAGGTAACTGATACCCACATGGTCCAATTGTGCCCTTAACCGTCTTGCGGTTGAGGCCCTCAAGCAACTCGATCTGAGTGTTTGCTCTGGAAGTTCGTACTGGCTGGGAACAGACAATGATGTGCACACAACTAAACCACTCGCTCAACGCTATCCATGCGCTGAGCATTGACTTCAAATATACCCCTTAGTTGTGCTTCTCTCGGGCTTAGTCGTCCACATTGGGCATTCATATCATGCACCCATGTCAACGGAAGAAGGCATGAGATCTGGGATACTGCCAGGTTGCTCAAACCAAGATAGCCAGAGTTCGGATTCTTTCGGCATACTCAATACTTAACCCAACAAACGTAGCTTCTTTTGCTGGATACATTCTTCAGTGGAAGTTCCTGGTGTACAAACGAAAACTTGATCTCTAAGTGCTCCGTTGCGGATTCGCTGACACCAACCCACACGAGCTGTAGTCCTGAGGTAATAATTGTCAAACACTTGAAGAGGTCTTAGTTCCGCTGCTCAAACAAACCACGTCCCAGCTGTTATATACTGACGTTGTGTTTAACTTTTTTACTCGCTATTCGTTGAGCTAATTGTGTTTCCTAATGTTTTAGCTGATGTACTGAAATTGATAGAAGATTAAAGCCAATCATTCGGCAATCCTCGTTCTCTGTTTCTGGCACAATCATTCGAGTGCGCAACAATTTAATCTTCTATCAAAACACAATGGAACGATTGTTTCGCCCAGATCGGTTTGACGCCGATCCCCAATCCTCTTCTGCTTCAGAACAATGGATCCATTGGCACGAAACGTTTACGAACTTCCTCTCATGCATCGAACTCCCAAACGTTGACAAAAGAAAACTTTTGGTAAATTTCCTTTCTCCGTCCGTCTATCAACATGTTTGTGATTGTACTACTTACGAAGACGCCATCCAGACGCTCGAAAAGATGTACATTAAACCCAAAAAATGAAATGTTTTCCCGCCACGTGCTGGCTACTACCAAACAAGAACCGGGCCAATTAGTCGACGCGTTCCTGCAAAAATTACGTTACCTTGCCAAGGACTGCAATTTTCGTGCGGTTTCTGCCGATGAACATCGGGATGAGGCTATTCGAGACGCTTTTATCACAGGCTTGCAGTCTAATTCCGTTCGCCAACGACTACTAGAAAAACACACTCTTAAGCTTCAACAAGCTTTTGACGAGGCACGTCTGCTTGAACATGCTCAACAACAGTCACTCTCATACGACTCGTCTTCTCATGTTCCCTGTGGCGCCGCATCTATCAAAACTGATAAACCTCTTACTCCTGTTCGTGATGCTTTTATCTCTCAGATGGAATCTAGTGACACGATTGCAAGCACATCCTTATCTTGCTTCTTCTGTGGCAACGGTAAGCACATTCGTTCAAAATGCCCGGCTCGTGAGTCTTTCTGTCATTCTTGCGGCAAGAAAGGTCATTTCCAAAAAGTTTGTCGATCCAAACTGGGTTCAAGCCGTATCACATCGACGGTGAACCCTGGTGTCTCATCCATTTTCAACATCTCTTCATCCATGGGACTTTCCAAATCAATCGTTGATGTTATAGTGAATAATATCCCACTTCACGCACTTATCGATACTGGTAGTTGCGAAAGTTATATTTCTTCTGACATCGCACTAAAGCATGGTTGGACAATAACATCCTCTAAGAGCGCTATCTCGATGGCTTCAACGAACTTATCGTGTGTTACTAGCGGTCATCTTTATGCTACCGTTCTGTACAAAAGCACACTATACGAAAGTGTCAAACTCTCGCTCTTATCCAATTTGTGTTCAGACGTCATCCTTGGCTTGGATTTCCTCAGTCAACACCAAAGTGTCATCATACCATTCACGGGTAAGCGGCCCCCATTCGCCATATGCACACTGAAAGCAGCGAGAGTTAACGCCCCCTCTTTGTTTGATAATCTCGCCCCTGGATGTACTCCAATTGCCACTAAATCTCGTCGTTTCTCTCGCACGGATACGGTATTTATCGAGACGGAGATTCGGAAGTTACTAGCTGACAAAATTATTGAGCCGTCTAACTCTCCTTGGCGCGCTCAGGTTCTCGTTACTACAAATGACAGGCATAAGAAGCGCATGGTCATCGATTACAGTCAAACCATAAATCGCTTCACTTACCTTGATGCGTATCCTCTGCCGAAGGTGGACGAACTTGTAGAGAAGGTTTCCCATTACACGGTGTTTAGCACACTAGACCTTCAAAGTGCGTACCACCAGATCCCCATTCTCGACAAAGACAAGCCATATACTGCATTCGAGGCATGTGGTAAACTCTTTCAATTTCGCCGCATTCCGTTCGGAGTTACTAATGGTGTGGCCTGCTTTCAACGCACCATAGACAACATCATACGCGAGGAAGGTCTGCTCGATACATTCGCATATGTTGACAATGTTACCGTGTGTGGTCGCGATGCCCAGGAACATGATCGAAATTTGAAGAAATTCTTAGAGGCCTCAAAACGTCACGGTATTACATTTAACCAGAAAAAGAGCATCATAGCTACTGCGAAAGTACTATTACTGGGATACGAAATATCTCATGGTATGATAAAACCGGATCCTGAACGTTTTCGAGCCCTACGGGAGTTGCCTCATCCATGTGACATCCGTTCACAACGAAGATTGGTCGGAATGCTGGCATACTACGCACACTGGATCCCATGTTTCTCAGATAAGATTCATCAAATCGTCCGCAATCAGATCTTCCCGATTCCAGATAGCGTACAAGCGGCACTGAATAAGCTCAAACACGATTTGGAAAAGGCAGCCGTTTTCACCATAGACTACACTCGTCCACTCGTTGTGGAAACTGATGCTTCCGACATAGCCATTGCGGCCACTCTCAATCAAGACGGGCGCCCGGTAGCTTTCTTTTCACGCACTCTGTCACACAGTGAGCGGCATCATTCAGCAATCGAAAAAGAAGCGTACGCGATTGTTGAAGCTCTGAGAAAGTGGAGACACTACCTGATCGGCAATCACTTCACACTTGTCACGGACCAACGATCAGTCGCCTTTATGTACGACAAACAACACAAAGGCAAAGTAAAAAACGACAAAATCCAGAGATGGAGACTTGAACTGTCCTGTTTTCATTACGATGTCCAGTACCGTCCAGGTAATCAGAATAAAGCCGCTGACGCACTATCGCGGACTGATTACGTATCTGCGATGTCACAGGTGGATCTCAAACATCTTCATAATACATTATGTCACCCCGGTATCACGCGGATGCTTCATTTCGTTCGCTCAAAAAATTTGCCGTTTTCGACCGAGGATGTTAAGGCGATTACAAATCAGTGTAGTATTTGTTCGGAATTGAAGCCTCGTTTCCTCAATCACCCTTTTGGCAATCTTATTAAAGCTACACAGCCGTTTGAACGCGTCAGCATAGATTTTAAAGGCCCACTTCCATCGACCTCCCACAACAAATACCTTCTAACAATGATCGACGAGTACTCTCGTTTCCCATTCGCCTTCGCGTGTACGGATGTGTCCTCATCCACCGTGATCAAGTGTTTTAATCAGTTGTTCTCTTTGTTCGGAATGCCCTCATACGTCCATTCTGATCGTGGTGGAGCTTTCATGTCAGGTGAAGTACAAACGTTTCTTCACGACAGGGGTGTAGCAACCAGTCGAACTACCCCATACAATCCGCGCGGTAACGGACAAGTCGAACGGCTTAATGGTACTCTTTGGAAGTCTATCACTCTGGCGTTGAAGACCCAACAACGGGACATTACCGAGTGGGAATGTGTGCTTCTAGATGCTTTGCACTCTGTTCGCTCCTTATTGTGCACCGCTACTAACACGACACCACATGAAAGATTCCTTAACTTCCACCGGAAGTCAACGTACGGCACCTCTCTTCCGACTTGGTTATCGACTCCAGGCCCCGTTCTGTTAAAAAGGATGACACGTTCTTCCAAATACGATCCGTTAGTGGAAGAGGTGGAACTTGTTAA
Organism: Opisthorchis viverrini; assembly: GCF_000715545.1. Lineage (NCBI taxonomy): Eukaryota > Metazoa > Platyhelminthes > Trematoda > Opisthorchiida > Opisthorchiidae > Opisthorchis > Opisthorchis viverrini. The sequence continues at coordinate 1,225,397 of NW_008751669.1, forward strand.
TTGTAACCCGCAGTATGCCTGCGTTCGTTTCCCGAACGGAAAGGAAGAAACTGTTTCTCTTAGACATCTGGCACCCAAAGCACAGACAATATCAGATGTCTATTTAACTGAATCAATCGAAAGTGTAGCGGCTCCTCCAGACGAGACTCAATCACACTCGCTTGATCCTCCTGGAGGCGAAACGGCACCACCAGAACAACCCAGTGAAGTTCCAGGGAATGTCCTACAGTACATCACAGACCAACAGCGTGTTCGACCGTATAATCTTCGAAACCGCGAAGCCTAATTTATATTCTCCTGACAATAATCCCTCCGGCGGGGAAGAATGTTATATACTGACGTTGTGTTTAACTTTTTTACTCGCTATTCGTTGAGCTAATTGTGTTTCCTAATGTTTTAGCTGATGTACTGAAATTGATAGAAGATTAAAGCCAATCATTCGGCAATCCTCGTTCTCTGTTTCTGGCACAATCGTTCGAGTGCGCAACACCAGCCATACAACAACACAGTCCGCGCTGTAGCCTGATGCACACTTCCCTTGAGATTTAGAGCTGTGCAGCTTTGAGGCAATGGGTGCGAGATGGCCCAAGTGGTTAGAGCGCAAATTCACTGACCAGAAGGTCCGTGGTTCGAACCCGATCTCCGCCTCTAGACTTCCCCTGTATAGGCTTGGGCGATCTGGCAGTATTTCAGCCCTTGTGCAACCTTCAAGTGACATGGCGGTTAGGCACCGAAAGGGTGCTACAGCTGAACTATTGACGCCATGGATGTCTCAAATTGGCAAACATGACCCGCTCTCTGCAGATCCGTTCTTTGGCCTCATCTGTCACACTACACTCAGAACTAACACAACTTCCAAGATACCTAAAACGCTCCGCAACTTACAGTGCCTCTCCCTGGATTGTAAGTGGCGTGTTCAGTGATTGCACGTCCACGAGCACGACCTTACACTTTGTGAATGCAAAGTGCATACCAGTTCATCCAAAAACACTTGCGCCTTACCTTCATTGAAGATGAGAACGACGTCATCTGCATATTCCATCTCGACGCAGTTTTCGTCACAGGCTATTTGATAACCAGGGTTTTGAAGACCTTCCAGCGTTCGTCTCATTATTTCACCGATCATGAAATAGAATAGGAATGTAGAGAGTGAGTATTCATGACAAACCGATTTGTGCGCGGAAGGTTTTGGAGAGCTCTCCGTATGCTCTGACCCGTCTGGAGTTGTGAGAATACAAAGATCTTATCATGTCAACAAACTTCTGGGGCACTCCTTGGTGGTCAAACGTGTGGAGAAGAACAGACTAGTCAACGGAGTGGAATATGTCTTCCAAATCCAGGAACACCAGAGTTGTGGGTCGCTTGTCCATCACGAAGAGACCGTAATGTGATGGTTCGCTCACCTCAGCGACCCATTGGACTATAGTGGGGGTGTCCCCGCAACACTCACAGAGTCTGTCATACCAGGTTGATCAATGGCTAGAGGTCTGACGACCACAGTCCCCTGGTTCTCTTATTTGGGAGTTGGAACATGTGGCGACTTGTTCCGTAGAAATGGTAATGCATTTACATTTCCAGCCAAACACCGCTGTCTTGCGGTTAGGCTTTTGAGCCAAAGGGTTTGGTTGAGGACCCTGATCGCCCTCCTCTCTGGATGTGGGTACCCCGACAGTATCCCAGCCCAAGTACAACCATGATACCTACGTTTAACAATAAACTCATGTCACATAGACCGTCAGCACACAGCAGGGTGGTTAAGCGAAAACAGGCTACTGTTAACGCCTTCCTTCTTCCTCTTTCACCTACTTTTTCTTCCACCTCCCCATCCCATTGATAACTCTCCTTGCAGACCCAGCACTTAGGACTGATGCCTCCGTTCGTCTTGCATCGGTTTCGCGCACAACATCTGCTCGTCTTATGGCAACCACATCGTCAGGTACGTCCAGATCAATCTTCAAGCCTCGACACCGTCCATCTGGCCACCTTCAGTGTGCACACTCTGAAGCAAACAGTACAAAATGGTGCTCTTGCACTCACACTGGACCCGCCTTGCATTGTTGTGTGCTGTCTTAGAAACAAGAATTCAAGGTGCCAGCACGCACAGTGAGCTAACCGCCCCATCACTCCACTCGCTTCCGGCTACGCAACTCTGGTGATCCAGAGACTGCTGCAGCGGGATGTGCAGGGGTTGGCGTCGTCCTAAGTCACCGGACGGAATTATCTTTGCTTGACTGGATACCTGTTGATATCCGCCTCTATGCGGCTCGTCTGGCAACGTGCATAAAGGAGTCTCACAAGTGAGAAGTTGATAGGTGTTTGTTTATCGTGTCTGCCTATGCCCCAACTGACTAGCTCCGACGCCATCAAAGACAGGTTTTACAACCCAGCTAAAACCCCAGATACCATTGTGGTTTTTGGAGGTATGAATGCACAATCGGACAGGCCTAGCATATCTGAGACTCAATAAGGAGGTCGACATGGATCGGATCCGATAGGTGAGAACAGCGGTGAACAACTGCCTCAGTTGTGTGGTGACCACAGGTTGTTTTTTATGCAGTACTAACTTCCGAAATAGCCACAGCCGTCTGATCACATGGTGTCTTCCAACAGCATGGCGGCCGCAAGCCCAAATCGATCACATTACCATCAGCTGCCGATGAAGTGGATCAATAACTGACTGCTGGTCCTTTTGGAACAATTTTGTGGATTCCGACCATGTGCTCGTCCGGAGTCGCTTCTTACGGTTTCCGGGGCCGCGTACGATGGGGACAATCCGCTTGGCAACTGGAAGACTGGCAGATCCGGATGTTAGACGAGCCTACCAGAGTCGCCTTCTAGAGTCTCTTACAAAAGTTCCACCATTAGATGTGAACTCATACTGGGACGAGATTACCACTTATTCGCATAGTGCTGGGGATTTCACCTGTGGCACGGCACCACCAGGGTCACTCAAATTCTGAATATTAGATCGAACCGTGGTACTTCTTTCATCTCGGAGAAATATCCCAGCCGGCCCCGAACATAACTCAATGCGACGAATTGTCAGACGTCCAATGAAGGTGGGCGTGCAAGCCGAACGCGAAGTGTGGTGGACGCGCAAAGCCAAGCAAATAGAAGAGGTTCAGAAAGCCTGTAATGCTCGAAGATTATTTCAGTTGATCCGTGCCACCGATCCCCGGGAACCGCTTGTGAGAGTGACTATCTCGAATGAACAAAAACGTCTCAACCGATGGGCCAAATACTTCGAACAACGATTGTCATGGCCACCAGCTGGCACCCATCTGAAGCCCACAGGTGACATTGAACCCTAGCCGGTGAACGTGGAACCGCCTACGGCCTCGGAGGCTTATGACTGCATATGTTCTCTTAAGCGCCACCGAGCTCCTGGTCCGGATGACCTCTCACCCGTATTGTTTAAAAATGGGGCTGAAGTCCTCAGTCATCGCTTGTCTGATCTGTTTGCTTGCATTTGGGAAAAGGAGGCTGTCCCAGACAACTGGTCGCCTTACGGTGGCTCGTGAGGCACTGACTCGAGAACAACAAGCAGGATATCGGCCCGGTAGGGGTCGCGTTGACCAAATCTTCACACCGTTTGGTGTTAGAACAACGCCATACGTATAAGGTACCCATAATTCTAGTATTCCTGGATTTCCGAGGTGCATTCGATCCGTTTGATCGGTCTGTTCTTATTGACTCGCTTGTCCACCAAGGAATGCCCAGGAAGTTTGTAAACCTAATACGTTCTTTGTATTCAAAGACTTCCGGAAGTGTGAGAGTATACGGAGAGCTCTCCACAATCTTCCGTACACAAACTGGTGTCAGTTAGGGATGCTCTTTGTCTCCATTTCTGTTTGACCTCTCGATGAGGACGAGATTGATCAAGTGGTTAGGGCGCGAATTTACTGCCCGGAAGTTCCGTGGTTCGAATCCGACCTCTGCCTCCCGACTTCCCCTGTCTAGGCTTGAGCAACCTGGCAATATCCTAGCCCTCGTGTTTACCTCGGGTGGCATGGCAGCTAGGCACCGAGGGGGTGCTACAACTGAATGATTTATTTGATTATAATTTTAACTTCGTGATCGGTGAAATCATGAGACAAATGCTGGAAGGTCTCCAAAAACCCCGGTATTCAAATAAGCTGTGTGTAGTTCAGCTGTAGCTCCCTTTCGGTGCCTTGCTGCCATGCCACCCGAAGGAAGCACGAGGGCTGGGATACTGTCAGGTTGCCCAAGCCTAGACAGGGGAAGTCGAGTGGCGGAGGTCGGGTTCGAACCACGGACCTTCCGGTCAGTAAATTCGCGCTCTAACCACTTGAGCCATCTCGCCCCT
>NW_008751669.1:1230128-1234776 GCF_000715545.1 Opisthorchis viverrini
TCTTCGAGGAGGAGGAGAAGGTGCGAGTGAATTGGGCTAGTTTTCTAGCTACTTAAGCTCGCATGGAGAGGCTGGGATGTTGTCTTATGACCACCCCAATAAGTTGATTATCTTGTCGTCAGAACACTTAGGAGAACTCCCCGTGCCCCAACCCCTGGACGCATTTATTTCGCTGTTTTCATATCATCTTTAGGGCGACCCAGTGTTGTATTCACCCGTAAGCTAGTCATTCGCTAGCGCGTCACCTTGACCTCGAGCGATTACTCTCATCCTGGAGCCTTGGGCGGCGTATTCCTGAGTTTGCTTGCAGCAGAAACACCCGTTCAGCCCGACAAGCTGATTGCGATCAGTCGATTTGCATGCTGCGAGAACTGTCATCTATCATATTGGGGTGGATCCGAGATCGCCTTATGGAAACTGTGGAAACACCTGCAATACGGGCAGGCAGGAACACCAGGTCTGCCTCTGGCGGTGGAGGCCAGCCCAACAGAAATCTGAGTGGGTAACTCAGCCGATGTACTTGGTTCAAAGTGCGGTATGTACGCACAGTTTCCTATTGTATGAGGGACGGGGGACTCTAAGGTACTACAGATGGCAGTCGTCTGTGGTGCAAGCGTTTGTCCGTGCGACAACAAGGCCCATGCTGCTGAATGGGTAGGTTAAATTAAGGGATTGGTTGGAGGGGGTATCGTTCTGTTACCAGCTCAGGTCATGAAAATGAGTTCGTCTCCTGGAATGAGAAGTGGGAACTTGATCCCCTGTTATTCCCTAGTACGAACACCATATGTTGTTGTTGCTGAGAATGTCAGGAAGGGACCTATACTCCGTAGGCTCGGCCTGAGCTGAGGTCCACTGGATGAAGTTAGTGTTTTCGAAGCAGCTAGCGTCCGGCTGCTGAATTTTATCCAACGATGAACTCTACCAGATGTTATCCGCCTTAAAGTCCATATCCGCGCCACCGTTTGGCGGACAGAAGTGCTATCAATAACGCTTTTTGAATGTCTTGATGGGCATTGAATCGTCACCGACACCTGCGAGACTAAAGAACCGACGACATAATGTGCCGGACACGCCTCTATAAGCTTTCGAATTAGGTTTTCGGCAATATCCCGGATTTCGGTTCACTCGCGATGATCTAATCATTATCTGGGAGACTCTAGTTGATAGTGCACGGAACCGCGCTTTCTTCGGTTTATGTACTGTGCTTTCGCGTTGAAGTTCGGTGTGTGGATTGTCTGACGGGGTTCATGCTGTCGATGATGATGATGATGATGACGGGGTTCAGTGAGCCCAAAGCTGTCACCTTGCCGTGATGATCATTCTTGTGTGTTGCAATGATCCTGCGGGCTGTACTGACTGGAACTCAGTTCCTAAGGGTTCAACCATGCCAAGAAGGCCAACAGGGAGCAGCCCGACGAAGAACAGCGGGTTTTAGTACTACGAGGTGGTCTGGAGGTAAAGGCTTACTGCCCTCTGCAATAGGAATGTAAGGGTAGTAAGGTCTTTCCCCCAGGCAACCAGCATTTCCATATTTATGGAAGCAACGATGCTGCCTTCCCCCGAGGAAGGACAGGTTAGAAAAGGTCGGCCCGAAAAACCGCACAGTCCGATCGCCCAACGGTTGAACGTGACCGCCGGCGGATTATCCACTACGTCAAAAGAAGGCAGATGTTAGTGAGACAGTATGCGAAAAAAGACGGGACGGTAATTCATTACCTCAATCGCCATCTTGAGCGGTGGACTGAGCACTTCAAGGAACAGTTCACCTGGTCTCCTTCAACACAACCGCTGGAAGAACCAAGCGGGCCTGAATGGAACATTGACATCAACCAACCATCAGCAACTGAAATCCAGCGTGAGATTTCAATCCTGAAGCGCGACAAGGCACCTAACCCGGATAGTCTACATCCCGCGCACTTCAAAGGTAGCGAGGTCCCGGTGAATTGCAGAAGATTCGGAACGCAAACTGAATACCAGCCGAATGAAGTTCTTCGACCGTCATCCCAGTTTTCAAAAAGGGAGCAAGAACGTCATGTGAAAACCATGGTGGTATCAGCCTGGTATCCGTCGCATCTAAAGTGCTCTCTAGCATTATTCTGCACATATTGATGGATTATCGGGAGAGGCAGATTTGTGAAAATCAAGCTGGGTTTTGCCCTGGTCGAGGATGCATCGACCATATTTTTACCATGAGACAAATTCCTGAACAGCGCCACTCCTTCAGGTGTTCCACGTTGGCCGTTTTTTCTGGATTTGAAGGCTGCTTTTGATTCTCTCGATCGTCAGCAACGTTGGCAGTGCCTGGTCATCAGAAGTGTCCCCTCCAAGTTTCTCTCCATTATGGGGGAACTGTATGCGAGCTCCTGTGGGTGTGTAAGAGTGTACGGGAAGCTCTCGCCTTAATTCACCACGTCCATTGGTGTAAGACAAGGTTGTCCTTTTCCCCATTCCTCTTTAACTATGTTATTTATTTGCTGCTTGAAATTTCTTTACCTGTCTCTGAAACCTCGGGACTCGAAATGCTCCCGGGAGGTTACCTCAGACATTGACTATGCAGACGATATTGTTCTCCTTGTTTCAGATCCTTCCCAAATGCAAACGATTTTAAATAACCTTAGTAACACTGCCGTACGGTTTAACATGCGCTTCACACCTGCAGAGTGTAAAGTTCTGCTACAAGACTGAGTGGGATCAAATCCACACCTCATTCTTACAGGTGAGCCAATCGACGTGGCAGATAAATTTGTTTACCTGGGTAGCTGTATGAGTTCCGCTGGACCGGCTGGAGATTATTTCTCGAATCGGGAAGAACAGGGCAGCTTTTGTCGACCTCCGACACTTATGGTTCCGATGTGACGTGAGCTTGTCTGTCAACGAAAGAGTTTACACTACGGTAGTGCGATCCATACTGCTTTATGGATCAGAGACGTGGCCTCTATGCGCAGTGGACATTCGGAAGATGTCAGTGTTTGATCGTCGGTGTCTCTGCAGCATTGGTCAGGTCTGGTGCGAACATCGGACTATTAATGCTGAGGTACGCCAGATGGGTTTTTCAAGAAGGAGCTCTCCCGCGATAGATGACTTACGCTTTATAGGTTGCGCTAGTTGCTGCACATATTGATGGATTATCGGGAGAGGCAGATTTGTGAAAATCAAGCTGGGTTTTGCCCTGGTCGAGGATGCATCGACCATATTTTTACCATGAGACAAATTCCTGAACAGCGCCACTCCTTCAGGTGTTCCACGTTGGCCGTTTTTTCTGGATTTGAAGGCTGCTTTTGATTCTCTCGATCGTCAGCAACGTTGGCAGTGCCTGGTCATCAGAAGTGTCCCCTCCAAGTTTCTCTCCATTATGGGGGAACTGTATGCGAGCTCCTGTGGGTGTGTAAGAGTGTACGGGAAGCTCTCGCCTTAATTCACCACGTCCATTGGTGTAAGACAAGGTTGTCCTTTTCCCCATTCCTCTTTAACTATGTTATTTATTTGCTGCTTGAAATTTCTTTACCTGTCTCTGAAACCTCGGGACTCGAAATGCTCCCGGGAGGTTACCTCAGACATTGACTATGCAGACGATATTGTTCTCCTTGTTTCAGATCCTTCCCAAATGCAAACGATTTTAAATAACCTTAGTAACACTGCCGTACGGTTTAACATGCGCTTCACACCTGCAGAGTGTAAAGTTCTGCTACAAGACTGAGTGGGATCAAATCCACACCTCATTCTTACAGGTGAGCCAATCGACGTGGCAGATAAATTTGTTTACCTGGGTAGCTGTATGAGTTCCGCTGGACCGGCTGGAGATTATTTCTCGAATCGGGAAGAACAGGGCAGCTTTTGTCGACCTCCGACACTTATGGTGCCGATGTGACGTGAGCTTGTCTGTCAACGAAAGAGTTTACACTGCGGTAGTGCGATCCATACTGCTTTATGGATCAGAGACGTGGCCTCTATGCGCAGTGGACATTCGGAAGATGTCAGTGTTTGATCGTCGGTGTCTCTGCAGCATTGGTCAGGTCTGGTGCGAACATCGGACTATTAATGCTGAGGTACGCCAGATGGGTTTTTCAAGAAGGAGCTCTCCCGCGATAGATGACTTACGCTTTATAGGTTGCGCTAGTTGGGACATGTACTCCAAATGCGAGGAGATCGTCTGCCTCACAGAGCTCTTCTCCTAGCCCAGTGCCGAGTTGAAGCAACCGAGAGGTGGACAGTTTATGACCTGGCAACGAAGTACGAGAACACTAACTAGCAAACTTAGCCAGGTGGGCAACTGCCACCTCCCTGGATGGGGACCCCGGGGCTCAAATCACCAGTGGTTAATGACATTGGTGGAAATGGCCCAATCGCGCAGTCAGTGGCGCTCGTGCATTAAAGCTATCGCCTTCAACACGTAGCCACCCAATTTCTGAAGCCTTCGCCTCCAAGGCTTGGTTGTATGTTCCAATTTCCCGCTTTCGGACGGTCGAAACTGTAGCAGCTGGAACCAATGTGCCTATGGCACACTGTTTGTAGCTGATAAATTAGAAAATCGAATTTTTGGATGAACTGACCAAAGGCGTCCTGTCCTTGCAATTTGCACTCATAAAGTGTAAGGTCATGCTCCTGGATATGCAGTCACCGAATACGCCACTTACAACCCAGGGAGAGG
>NW_008751669.1:1238145-1240232 GCF_000715545.1 Opisthorchis viverrini
TCCGTCGCATCTAAAGTGCTCTCTAGCATTATTCTGCACATATTGATGGATTATCGGGAGAGGCAGATTTGTGAAAATCAAGCTGGGTTTTGCCCTGGTCGAGGATGCATCGACCATATTTTTACCATGAGACAAATTCCTGAACAGCGCCACTCCTTCAGGTGTTCCACGTTGGCCGTTTTTTCTGGATTTGAAGGCTGCTTTTGATTCTCTCGATCGTCAGCAACGTTGGCAGTGCCTGGTCATCAGAAGTGTCCCCTCCAAGTTTCTCTCCATTATGGGGGAACTGTATGCGAGCTCCTGTGGGTGTGTAGGAGTGTACGGGAAGCTCTCGCCTTAATTCACCACGTCCATTGGTGTAAGACAAGGTTGTCCTTTTCCCCATTCCTCTTTAACTATGTTATTTATTTGCTGCTTGAAATTTCTTTACCTGTCTCTGAAACCTCGGGACTCGAAATGCTCCCGGGAGGTTACCTCAGACATTGACTATGCAGACGATATTGTTCTCCTTGTTTCAGATCCTTCCCAAATGCAAACGATTTTAAATAACCTTAGTAACACTGCCGTACGGTTTAACATGCGCTTCACACCTGCAGAGTGTAAAGTTCTGCTACAAGACTGAGTGGGATCAAATCCACACCTCATTCTTACAGGTGAGCCAATCGACGTGGCAGATAAATTTGTTTACCTGGGTAGCTGTATGAGTTCCGCTGGACCGGCTGGAGATTATTTCTCGAATCGGGAAGAACAGGGCAGCTTTTGTCGACCTCCGACACTTATGGTGCCGATGTGACGTGAGCTTGTCTGTCAACGAAAGAGTTTACACTACGGTAGTGCGATCCATACTGCTTTATGGATCAGAGACGTGGCCTCTATGCGCAGTGGACATTCGGAAGATGTCAGTGTTTGATCGTCGGTGTCTCTGCAGCATTGGTCAGGTCTGGTGCGAACATCGGACTATTAATGCTGAGGTACGCCAGATGGGTTTTTCAAGAAGGAACTCTCCCGCGATAGATGACTTACGCGCTAGTTGGGACATGTACTCCAAATGCGAGGAGATCGTCTGCCTCACAGAGCTCTTCTCCTAGCCCAGTGCCGAGTTGAAGCAACCGAGAGGTGGACAGTTTATGACCGAGTTGAAGCGAGAGGTGGACAGTTTATGACCTGGCAACGAAGTACGAGAACACTAACTAGCAAACTTAGCCAGGTGGGCAACTGCCACCCACCTGGATGGGGACCCCGGGGCTCAAATCACCAGTGGTTAATGACATTGGTGGAAATGGCCCAATCGCGCAGTCAGTGGCGCTCGTGCATTAAAGCTATCGCCTTCAACACGTAGCCACCCAATTTCTGAAGCCTTCGCCTCCAAGGCTTGGTTGTATGTTCCAATTTCCCGCTTTCGGACGGTCGAAACTGTAGCAGCTGGAACCAATGTGCCTATGGCACACTGTTTGTAGCTGATAAATTAGAAAATCGAATTTTTGGATGAACTGACCAAAGGCGTCCTGTCCTTGCAATTTGCACTCATAAAGTATAAGGTCATGCTCCTGGATATGCAGTCACCGAATACGCCACTTACAACCCAGGGAGAGGCACTGGAAGTGTTGCGGAGCGTTTTAGGCACCTTGGAAGTTGTGTTAGTTCTGAGTGCAGTGTGACAGACGAGGTCAATAGACTAATCTGTGAGGCCCAGGTCATGTTTGCCAATTTGAGATATCCATGGCGTCAAAGCTGTACATCTCTAAATCTCAAAGCACGTGTGTATCAGAAAAATAATAGATAAATCGTTCAGCTGTAGCACCCTTTCGGTGCCTAGCTGCCATGCCACACGAAGGAGGACGAGAGCTGGGATACTGCCAGGTCGCCCAAGCCTAGAAAGGGGAAGTCGAGTGGCAGAAGTCGGGTTCCAACCATGGACCTTCCGGTCAGTAAATTCGCGCTTTAACCATCTCTCCCCCACGTGCGTATGAGGCTACAGTACGGGCTGTTTTGTCGTATAGCTGTGAGGCTTCGCCTATTCGAGCAGCGGAACTGAGATGTCTTCAGGTGTTCGACAATCGTTGTCTGAAAACTATAGCTCGTGGGGG
>NW_008751669.1:1240754-1250223 GCF_000715545.1 Opisthorchis viverrini
ACTACAAGATATGGCTGCCAACCGATGTCAGTGGCGTTCTTGTTGTCAGTTTCTATCCAGATTGCCTGAGTGAATGTCTGGAGGTGTAAGCACCTCGGAATGATTGTAGTAAGCTACCACCAACTCCTTTTCTTATCCGCGTTTATTCTCTTTTTCAAAATGAGGTTTTCAATTAAATCATGCTTGTACGGCAGCGAAGCATCGGTGTTGAACGCTGATGTTATGCTTTCGATGATGATATTGATGTTGGGCTTTGATTATATTGCTTAAGTTTCGTTGCATGTACGCACTGCGAAAGGAATCCGCCGGAACTGGTATAAGTTGCCCCCGTTCCCGAGTACAGTTAACGGCCTATGTGATCCTGGAGATCCATTTTACTCTTGGTGGTATAGGGTGCGATGGTTTCGATTATGTGATCCAGTCTTGGTAAAGTGTAACCCTCAAGATTTGTGAAGTAGTTGATGGTGTGGGTCTAGTCTATGACAATGCGTCTCCTGTGGTTTGCATTGTGCGTTGCGAGCACTTGCGCTCTCCATGGAGAATTTGATGCTTCGATTATGCTATCAATGATAATTCGTTCTAATTCGGTTAATATGAATTGTTCCTCTTCCGGTGTATGATGACGAGATTTCGTCGCGACCGGTTTGTATTTCGCAACAAGTTTAGTGAATAAAGATGGGGGTTCCAGTTTCGCGAATGTTACGCCATATACAGTTAGGGTGCCCCGCTGTCCATCAAAGGGAATTCGAGCTTTATTGTGTAACCCCAAGAAGTTATGTTCGAGAAGGACGTCTCCACAGAAGTTCGGTGATACACAAAGTTTGAACTGTTCGTATGTAGAATCCTTGTATTGCGTAGACACAAGGCAATAGCCTTTGCTGAAACATGCATGTATCTTTGGCGCGATTGTTATCACAGAGTCATACGGAAATGGTTTCCAGTTAGGAGCTTGTAGGACTAAAGAACAAAACTTCTGGAGCTGTTGGCATCAATAAGAGCTCGGACAACAAGCTATTGACCCAAGTATCTGTTGTAGTTTTCGATAGGCCATTTGAAGCAACGACACAGGTTAGAAATCTCAAACCAAACCCACGTGATATTTCAAGCATTTGGACCAACAGACGTGCTGAAAATGTCCTATTTTCCTTCAACTTTTACCAACTGATTCATTGACAGGAAACCTATTACGAGGGTGCAAAGTAATATGTTTGTTATGTAACGGCAGGACGAAGAGGTTGGCACAGAACAAGTAACAGATTATCCGTATACGTATAATTATGAATGTTTTTGGAGACCTGGTGAGGCTTCTTGAGCTGTGTCAAAATTCAGTTCATGCCACGCTAGCGGTTTCTCCCGAATGGTGTTTGGATACAGTCTGGTCATCTCGGATTGTTTCGTTCGTATGTTTCAAAGCAGATACTGCTGTGAATTCACAGTCTTAAGCAAGTGGTCTCAGTTTTTGAACCAACTGGTCAGCATCCCGACATATTGATATCTTTGCATGTAGCTAATAGGTGGATGAGTTACACTTGCTAGTTTACGATGGCTACAGCATGCACCCCACATACCAGAGGACTAGTTTCCTCGCAGCGCTGTTTTCGCTCAGTCCTGTACTGAATAGAAGCAACCGAGATTTGGGCACTGTGGTGGAGTATCAAAGTGTGAAGACATTAACCGATAAACTCGGGTCGATAGCTGCCATCTATCTGTCTGTGAAATCCGGGAATCCAATGATCATTGACACTAGTCGACGTTGCTGAATCACTCAGTTAGTGGCCCTCATGCATCGAAGCTATCGCCTTCGGTTTGCACCTGCCCGATTTCGCGAAGCAGCTGATCATGCTTCAGTGGCCCTCATCGAAGCTATCGCCTTCGGTTTGCACCTGCCCGATTTCGCGAAGCAGCTGATCATGCTTCAATGCTTTATTATATCTCTTGCTCTCTCCCATTTTTCGAGAACCGAAACTGTATCCGTTGAAGCCAACATGTTCTTGGTACGTAGTTTATAGCTGATAAGCTGGACTGTGTGTAATATAGGGATTGTTAGTATTTTCTAACTAGCTTCGTTAAATCTCAACTGCATTCTGTGTCCGTTTCAGCCTGTGATAGAACTTTCCATGCATCATGTGGGCTCATCTACATTGTAAGTTATTTCCAAAACAAACCCTGACTCATTTATTCAGCCGACGGTTTTCGAAAACGGCTTGCTCTAGTGTCACTGACAATCCAGAATACAGTGGTCATTCTTCTGACGCGCTACACGCGAGCTCGCACCGGTGACATGTACTTCGCTTCCACTGCTGTTGTGATGAGTGAACTCGTTAAATTGGTTACTTGCTTCGTGTTGGTATTTGGCGAGGAGAGTTTTAGCATCACTGCCCTTGGGCAAAATTTAAAGAACAATATCCTACTAGATCCATGGGACTGTGTGCTTATTTCTGTTCCCGGTGTTGTCTATACCATACAAAATAACTTATTGTTCGTTGGCTACACTTATTTATCGGCAGTGTCTTTTCAGGTAAGTTGACTTTATTTGCTCTTTTCGTCTTGTTTGGTTAACCATCGACTATAGTTAACGTTGCCAGCACAACCTGTGATCAGACCGCTTTTTACCGAATGTTTTCAGTCCCTGGGCATATTTGAATGGTGTGTTGGTAGTGTCACTCTTGCTTTTGGTAAGATTCCAAGGTTTTACTGAGATTTACTTATATTAGGATGGTTTTCAAATACCTTTCAGAATCAGACAAGCGAAAGCAGACATATCCCGGGTGTAGTAGTACCTACCTCCACCAATTGTTTTCAGGGTTAAGCCTTATCCGTATACATATTGATTCATGTTTTCATCGAGCTGCATAATCACAAAGACGGGGGGTGCAGTCCAGAAATAAAAGAACAGTTGAAAGAGTTGTATCAAAACGCGATACAGGGATATAACTTGAAAAGCTGGACCTGGTTGAATCGGTCAACCGGTGAATGAGTACAGTTGGGTCAGTGGCTTCGGCACTGAACCTTATCGGTGTTCACACACCTATACCTAAGAGCTGCCTTCCTATCCTCAAACCAGTAAGCGATATCCTACAGTTCTAACTAAGCGGTTTCACCCAATGATCTTCATTCATATTTATTCAGAGAACCCAGTTACATAGGAGAGTCAGGCTGCCCCATTCTGTAAGCAGTGGCTTCAAAAAACTTTCACTTGCCACAAACTACACCCTGAAACGAGGCTACAACAGCCTTCTCGGCTCCATACTTGCTAACATCATGTATAGTAAGATGCTATTCACGCAGTCGGTCACTCCAGCTTATTCGATGACAATGTACAGTAGTACCTGTTAGTTGTAAGTGTCATGGTTGTTAAACCCTCAAGCATCAGAATGGAACGACTATCTCGAATAAAGAAGAACGCATCGACCGGTTGGCTGAATACTTCGAACAACAACTGTCGTGGCCACCAGCTGTCACTCATCCAGAGCCCACAGGTGAAGTTGAACCCTGGACGGTGAATGTGGAACCGCATACGGCCTCGGAAGTTTACGACTGCGTATGTTCTCTCAAGCCACGAGCTCCTGGCCCGGATGACCTCTCACCCGTATTGTTCAAAGAGGGGGCTGAAGTCCCCAGTCAGCGCTCGTCTCATCTGTTTGCCTGCATTTGAGAAAAGGAGTCTGTCCCAGACAACTAGAGAGAGTCGATGATAGTGCCCATTCTTGAAGAAAGGGGCGCGTAGTGAGTGTGGCGACCAAAGGGGGATCAGATCGACCTCGGTCGTAACGAGACTGTTGGTGTCACTTGTGGTTGGTCGCCTTACGGTGGCTTGTGAGACACTGACTCGATAGCAGCAAATGGGATTCTGGCTTGGTAGGGGTTGCGCTGACCAAAACTTCACACTTCTTCAGGTGCTAGAACAACGCCGTACGTATAAACTACCCATAATTCTGGTGTCCCAGGATTTCCGAGGTGCAATCGATTCGTTCGATTGGTCTGTTCTTAAAACGCTTGCCCACCAAGGACTCGCCACGGTAGAAACTCCATTCCATATTCGATCTGTTCTTGGTGCATGAAAATGAGTCCAATGAAGTGTGCTTGTCTTACACAGAGGACGCATAGGCTTGATTCTCTGCGTTATAAATGTCCATTTTAATTTTCTGTTCAATATAGTATTGTACTCATTCCTCCACCTGGCCATCTCGGGGGAAAAATCCCCTCGCGTTAATTTTGATTGCTCACTGTTAGTATGATTATGGATTGCTGGTTTTTGTGGTTCAAAACCAAATATGCGGTTCTGAAGAGTAACAGTATCAGCGGAACAGTTATCCGTTGTTTCTTTTACGAAGAGTTGCATAAGCGTATGAAGAACATGCGGTGTTATGAATAACAGGTTGCTCTTGAGATGTCATGTGCTGGTATGTGTAGTCATGGAACTTGTCACCACACCTTTCATTCGGAAGTCTGACGTCTGGTTTTGCGCCCCAGGCACCACTATTGCAGCATTTATTTCCCTTACCACTTCGGGGGTTGAAACCAATATGTACAAGCCTTACTATGCTCAGTGTGCTGTTCGGCTTGCGTTTTTGAGCGTACAATCAAATAATGCGTCTGTTAGTGCATAATTTCTATGGTTATTTGCGTCTTATTCTTCAGTTAACTAATGACTGAAGTTTCCTATCGTATAATCTTGATTACCTTTTCAATCTCGACCTGATGAAGTTGTTGAACTACGGTACCTTGCCTTCATCACGCACCATTTTTGTATTCTCTCTTTTGTAGGTATCCTATCAACTGAAGATATTCACCGCAGCTATTTTCTTCCGCATCATTCTTAAGCGGCAACTTAGCCGAACTCAATGGTTTGCTTTGTTTCTCTTGTTTGCTGGTGTTTCCCTCACACAAGTCAGTGATGCTTCAAATGCTGGGCGTTCGGACTCAGCCGCTACGGTATGGGAACAGATGCTTGCACTGTCCTCCGTTCTACTTGCATGCACCTGTTCTGGATTTGCCGGTGTCTACTTTGAAAAGTTACTCAAGGGCTCTCGTAAGAGTGTGGCCGTGAGAAACATTCAGCTCTCTTTCTACGGTATCACAGCTGGGATCCTCACAGTGCTGATCAAAGATGGTGCGAGCGTGCGACAACGAGGATTCTTCTTCGGTTACGACAGCATTGTGTGGGTGTCCATTTTTACGCAGGCACTTGGCGGTCTACTGATTGCGGCTACAATTCGGTATGCGGATAATATTCTCAAGGGATTCGCCCCTTCAGTGGCCATCGTGTTAAATTTCATCCTGTCTATGTTTTTTTTCGGCTTCCACCCAACAGTGATGTTTGTTGCCGGGGCAATTCTTGTTATTGTCGCCACTGTGCTTTATTCCCTTTGTCCTCCCCCTCAGTTAGTGGGAAAGGAACCAAAATCCACACCGAGTGATGCAGTTCAACAAGTTTAAACCTGTCAGCCCGTTTGTCCTATTTTGAGCTAAAAGTGTGCCTTGTTGTCTGTGATAATTTAACCTGTCCCCGATTTTGATACAAGATTTTAGACACTTCGTTTCATTAAAGTTTGTTAAAGGAAACATTTTTATCACACATTTCGATTTCGTAATATCAAATGGAATGTAAGGATCTCTGTCGTACTATTTATTCCGACAAATTGCTGTGATAACGCTGCTGTGTTGCGCTCTGTCGTGCGATCTCTTTTAAGGCCAATTCATACGCACTTGACAACTGTTTGTCGTGCTAGGTTGGGATCTTGGTAAATGGTTCTATCTGTATCGATATCTCTTTGGATACGATCTCGGCTACCGCTTCAGTTGTTGCTGTAATAGTGCCATTTGTATTCAGCCAAGTTAGGTAGACTGGAGAAGTAGGTGTTACTCATCAGTGTATCAGTTTAGATGCAATTCACCGCGGATAGAACGAGAAGCGTTGTGAATTTGTTTCAACTCCCAGAATGGGCGGAATTCATATTTCTAACTGGTATCAAACTGTGATTGTGGCTTATGAGTGCGACGTGTTCAGTCTGTCGTCAATCTCTGTAAAATTCAGTTTCTGCTCCGTTCCCCGTGACATTGTGATGACATTTTAAATACCCTATCCATAGTCTACTTTTCCTATAGGTACCTATATGTTGATGGATTGATTGCATAATCTAGGTACCGCGCGTGAGCTTGTTAGCATCGGAGGCAGTCACTAGGTTATGGCGACCGAGTCCCTGCCTTGCCATCTAACTGCAATGTAAATTCAACGGGTCAGATATCATTATTTCTGCCCTCGTCGGATTTCTCTACTGCATGTGATGACTGCTTATCGCAAGACTCAACTGTTCGCCCAAAACGCAAGGCTTGCTGCACCCGGATCTATTCATAGGTCATCTACTAGGTAAACCGATTTTTTCAGTCAACTTAATGACCTTTGGTCAGTGGGTGTCTTGAAATCCGTAGCGCTGTGTTTTGGAGTATGGACTGGTTGTTTTCGTTTGGTATGTGTTTAGATATTATTTGAGAGGGCGGTCCTTTTGTGTCGTCGCCACTGCGGTGACATGGATACCGCCGACGGAGTTTGGTTGTCTTAAAATTTCGAAGCTATAACAGTAGATGGGATTATCTATTAACCGACAAAATCAACCTTTCGATCTAAGGATCCTTTAGTAAAAAAGTTTGACGCCAACGAGAAATACCTTAGCAGGGCCCCAACCAATTCCAAAAGGGTCCCTCAAACTATCGGGTGTTGGACCTGTTCGGAGGGATGCAGAAGGCCACCGTCACACAAGTTTATGATGGGGTAATTTGCACATCTAGTATGGGACTGAGTGGCACATTAAGTTTGCATGTTTGGTAAGCCCCACATTTATGTGTTTTGGTTGCAGGTTGCTTAGGCTTTGCATACCGAAATTTCGTGATCGAGGTGTGTAGACGTAGGAGTTGGTGTTTTTCTTTCAACGTTCTCTAGTGTGCTCTCCAGTTTGGATTTTCGCCCATGTGGTTGAATAAGCAGAACGTCCGATCTGTTTGATCAATCAAGGATCTGCCGTTGTGCTGAAGAATTTAGAAGGTCGAATTCAAGAGCACATTTGACCCCTGACTTTTTGATAAACTTTTTGGTCCTGACTATCGATCTCCGGATCTCTGAAGACGATCCTTCTTAAAGTGGCCCACATCCCGCGAAGACAATGAAGACCTGTTTACTGACGCTAAAAAGAACGAGGTGCTTTCGGTTACTGTTCAAGATAAGTCACACATTTTCAAGCATTATACAGATACTAGGTTTTTCTGTCGTACAACTAGGTATAATCCATGGTCGGTATTCGTTAGTATTGCCTGATCGATATTTAGCCGTGTATGGGCCCGTATAAAGAAGTTGGTCGGACAGCGGTCCAAACTGAGGTGAAGAGCAGATTTCGAGGTAGTCAATACCCGGGTTGTCTTATTTAGCGTTAAATGAGAAAGATATTGATACCTGCAATGAAATCCAACAAGAAATGGATTGGGACTGGCGTTACAACAGATGAATCAGGGGCATCTGAAATCATTCTAAGGGTTATAAATACGGCTATTATAAGAGTGTTACCGATACAATTGGAGAATGGCTTTTCGGTGAATAGAGCCAGGGACTGCATCTACACAATCGAATACAACGACTTCACTGATGTCTATATAGGACAGATGATTGGAGAACTTCACAAAACGAAAATAAACAGGCCTCCGAAAAACCCGTTTTTTTTTAGAAATGCTGAGGTTTTGAGGCGGGGTTACGATTCACGTCACAGAGATTGATGGTCGAGGTGATGGAAATGGAATTTGTGTGAATAGAAAAGAGAGCGTAGAACTGGCGAGCTTGTAGAGGACGGTTCTGAATGAGACGAGCTGAGGTATAATGGTTTGAGACTCCTTGGACCGAACGGTCAAAGACCCAAACCCGGTCGAAGCGATTTTAAATCTAAACACATCGACCTTAAAATCTAGACACCCACACTAACCTACACCACTGCTTTAGTTTACTATTCGGAAGAGGTCTTTTCGCTTTATTCTCCGTTTTCCCTAAAACCTGTCCGAAATGTTAACACTCAGATGGCCTGAGTGAGCTCTTGTTGGCTCACACTCACCGTTTGCTTACCTGCCCCTTATGAAACCAAAATGATTACGTTTATCTTAGCGTCGGAAATTCCAGCTAGTCACTTTCGACGAATTGATCTTCTTTCTGCTGTCTTTGATGTCACTACAGTGATGATGTTACATCGGTACAACTGAACGGCCATCTCTAAAAAATGGCTGGAAACATGCCGAGTAAAAACAAGTAGTCCATATTTCAGAACACAACGTCGTGGATTACAAGACACTCGCTGACTAAGGGTCATTCATCTGAGCTCAGACAGTCACTCCTTTTGTTACGTACGGTGGATAGTGTCACTAGACTAGTCTACCAGTTTTATGTGCAAAACCGATCGACTGAAAACACCGGCCTGACAAGTCAGTGGTCCATGAATTCCCTTTTTTGATGTTCACCTTAGGTGCTGAACCTATTGATGTGCTATACATAAATGAATGACAGTGGAAGAAATATCGCTCTCATTTCTTGTGTGCGGAACGAATTGCGGTGGCAGCAGGCCTTTTATTAGAAGATCAACGCTAAGCAAGAGCGGGACAGAAGACGTTTAGCCGGGCAGTGAATCATGAGTGGAGTCAGCGTGCTAGATCAGTTGGTGCCTACGCAAACTGTGAGTGACAGCGACACATGAAACTGAAGAGAGAGGAGGGACAAAGATAAGCTAGTTAAAAGGAAGATGAGACATCATCTCCCCTTTATTGAAAGCTTCTTACCGGAGTATAAAGAAAACCTGCTTATTAGTGTTGTAAATGACATTGTACCATATGCATACTATTTTAAAGAGGCATAGTAAGGTGTCCTAAGTGGCGTTGTGATGGGACACTGGACAACTGGCGGAACCCAATGATTTGGCTCACCTCAGAACTGCGTGCACTCTCCACCAGTGTCCCAAACTATGGGTTCCCGGTGAGCACAGTGTTAACTGCAGTAGGTTTGCTTAGGTGGCGTGCGTTCCGAACATGGGTATTCTGTGCACAAACCAGCGGACTAGGTGCATAGGTTTACTCGGATTTCCAGATGATGCGTGGTTTGCTTGCATGCGTCCACTTTCTTCTGAATTGACATATAAAACCTGTTAGGAGGCACTCCTCCTAACGAACATATTGCTCAACATTTCTCTCTCTCTCTATTTCAGCCTCTCATTGGACTGTTTTGTTCCATTCCATTCTTGATTCTTCGAATCTCGATATTGGCTGTTCAGTTGCTGCAGTATAATTTCCTCAAGGCTTTTTGTCTTCTCAATGTCGTTTGTAACTGACAAGGTTGATTGACTGATGAGTTCTTGATTCAATCTCGATATTGGCTGTTCAGTTGCTGCAGTATAATTTCCTCAAGGCTTTTTGTCTTCTCAATGTCGTTTGTAACTGACTGACA
>NW_008751669.1:1253596-1313400 GCF_000715545.1 Opisthorchis viverrini
GAATCTCGATATTGGCTGTTCAGTTGCTGCAATATAATTTCCTCAAGGCTTTTTGTCTTCTCAATTCCGTGTGTAACTGACAAGGTTGATTGACTTATCAGTAGAGAACATAACAAAACCCGAACTCAGTCGCTTTAGGATCCGTCTCCCAAGTGGTGATCGCGATGGCGTTTTGGTCGTTCTACAAAGTGATGTAGTCCAGTAAACTCTCAGGGCTAAAGTCAGCGAATCTCTCAACACATCAACTGCGATTTGGAATGTCACTTAGTCTATTGGAGCGTGACTTCTTCTCATCCAAATAATTACTAAACATATTCCAGTGAGCTTCTCGGTTTCGCACTATAGGTTTGCTGTCATCACAAGGCGAAATCCATTGAAATTCCCAAATACCCGCAGTGCCAACATTGTTAGGATGTCTGACATTGTTATTGCCCAAGAAAGGAGGCAACCCATTGCTTTCAACTTGAGGACCGTTGTCGAAAACAGTCTTTTCCTGGTAGAACATTTAATTGCCGTCATCGTAATCAGTACCACGGAAAAAAGCTCCAGGTACTTACTTTGGACGCACGCTGTTTTTGTTTGATGCAGCCCTTACGAATAGACCCTAAAAATCGATCTTTGCCCGCGGTCGAGTTGGATATTCAGAGGATTGGATTAGAGCTCCAGTGGGTTTCGCGCTTTTTTTGAATGTCGACATGCATAGCAGCAACAACATAACAACAACGCGTAACAGTCAAGAACAACCGTTTTCATGGTAGGATTCATTTTTACCACTGGTAGTACTCACGTTTTCGTGCTTTCTTTCGAACGATTCCGGATTACCCGGTGTGGACGCATTCATTTACGGTCCAAGGTTGACACAACGTTTGAGGTAATATATACACTGAACTGCGCAACCGTAGTTAATCTACATCATTCGAGGATTGCCCTAGTGTTGTCATCAAAATCGGGTGATTTATTGGTTGCAGTATACACCTACTCATCTCTTAATTAACTCGAATAACAGACGAAAATCAATAAACGCTAGGATAACGTAGAAAACCAGACTGAACTACCATAACCCAATCACATGATATTTTGCTTGAAAGCAATGGTTCTTGAGAAAACAAACAACCTTCAAATCGGATCACTGTATAAACTCCCATGGTGCGAGTCCCTTCCGTAACAGAAATCATATCGTGTTTTGACACTGCAGATGGATCTGACGTATTTTCAGAATGTGTTGACACTGATGATGACGTCACTCATGACGTTGGTGATCATGGTGAGTTCAAACAGAGTGTTGTTCGAGCAGACACATACACATTACGAATGTATGTTGTACTATTTTGTGTGCTTGTATTCGAAAAAATTTATATCACCGTCGAGTTACCCGTCTTTTCCTACATTGCAGTTGTAAGGAACGATTAATGAATTTGTGAGAAATGATAAGTTTGCTCACATAAACCAAAAGGAAAGGAAAGGCGACTACGTGTTTTGGATGTTTTATTTTCTGGCCAGTACAAACCGTATATAGGATCAAAAGTAATAAAAGTGAGCCAATTACGGTAAGGTAGAATTTGGGTAGGAAAGTCTATGTTGGTCAGGACGTCTAACAGATAATTGCTAGATTATACGGGAGGTATGGCTTAGTGTGTGCTAGCTTCAGACAAAAGATGAACTCAGCCAGTTCAGCCGGAGGGATTGGACAAACCACTTCTTTGTGCAAAGTCGGATATGGGAATCTGGATGGTAACAATATTGGTGGTGGCGAGATTTCGTGATGCGACTGCTTTGGACGGGTTTTGTGACCCCTAGTACGCTGTCCTGTTCAAGGACGTGTCCCGTATTGACTAGGTGGGCTAGAATAGTACTCCGTATTTTCCTGTGTACCTCCCAGAACGAATATTTTGGACAGTCTTCTCCGGTCCGCGTAGATAGGTGCCTTGCTGTACGACGTAACTGGCACCACATCCGTACTTGAATTCTTCAACGACCATCGATGAGGTTAACACTGACAGTTTGTGTTTATTTTGCGCACACAGAAAAGTTGAAGTTGCACCGCGTTGAACGTGGGTCTGTGGAAGGACATCCCGTTCACACGGTCCTCCTCGAGATGGAGCACTTGGAAAAAAACTTTTTAAGGGGGGATGTGGGTAAACTGTTCTGGTTACTTTTGTTTCTGTTGCATTTTGCATTTGTGTGAGGAAACTGACCAGAGTAATCTTTTTGCATCCAAATGGCGTTTTACTAAGTCATTCGAAAATATTTTGCTGGTCCTTGAAGTCAAGACGGGGACAGGGTTTCCTTTATGCCCTGAAAGGATAAATCTATGAAGGCTTGTATACTGTCCATTCCAGGTAGTCTTGTGATGCGGGCTTCTGTGAACATAACCATCGGTTCTTCCGGTCAGTAGTGCATCCAGAATAGATGGCTGGTTATTCACTTCCCATGTAGCCTATTTATTAAACCGATTTAGGAGTCTCTCCGAATTGCAGTCTTGTTTAGCAATACAAACCATTTCGCTAGTAAATCCCTGGTTTATTCGTTATAGGAACTTTCATCCAAGAAGTATTCTGAAGGCAACATCGTTTAACTGTGAACCCTGGTATCCATGGCCTACGGTAACCGGGAGAAAAAGCGTCATCACAGATCAACATTCAGGCATGAGAAAAAACATCTTTCTCACGAACGAATGACAGATTACGCTGCAACACCGACCACATTTGCCCGCCTGATGACGCCGATTAGATTGAATTCCGATTTTGGAAATCAAGCCAAACCACAATAAATGCAGACCGGTTGTCGTACGAGCAGCTTATATAATCGTTCAGTATTTGAAAAGGGATATAACTGGTTTTTCAGATGGCTTCTTCATGAAGCTACCTGTCCTTTAACTGTGGTAATTGTCTTTCAACTAGAATAATCAGGAGCTTGAGTACACCTGGGCGGTGTCCGAAAGGACGCCTTGTACGAAGGAACTTATGTCTTCGAATAGCTGAATGAAGGTTAAACACTGGTTAAATAAATGATAAAGGAATGCCTCTATGCAAGACTAGGGGTTCATCAATTCTACAGAAAAATTCAAAAGATTCACAAGATAGCATTCTCCAAAATATCAAAAATACACCCTTTTGAGGTCCTGTCTGTCTTTAAAACTCATGTATAGCTGTAGCCTTCTTTGACTTCACACTGCCTAAAAGCTTTGATCTAACCCCACCACATTTTCGACCTATCAAGTGAACGTGGATTCCAAATTTCTATTGCTAGCATTTCATGATTGGACACCAGATAGGATGTGTGCCAGATAGAACATCCACTGGCAGATCAGGTCAGACATATTAGGATGTTCCAACACAGCGCATTCAGTTGAGGAAAATCATAGGCGAAACCCTCAGTGGAGTTTCCTGAAATCGTACACCGTGCAAACAACTAACCAGAGTCAGTGTTTCACAAGTCCGAAAAACCACAGCCACCTACAATGAGGTGACCTGAGTAACCCACCATTTCTCGTCGAACCCTGGAACTCCACCCAAGTAGTCACCCAAATAATCGTCCAAGTATCATACCGTGCAGCCCATCTTTCGAATGTGAAGCCCAGTAGTAATAATACAATTTCCATTTTACTCGTGTCCACCCATGTACACAGCTTCCACTGCGCATTAAAGGTTTCATCACCACGTAAATTTATAGCATACCCCGCACTATGTGTTAATTGTCTTCGATTTTCTCATGTCAGATCGATAACAAATCAAATGATATGAAGCGTTGTGATTGTATTCCTCATCAATTCTGTTATTTGTGATTCCGGTTACGACTCAGCCCACATGATTCTGTGCTGCATGTGCATTATACTAATCCGGGAAGCTCTGAAGTACCTGTTGAATATGCCTAACGTACGAATTAGAATCCTGACCTCTGCAACATGAAGGCATCTTCCGATTGACCATATTCGCCATCCCGTAGTGACCTCTTTTTCGATTATTGGCTTCCTTTAAACACACTCCGAGGGATCTTCTAGGGAAATGTCCACAGGCATTCGTGATAGCCTGAGTCCTTGTTGCCCCTCCGATAGTGGCTATCCGTGCAAACGATCAAATGAACTATTTTTTGTGGTAACAAATATTCATTTGCGGACTAATTCGGCGTTCAAGTGCAATATAAGACTAATGAAGACACGGGGATGAAGCCTATCAGGCGAGTAAAAAGAAGCCCAAAACAGGCAATGGGCTGTCTTGATTATATTCATGAGCAACACCGTATGAAGGAACTGTTGTTCACATGAGGGGAAATCCAACAATGAATGTCACTCACGATCGGCAATATTGCAGTTCTGGTTTCCGAAAATCACCGACTGGATTTCTGAGCACCGCTCATCTCAAATGGAGCCCAGTGTCCGTAATCTACTGAAGTGCTCGTACCCAATCGTGACCGAAAACAGAGTTTTAAAGTAGACCTAACTGCAAACAAATTTACGGTCCCGGTTGGCGAATAAGTGATCAAAGGAAGTTCCGTTTCGAATCTTGGACCTGATAGGTCGAGAGCTAGCCCACAAATTCGGAAAAGAATGTGGCTTTATCAGCGTTTCGCAAGCGGTACAAAGCATATGATGTTAATTGAAGTTATTCGCTTCCGAGAATTCCATATAAACACCCTCCAAGAGTAGCTAATATCGGCCAGCAAATTAACGCAAGAAATTAATGAATGAGCACCAAAATCCCCCGTCTACCCAAAAAACGCAGGTGATGTGCAGTTTGTGGAGTGCTTCCGGCGGTATTGGGCTGAAAGTTAAAGATCTTGACGGATGACGCCGGTGCTCATTGTTATACCATCATGGTAAGGCCAGCCAATGGCTTGCCGTAGACTTCCGAAGGTTCACCCACCGATCTTATTCGCTGGGGTCCACTTCGGTGCGAAAGGTTTTCATGAAGCTTCATATTCCGCCCTGCACAAGTTATCCGTTCTCCCCAACTATGCGTAGGCATTCAGTGGTTTGAGCACTGTTAGTATAAATTAAATTATTATTTCGTGTGTTGAACTGGCACGTACTGAACAAACAGTGTGACTGACAGACTAGACGGGAGCACCACGTGCCATGTCGTGTGATGATGGCTGTAGGATCAACTGCTAATGGATATGACTGACGGTAACTACCGATAAAATGAATGAATGACACAGAAAAATGCGAGTAATCGATCGTCTAGTGTAACGCGTATATGCGAATGATTGTGAATTTAAGCATTTTCAGTGCAATGATCAATGAGGACTACAATAGGAGAAGCTGCGCTCAAGTCAAGCTAAGTTAAGCCAAGTCGAAGAATGACGGACTTCCTGTAACATAACGTGGATTTTCAGCAAAATCTTGCAGTATTTTTACAGAACAGCGTTGAATTTCTTCAATACATTTGAGAATCAAACACGGGCATAAAGTATTGATTCACTACGTTTGACAACACAAGGGGGACGTGAAGATATTACGCAAGGAGGAGGGTGAAAGCACTCAGAAATCAAGCCACCCAAAGGACAATAGAACTGGTAAAATTCTGACTAGTGGGTGACAGCTTGTACTTGGAAGGAACACCTTGAGGGCCTGTCGAAACAAATTGGGTGAAGTTGGGTTCAGCGTTCAAAGCTTGCTTACTAGAGAGCTAACTAGGAGTTTTGTTGAGAAGTTATTGCACATGATTGATCTGGGTCTCAGGTGAGTGTCCCATGATAACCATATTGGCGTGTAAACAAGTGTTTGTCAATTTTCCTGTAATTTAGATCCAAGTAGAACATAAGGTTGAACGGAAACTCGGGGACTGCACCCTCCTGACTTGTCCCAAGAACAGTGAAACCGGTCTTGGGCTGTCGAAGAGTTTTCAGCAGTCTTGTGAGTAGTTTATTTTAAGAAGAGATATAGGATCACCGAGGATCTCAGGAAAACCATTTGAGGAGGAAACAGGTGAGGTCAGCGGTGAGTGCAGTTGTTTCATTTAATAGGCGTGAAAAGGTCAAGTTCAAGGCTACAATAACGGTCGCCAAATTGCCACGCAAGTACTAAAAGCGTGGTTGGTCTCAACATGGCAACGTAAATCGAACCAGAGACTGAGTTGGTTCGTTAAATTCTGAAAATACAGTGAAGAATTGGGACGAATCAATTCTAAAAACAACATCCCTCAACAGACTGATGTTTTCTGATCAAGAACGTCATCTTTGTTTGGCAAAAACTTAGGCTGAATATTAAACATATGATTATTTTTGAAGCACACCTTCAGAGACAAGTGCAAGGTCAGTCGGGCCTAATGAGCGCCTGTCTGGGTTTCCAGTACAGGGAAGGGAAGAGTCGTCATAAATCAGACGGTTACGAAACTGGAATACAAAAACTTTACAGAAAGGATCCGTACGTTCTTGTTTGAGAACTGTGACTTGAACTCGGGAGTTTAATCACTAATAGTTCTCGTACACTGTGTTCACCTAACATGTATCAAGCAGCGTAACGACATTCCTTATTATAAAAGCCGACTGCTTGCTCAATAGATGTCATTGCATTAACCGAATCCGATGACAACTATTAGTTCTATATCGTCTTCGAGATTGAAGTCCAGCAACTCCGTCGGTAAGGAACGGGCACAACAGAAGATCGCCAGGGTCGGCCTACTTCCCGCCAACTAAGGACCAGTTAACCCAACCAGCACGGTGTTTTTAGTAAGTAGCATCCTAATCTCAGGCTTACTGAGCTGGTGATATTCTAAACGCTCTTTAATCCTCGCCTATGTTCAGCTAAAAACTCGATAAAGTCGTTCTGATATCATGAAGGCGATTATATGTAGGAAACTACTCACAAGTTTGCTGAAAACTCTTCGACAGCCCAACGACCGGTTTTGCCTTTCTTGGGGCTCCTCAGATAGGCGCATTCCCCGAGTTTCCGTCAACCTTATGTTCTACTTGAACCGAAACTGGGCTGATTGCGGAAAATACACCCATTTGCAAATCACTTTGGTTTTCACAAGAGACTCATGTGAATCTCTCTTTTATGATGTTCTTTAACCGAATGTGTTGCACAAAGGCCGCATCATGTTTCAGTTGGTACAATATTCGAGATATCACAGTATATTTTCATCGAGGCAACTACTCACAAGGTTGCTGGAATCTCTGACAGCGTACGACGAGAGATTCACTTGAGTCCCCCGTGAAAAAAACAAATTGATTTACAAATGAGTGTATTTGTCGAGACATGCGCTCTGGTCGGTAAATCATTGCACCAATTTGTAACCAGAAGTCGTTCAACAACTGCACCATGATCAGTCAGTTTATCGTGCGTCAGAGCCAGGTAGACTGCCATCATCACAGTCTGTCGTAGAAACTGGCCTGACAATTAACAAACTGCTATTACTAACACTAAACAACTCTCGTTATATGGATAATCTCTCCACAGCCGCATTTCGCTTCGTGTGCACCGTTTTCCTCTGTTGGCAGCTTTTCAGAAGTTTAGATAGTTTGGCAAATGCACATGCTGTGAATGAACGTTGACATCCATGAACCCATCACGTGTTTCCCTACAGACACTTGACGGATCATTTCAATCATAAGGGCTTTAAGAGTAAGAATGGTTGCTGGATACGAAGGGGGCTTCAACCTGCAGTAAGACTGGTAACAACTAGCAGACAGAAAATCAAAGCAGAAGACATAAAGATCAAGTATGTGCGCATTGAATTCAGGAAGAAATCGCGGAAACAATCTTCCTTCTTAATCAGAGCGACTCATTCATCCAACTACGTGCCAGCAATGACAACAAAACTGATAGCATACAGCCACGATTAAACGTTGGGCTTACGTGAAATATTTGAAGCAACATCCCCTATATCTGTTGCTATCAGTTACCCAAGGAAACAAAACTGAAAAGCGTATTGTTTTCACGTTTCACTGGTTTTGCCGGACATACTATCTCCAGCCATTTGAATGCTGAATATTCCCCGAAGCAGTGCTCTAGTTCATACAAGCTCCGATAACGAGGCAAGGCATGTGATGCAACATGCACAAGGAATAGGCTGCATGTCAAGTGAAAAAAAGTGACCGTTGAAAAATACAATATTAACCTTGACTAGCGCAGTCAATAACTGTGATTACATTTTCTAGTGTGCTATTGGACTACCCGCTGTTTGAAGACGGAAGGTTTTGATGAATCACGTGAAAGTTTTCCGATAAAGCCTAATGGTGTATCGAAGACATATATGAAAAATATCTAAACGCCGTATTCATTTAGAACGCGAGTAGGGGACTTCCACCTGGTTTACAAATCATTCCATCATATGAGAAAGCTGTTTAGACAACATACTACAGGGGCTTGTGCACCTGGCAAATGATAGAGTGGTTAGAAACTTGCAAACTGAGGTTGCTATGCTTAGATATATATGTTTTGCAAGCCCACACAAAACATCCTTTCTGAAGCGATCTCCCCATGCTGTCAACTTAGGTGCTGCACACAGGACTAACAGAGGAGCGCACTTATTGATATACAGAGTCACACGTTCCTGCCCATCCCCGTTATCAGTAATGTGCTGTTTTTTGTTTACGTTTGGGATGCGCAATGAACATACAATATTTTGCTGACTTTTGCTATGCAGTGAATTATCGTTTCAAAAAGTTCATGGAGATTATACCGAAATCTCAGCAAATTAGATCTCCTGCTATGGATTAGATGCAGTCTCAGATGAAAGCAGTAACAACAATGTTAGGCAGCACTTTGATATTACTGAAGCAAATCGGGACCATTCAGGTGTACCCACTCTGTGACTTCCCGTTAGTAGACAAACTCATTCACTGATATGTAACCGGTCCTTTGCAAAGCGGACAGATGAAACACCCGATTGAGAACGTTTCTGACTTACCTGCAATGACTTTCGAATGATACTTGGATAAGCTGGTTGGGTTGTTGGGCACGTCACACGAAGATAGCCTGAGCTTTTTCGGAAATAAAACAAGCAATTGGACTGAAAACACAAAGGGATTGTCACTTGCTATAAAGACCGATTAACCATGTGCATTCAAACGGTTTGAAAGGATTTAAAACGTTTGTGGCGATAACTAAGTTGTAACGTTGCCTGTCGTGACACAAGGCAGTTGGGCATAAGGAATCCATAAAGACGTCCTTTCATCAAGCGATTACTTACCCTAGTATCAAACTACACTGACATCTGGAGTATTACCCATCCGATTCTGAGTCACATTCCCTCAATAGATATGTGGTACGTTGTAACTCCGAACTGGCTTCTTTTAATAATGTACCAGACTAACTTTTTTCCAATTCGTTGACAGCATAAGAAGATTTGAAATGTTTTACTCGAGCTTTCATGCTTTAAGTGAAGACAAACTTCCGAAAAGCTGCTTTATCTGTGCAGGGAATCAGCAGCAGCTTGCATTTACAAACCTCCGGGGATGTTTAACTTGCAACCTCCTGGATGGTATCCCGTAGGCACGCAGCTGAGGCCTGCCAGTCGGTCGAAATCTAACGTTCAACGGACCAGTGATAACTGGGATAATCGAGACCATTAACACATTATTTCTTGAAGTGTATCCATTTCAGGGGCCCTATCACCAAATATTCCTATTCGGTCAGCAATAAAATGACTGGTATAAGTTGCTTTTCTCCTCTGACAAACGATGCATCATCTTAAGCGCATAAATCATATAGTGTGTAAATTCCTCTGTACAATCTACATTTTTAATTAAGCCGGTTCAGAACAAGACCGGATGCAAAGTTTGGTCATATCGATGGCTGCAGCTGAAACATTTCAGTCATCCTTTCACAAGACATTATGCGCACTCGTGCGTGCTGTAAATTAGTTGTAGTCGCATCCGGCTATCTGATATCCCCATATGACATACAATAGTTCACCATAAATCCTAGTCTCCAAGGCTGTCGGACATGAATATGTTGTCCGGGGATACACATCATCTCATTCCCGAACTGCCTTCGGACCCACACACACTGACGTTTATTCTCCAATCGTATTTGAAGAAGAGAGGAGTGCAAAACAGATGATATATCTATATCTCACTGGCTTTCATTTCCAGCCATTGCGCCAGAAACATTCCTTACAGTATTATAACCTGTTTACTATTCAGGACTCATGCAAGTGTATACAGGAACGGAGATTCGACATACAATGGGACCTGTAAGCAGGCTGTTCACCAGAAAGCCGTTCGTCATTGGATGCGTCTTTGGTCAACAAAATGTTAAACAGCATCCGGTAAAACAAGGCGTCCGGGACTTATTGAAAGATATGAATTTTGCCATGGCCGACGGAACGGCGCTTCCAAATGGGGTGTCCCATTGAGAGCTAGTCTGGAGTGCGCAAATGCGACAGTATCACCAGGGTTCATGCGTAGCGAGTAAAATGCCATAAAAGTTTCTTTGCTTGCGACAGATGTTCTCGAAAGCGTATTCAACACTCATATATTGAATGACTTCCGAAATTCGGATGCTCGCTTCGTACCGATGAGGACAATCGAGGCTATTCTGCTGGTTACTACCATGCTGGAACAACCATGTTAAGCAGGTTACCAATTGATCTCGCCATTAAACTTTCTCTGAACCTGAGGAGCCCGAGAATAATCTAAATGAGATTCTCTTTCTTCTCACTTCTCTTTTTCTGTCAACTGGAAAGAAGGTCATTCCAATGAGCTGGAAACCAAATCTCTACAGGTATTTTTTACAGAGAATGTTTCAGTGGAGTGGTGGAGCGCTCAATTGGTAGAGCGCGAATTTACTGACAGGGAGGTACGTGGTTCGAACTCGACCTCCACATCTCAACTTTCCCTGTCTAGACTTGGGCAACCTGAGAGTATCCCATTCCTCGGGCTTCCGTCGGCTGGCATGGCAGTCGGGCACCGGAAGGATGTTACAGCTGGACAAGTTAAATTCTTTTTCAGAGGACTGACAGTCGTGCTCATAACACGTTGCCCATAAAGGCCGTAGATTAGGTGATCACTTTTTGGTAATTTACAAATCACTGATAAACTTATTCTTAGTTTAAGCAGTAGAACCTACGTCGAAGAATGGATTTCACTGTGACAAGTAGTTTCTTTAACTTTATACTCATCAATGTAATTTGTTTGCCGAATAACTGGTTCCGTTTTTCTTGCGTTTGGGGAAAATTAATGCTCTAGTATTGCCTACTTTAATATTTTCACTATGGCAATCAAGTAATGCGTGGATGTCTTTTAGAACGATGAGCTGATTGAGCGTTGGTAGATAAGGTATTTTTATTTTCTGTTGTTGATAACAACTTCCTTCGCTTAGGAATCCATACTACCAACGATCGGGTTATGTGAAGTAAGAAAGGAGCGTTTGGCTTCACAAAAAGAAATATTACAGGGAAAATATGCCAGATCTTTCAATTCAATTAATTATCCTCTAACTAATGCTGCACATATACGTGAATTTGAATACGTACGTGCTGCTAGTTACGCTGTGCTTAATTCTGGACTTCTATTTCTTCTGGTTATACCGATCTACGTGCTTGACCTTATTACTACGCTTGATCATCAGCTTTTTTGCAGCCTTCCAAGTCCAAAGCGTAAGCAAGCGCAGGAAAGCTTATGACTTCTTGCTGCACGCGCACGCAGTGCTGACGGTTTTCCCTTGAGGCTTGAATGACCAAGCTTTCATTCTGTGGTACTCGCCTACCATTCACGATATACATTCTTTCTCCTTTTGCTTCTCTGATATTCGGGTGCCAGCATATGTCTTGTTTTTTAGAAGTCTGGCCTCCGCTGCCCAGTCTTTCACCGAATTCGAGGTATCTTGGAGAGATTTCGCACCTCACTGCCTCTGGATGCCGTGCTACACATTCAGGCAATCCACAAAAGCCACGTTTTTTCTTCATTCCGCGAATACGGCTGCTTACGCAAGTAATGAACAGTTTAGAGCCCATATTTGATTCATAAGGCATGCTACTGCTAGTCCTTCGGCCAGCCATCTTTTTAGTGTATCCCCGCAGCGGTGATGCTCTAGAAAGTTCGTTTTTCAGCGTATCAGTAATAACTGGTAATTGTTTTATCTGGTGAAACAGTGTTATGGCAGCATATAAACCTTCCATGCATAACAAATATTATCGATGTCTTCGATTACCTTACTAGTGACAAATTGATGAGGCGAGATATATTCTTCTCTAAGGCTTAATTTCCTCGATGTCGGATCTTCCGAGATGGTATTATGTGTAACTTCTCCGCATTCTTAGAACGCCTTCCAGATCATCGGCGTCATGTTAACGTTCTAAAATCTGGTCGGATCACTTTTTAATTTATCATGTCAAAGGGGCTAAAATATGACTTTCTACGCTGGCGGTATCTTACATACTCCCACGGACCGGTTCCAGATAATGGCGAGAACCGATGCGAAACCTGTCGGCTGATGGTAAAGTGTTGACTTCTAGTACTTGGTCTTGAGGGTTTCGGTTTGCCGAAACTGAACGAAAAACGAGTTGTTTCGAACACCGTGTATGTGTTTCTGTCTTTATCCCTTGTTCTCAGTAGGTGAAGTATTCATAAAGGATGTGGTGTGCGATGGACCAAGGGGTACGCCTTAGCTGGCACTTATTCCGAACTATCCTCAACTAAGCAGTTCCATTCAGTCCCTAGTGACGTTAATTCATCCTTTTTCCCCAAGCCGTGTATTGATATGGGCGGACACTGGGTGCAGCTGTGCCATCCCATCCTGGATGGAACTGATCTTGTACGCCCTTCTTTAGATTTCATTGTCAAATTATGCCTGTTTTCTTCATATTTTAGAAGACGTAACTCTCTATGTCAAACTTGAATAAAAGCGGGTTATTCGTAAGCGGTGTTTGCCTAGTGGCAACACCTCCAGTCAACATGTATCTGTGACCGGTGCAGCCATTTCTCGGGATGAAACGCCGGCATAACTACTGCATAGAAGTGTACTCTAATAATACGTGCATTTCTACATTGAGTCGCCTCGGTGTATCCACGTAGCAACGTCAAAAGCGGATGGAGACTTGTTCCTCTGTACTCGCGGCACTGCTGTATTTGGACTGGCGTATCCATAACCCTAGGAAAACACCCAGCCATACCACAGTGCACTGACTCCGCGGCTCCTGAAGTCATATCCAAGGCGCTTGTATGGCACATTCAGAGTTTGTCATGCCATATTGGTCAAATTTTGGTTCTCTGCACAATTTTTAACAGCGTCACTGTAGGTCCATCAAATGGAACTGACTAATCCCACTTTGTCTTGCCTAACGTCTTTAGGTTGGCCAGCATCGGCGAACCAATTCATCTCAAGGTTTTTCCTAAAGCCGTGAGGCTATTTTACCCGACTGGTTTCCTTGCTCGTACTTTGAAGTAGGTAGAACATCATCATGCACTTACTCGCAGGGGGATTCATATTCATTGTACTACATACAATAACTTAAAATACGGGCATTATTCTAATTGCCTATTCACTTTCCACTCGTTTAGCGCTGCAAACGTCAAGCTCACCAGAGGCTACTTTGACAGGATTTGCCATCGCTTTAGTAATGCTTTCCTCCGTGGAACTCGTTTAGCTCTGAACGCAAATTATTTGCACAAGGTGATCCTCATCTGGTTATCTTCCGTGCTGGTGCCAGAAACGACCATAGCGCTGTCGCCAACAAAGAAAGCATTTACTACGTCTTTTTTGCTTTGATAAGGCGAGTTAGAAGCTCTGTATTGTCATGGTTGCGGGAGATTTGGAGGCAGAACTGGAAACGTTTGGCGAATCTGAAAGTCAGTTGGAAGGTTTAAACGGATCAGTACGTACAAATATTAAGGAATGACCAGTTTGTGCTTCCAGAAAAGAACAACTTTGCGCCGCCTAGTTCAGAAATACGAAAAGTTCTCCGAAAAACTGGTCCCTCAAACAGTGCGCCAACCGAGGTGCCAAACTGATTATATCCCCTTTAGCTACGTATACCGTAGATGAACAGCTGAATGTAGTTCAATTGGGAACATCTACATAGATTTTGGCCAAACGCCTGTCGGAAGTCACTTTTATCTTCGTTGCCAAGCGCTACAAAAGTCTTTCACGGCTCATTCAGCAAGTTCAAGACATGGAGCCCTAACTTCCAGAAACTCTACAAACCACCCGCCTTCGGGTGCGAAAACGAAATTGCAGCGGTTTTGCACACAGCCGGGAAATCTATCTGTAGCAGATCTATCAATCTTTGGATGTCGGCCGAAACACTGGCAATGCCAAAAGCTGAGAGTACTCCTACTGATCTCAAATATTAATCAGTTTGACGCTATGTTGGAGCTTAGATGAAACTTAGGTTGAGCGCCGAGCGCAAAATTGGCCAGAAGCTTGGGTGAAGTAATCAAAAGCAGCGGAGATTCCCCAGGAAACTTGAGAGTGTTTCAGTTAATTGGGTTCGGCACCGGTCCTTATAAAAGCTAGTGACCGAACCCATCACAGCTCATAATGACACAACTTTCCCAACAGAGGATAGTAAATTGATAACAGAACCAGACGCTTTGCGCAGTTTTTGTGGCCACCTGCCTCTACTTAGTCAGAAGTCCGATCTGCACCATAGCCCTGGGCGTTGAATTTGAATGCCACACTGCCTCGGGCGGTTATCTTTTCGTGTATTCCCTAAAACGTCTTTGAGCTCCCTGTTTGAATGACCTCCCACAATAATCGTTAAAGAGTGGTCTCTAACTCCTCTGCCAACGCTCGCCTAGTCTCTTGTCTACATTTTGGAATTCTCAAGAGAAATCGGAGGAATTAATTACCCGGTACAACTGAAAAGAAGGGAGAGCAAAATGATGCTTAGACAGAAATATCTACCTCGTTTTACCGCAGTGAGGTACTTGAATTCACTCCTGATTTGCCTCGTCGTAAACCGTTAATCGGTGGCGGACAGAATCAAACAGGATTTTGGCGTACAAACGTATATTCCATCATGTTTTTGCGCTACTTCCTGTGCTAAGACGTCACATTTTCAAAAAACCCAGATTCAGCATTTACCAGTTTCGGGGCTAATCCGGCTCAGCTGACCAGTCCATATACGTATGCTAGGCGTAGCAGTGTTTGACAGGGATGAAAAAGTTGTAAAGGGCAACGTGATCAAAATATCTTTGAAATCATCTGCCTGGGCGTCCGGTATTCGCACAATGGAGTTGACAATTCAAAAGCTCCAGCGTGTACCTGATGGACTAAGGCAGACAGTCAAANAAAAAACTTCAAACTACAGGAAGTGTAGGGCCGGAATAGTGGATATGGAGATGCAGCAGAGCTGCCACGACATGGCAGGCCGGTTTGAACTAAAGTCCAGAACCGTCACTAGGGCTTCATGGCTAGGCATAGCAGTGTTTGACAGGGATGAAAAAGTTGTAAAGGGCAACGTGATCAAAATATCTTTGAAATCATCTGCCTGGGCGTCCGGTATTCGCACAATGGAGTTGACAATTCAAAAGCTCCAGCGTGTACCTGATGGACTAAGGCAGACAGTCAAATGAGTTCAGAATACCCTAACAAACTTTTGCGCCCGATGCCGGGAGAGTACTCCACCGGATTTTTTCCGCCAGATATATGATTGCCTCAATGGATAATGAAATTCGGTGAGCAGAAAAAATATGAGCATCAATAAGGGTGGTTTTTTTAAATTTGGCATATAGGCAACAAAATACAACATTTTGGGGTAGAAATTTTACTGCACTGGAAAAGGTTTTGCGGCTAATAGCATTGTGTAGCCAAACCGCCCATCTACCTGATCACAAGGGGTTCACTGATCCTGAACATGCAAACGAAGAAACAGCGGGTGTTTTGGATGAGGCGATCAGCGCCGCTAAGTCCCCCGAGACGCTGTGTGCCCAGGGAGTGTGACGCAAATTTTCGGTCAGGCAGTTACTAAACACCACTTACAAACCAAAGAAAGGTACCCAGTCTCATAGCGTACCATAGTATTCTGCTTATGTCGTTGATAAAATATGTTCTGACTTCGGTGCTGCTCATGATACGAGAAGAGAATTCTTGAATTTTTCATATTTTTCTAGTTAATGGTGCACATAATTGAAAAGCAGCATCTCCATCAGCTTCGAATGTGTTAGAGCATGGGCTACATTATCGCACGGCAGCGGAACTGAGAACTTTGGAGTTTTCGAAAGACTGTCTGAGAATAACTGCAGCTGTATAATGTTGCCCGCGAATCCGCAACGAAGCAGTCAGTTAAAGGGTGATTATTTGTGTACGAAGGATTCTAATCAAAGAATGTGCCCAATACCAAAACAGACTTCTTCGTCATGTAATACACATTACCGGTCACCATCTGCCAAATGTAATTTTGCATTTCTGCGCCGTTCAGCAGTGTATCTGGAAATGTGGTCTGCGATGGACGTGCAAGTGGAATATGTAGACCAGTTTGAAGGCCTGCTTTTGACTCACCTTCTAGAATATGGTTCAAATTAACACCCATTTTCATGGTCGAAGACTAGAAGGCATGGCCGTCCATTGATGCTACCTGCATTACTTTTATCAGCATCTATCCAAATTGCATGAATGAGTGTGCGACTATGCAGGGAAGGCCAGCATCCAAGCCCTTTCTCGTACGTTTTCACACTCGTTTTTATGGAAAGGTTATTTTTAAATTGTAGCATATCAGAGCGACGTATCAAGGTTAAAAGCTAATGGTGTTCTGTGGGTGCTGTGAATAGATTCACCAACTCTGGGTGCAAAAATTCGGCTATTTGGCTGCCTTACAACCGGAGCACGTTTCTACTAATAGTGGACACGGGGTCATTCTGGTGACAATAATGTCTTTTCTAACTGGTGTTGACATACTGTCGGAGATGAGCCTGATATTAAAGTCAGAATAAAACAAAATCAGACGTTGGTTGTGAGCGTCTCGTAATGGGCTAGAGTGGAATACTCATGCCCAAATGATCAATGCTTAGCCTAGACAGGACCATGCCAAATTCGTCAAGCTCTAACCGCAGCCGGTGAATCACAGGCTACTGACAGTATAGCGGGAATTCGGGACCGGTTGGGAATGGTCATTTGGGATACTGATGTTTATTTCCCATTGGCGCTTAGTTTAACGTCCGGCACGGTCAAAATGGTACATTCAAAACAAAAGCGCCGCTAACCTCAGCTGAAGATTATCAAGGACCAACGATAGCGGTACAGTCACAAAAATATTGGGTATCATCCAGCATAGACGCCGTTATCTCTAAAATGGTGTGGTTTAGCTGTGGCTCACATCGCGAGTGGAAAAACAGAGTTGTTAGTTTCTTGTTTTAGAGAATATACCAGATTAAAGCAAGACCAGACCGTTACAAGTTGACGGTGGCGGGTAGCAACACGACGGGGGAGGAGAAAGACTGGGGCTTCCTGACTGGCGCGGAATGAAAAACCACTAAGACAATTTTGGGGATGTGGCAGCTTTTCAGTGTTCCGTATGGCCAATTTGAACTGAAACTGAAAACCACACGGATGATCTGTGGCCTTGAACATTTAGGTTTCTGGGCAGGGTCACGAAAGGCATAAGCTGGGTTTGAGAAGCGGATGGATTCGCATTACGGATAAATGATAGTTTTAATGTCTGGATCATGGTGTATTCGGAAACCGTATAAACTCGCTGGTGTTGATGTTGAAGCGATTCGGGTGTAAAAGTTTTTAATCAGACCGAAGCATGTTTTACATTAAACCCTGTCATTTTGAATACTTCACAATCCTTGCAAAGTAGGATGACCTTATGATATGCATTATTAGCTGAACCCACAGATGGCAAAGTGAGGATGATGAACCGCACTTAGGTAGAATGATAATGAGATGGCTTTTCTATCACGGGAATATAGGCTAGGCTGCCATCGATTGGACACACCGATTCTTGGGAGCTTGAACATTTAGTTGTCGGGTTAGGACGTGTCGACACAGTATTAGGAAATTTTCAATGGAGAATATGCGGAAAAATCAGGGTACCACATGATGCCGAGTACTTTGAGGCTACCGCATCAATTAAGTGCATTGAGATGGTATTGTAGGTGCATTTGAATCGGCGGGCCAAGAAGTATCAGGAATGCGGTAAGCTACGGACAGGTCATCGGGCTAGTTATGTCAGTGGTGGTACAGTCATTGCGATGTCTTACGTTTTCGGCGAGTCGTTTGGGGCTGATAATGCAGTCAGCGTTGGCCAAGGACCTTTCGCAGAATAAGACCATTATGGAGATGGGTATTATTTCACCCATATAGAATGCAGGGTAGCTGGTTCTCACCATTCATATGAAGTTACAACGCAGCCACATCTTTTGTGGAGGGTGAAGAAAGCCGTTCTGAGGTTCGCTAGGTTGGTAGACGGACTGCCAAAGAAAGTAGCAAGAAACCAAAAATGGTTAAAATTTCTAACCACTGTAGTGGCGTGAAAACATATAATGGTTTCGAAATAGTAGAGAATAGCGATAAGCGATTGAAGTGATCGGGTGCAGCCGTACGAGAACGTGAGAGACACGCGTTAGCTAAGTGGTGTATCGCAAAAGCCACAGTTGTTTACTCGTTCATGAAGCAGTGCAGGACGGACAGAGTTAAGCGGAGCGAAACGGAGCATCGTGGTCGAAGGGCATGCGTCCTTCGGGCTAGTTTTCTGCTCGAGATTCGCCCCTTTATTAAGAAGTTGCAATAAATAGCGTACACCAATTTTTAGCAAACAGACTAAGAACTCAAGGCCAAAATGCGTAATCTTGAAGAAAGGCTGCGTTATTATTATTATCACTATTATTATTATTACAATAATATTATTATTATAGAATCAAGAAATCAAGCAGTTACCTGGCCTTTGACGCGCGTGCTTAACCAAGCAACACTTATGTATCCTTGATTTCAACCTGTCTCGAGTATTTCAGGGGCCAGGGGCATTGAAAAAGGCGTTTTCTTTTAAATTGGAAATAATTTTGGTTACACATTAGCCAAAGGCCGAGGAAATTTGCTCGGTTTGCCGAAAAAATTATTTCACCGAAAGTTTCTGGTCTCGTGACGCTGGTTCAATAGGCTTCAACCCTTTTTAATGACGGTCAGTTTTCCCTCGATAATTCTGGTAGCGTGCATCATACCACGCTTTCCCGGACGCACTACTCTTGGCGACCAAATCCACCATTCTGTCGACCGTAACGGAGATTGTCTTGATATGTGCATTTGCGGCTTTACTGATTCGCACACACTGGCACTTTGAAAAATGCTTGTGCTCAATAACTGAACAA
This sequence comes from Opisthorchis viverrini, assembly GCF_000715545.1. Taxonomy (NCBI): domain Eukaryota; kingdom Metazoa; phylum Platyhelminthes; class Trematoda; order Opisthorchiida; family Opisthorchiidae; genus Opisthorchis; species Opisthorchis viverrini. Next base: position 1,272,791 of record NW_008751669.1, read on the forward strand.
AATTTGACCTCGTCATTCCATGCTTAAAATGACCAAAATTTTGCCGAATATTGCGTAAAGCCTGAAGCAGGATAGCTGCGGCTAACGCTATTGCGGGACACTAATTTAGTAATAACTGTATATTACCACTTGGTGAGTGGCACACCGTCAGACTTGATCGCACAAATACAACTGGATTAAAGACGCAATTGTTTTTATCTTTGGGTACCTGGTAATGCATAGAGATGGGCGAACACATAAGAATAGACCTTACACCGCACAGGTTGAGATTTGGTATAGTTGCCCCGATTTACAAGTAGCAAAATCGGTCAACCTGAAATGGAGGTAATGGTTTTATATCCAATGTTGCGGAGAGCACACCAATTCAGACAGAAAAACGTTGCAAGTTGAATGTGATCGTCAGAATCACAGCGAAGGAAGATAAAATTAAGAGGTGCCGTCGGCTACGCGAAATAAATTTTATGTTGTGGAGGACAAATGGAGACGAATGGGCATGAAATAATAATAAAATCCGTCACTAAGATTCGGTGGTGGAAAAAGTAGGCTAGTAGAAAGGTTTCCAAAAAGCCCAAAGGAAGAGGATGAGATGAGAGAACTTGCAGTAGGGTGCCTTGTTCATCACTGGTTGTCCTGAGCTGGGCTTTTAATTCACTAAACCCAAAGCAGCGTTGCCACTGTATGTCCGTAGCTGCTGAGTCGGACTTGACACGGTTGCGCCCTCAATCCGGCAATTCAATTATTAATTGAAGATAAAAATTGACATTTCTTAATTTAAAACGTATATTTGATAGTAGGAAGCTTCTTTGCGAGGCCCATGGCTTACATTGACGTGCAACGATATTTCCATAATCGCCTTATCGGGGTTGCACCGTATCAAGTTCACTTCGCCAGCCAGACATAACACAAAAGTTCCTTCCTAATTATCGCTGTGGTTGCCTGATACAAACGCATGACAAAATTCCTAAGCCGCCCAGAGGAAGCACACTCAAATTATTTTTACCTAAACTATAGGGATTTGACATTACAAATTTTACAGATTTTACAAATTTTCCACCTGTCGGTGGAATACATCTTATAGATTTTTTAAGTGAATGAAACTTCAAGGCAACGGACCTTGACCGGACCACCTTATGTTGCCATTTTACGAGGGATAAATCATGAAATCGCGCTTGCCATATTTTGGCGTTCTTCAGTTTTCCTCAAGAATGAGACAACATAGGTAATTTCCAGCGCGAATTCCTTTCAAGCAAATTGGTCCGTGAGACTTGTTTACTTCATGCTCCTCAGACTTAGCGCACGAGATGTGTTCTGCTCCACGTACTTCGGCGCCACTCATTTTTCTATTGAGCTCATTTTCCAGTTAGTAGATGGGTGGTACATCCGTATGCAGTGTGCAGTAACGATGCGAGGGCCATCTCTATAGAGAACCAACTAAGTTATATAATTCTGATTGGGGGTGTGACGCTCCGTAGATGAAATACGTCACCAGGCGCAAATATAATGATGAAAATTAAAAGCATTCATTGGCGGTCACCATGAAAACGGTGACCGTTGTCACTCTCCTTGACCACTTATTGTACCTGCTGGACCCGTGTCTGCGCGCGATGCTGATTATGAGGCCTCACCCATTCGTGACAACCTAGTATACTAGCCAACGACGGCCCTTCCTACTCATAATTGTATGCGTGGTCTATAGTTAGCATAGGTCAGTATATATGCAGGCTGGTAAAAATAAGACCTCAACTATTTATGATGGCCTAATCTGGTGGCCCGTCACACTCATTACAGTACTGGATGTCGCCGCGGGCCCGTGTCCATGTGCGGCGTTGATTATGAACCATCTGACATGCTCTGTAGCCTAATCCAATGGCAGAAGATGGTCCGTCATCCCCATAATTGTACGTGTTGTCGCTTATCTCTTCTACTTATAATAAACAACAGGCCAATATTTATGCAAACCAATGAATATGAGACTTCAACTATGCTCATAAACCTAATCTAAGGCGATCGACGGACGTCATATGCATAGCTGTACGCGATGTCGCCCACCTTGGCCAATTGTCGTGACTGCTAAGCTAGTTTCTATATGAAGCGCTGGTTATAAGGCCTCAACTATGTATGGTACCCCAATTTAACGGCTAACGATTGCCCGTCATACTCAGTTCTAGCCTGTGTCGTGTACTGTGGTCACTTGTGGTAACTACCAGGGCCCGTACACATGATCGTAGCTAAATATAATGCTCCATCTATACATAGTGGTCTAATCCGACGACAAACTGCGGTCCTTCATATCCGCGCATGTCCGGCTGCCAAACCCATGCTTAGAAAATGCATAATCATCCTTTACAAATCATGCTTCAATTTATTGGTCGTATCGGCACAAACGTAACGTGCAGTCATTTCAGTCCTCAGTTTTAGGAAGCCGCTTTTACTCGACAACGATTTGGAGTGAAAAAAAAGTATGATCAATTACGACTCGTAAGCATCTTCCGCGAAACCACTTAAAACTCAGTTGAACAAAGTTTACTTGGCTAACTCACTAAATGCTTCATAAATCCATTTGTCCACAGTTCCCGATCATTTTACTCACTGAATGTAGTCATTAATTTTGCAAAGGTAAACCCAATACTGGATGAATAATCCCATCTCAGACATCTTAGAATCATATGTGAGAAGCTGCTTGCTAATTCAGACTATTCTCAGGCGCTATCCTATTTCCGTCTTCTAGGCCTTGGCCTCTTCCAGCTCGTCAAACGTGCCGAAGTATTGCAACCAAGAGTCAGTTCCAAAATCACGTCTACGATATATGGATAAATGAGCTACAAAGGCAACCACAATTGATGTGATGCAACTGTCTCAGTCAATGATAATGATCTAGATGGTGACTCAGAGGTTTAGTATACCTCATTGTCCAGGAGCACATCCTTTAACATCTACACAGTTGACACATACCGCCATAGTGTCACTACTCCAACTTCTATCCTCTAAGTGATCGGTTGACACTGGCTCCCCATAATCCATCCTTTGAATGTGCCTTCAGAGACAACACTTGTCAAACACTTGAAGACGTCTTAGTTCCGCCGTTCCAACAGACAAAATCCCACAGGCATACAGCGAAACAGCCCCTTGTTGAATCTAAGTTGACGTTATAATAATTCTTCCATTCATTTGCTTACTCCGCCTATGTACCTTTGATCTCCAGTCGGTTTGCTTATTCGTACCCGGCACTCACCCTGCCGCAGAGGCCGTCCTTTCCGACACTTGTGTATTGACAAGTGCGTCTGTGTGTCATTGTGCGCCACTGACCTATTTACCCATGTGCGTTCACGTCTCGTTTGCTGAGCCTGCCTCGACTGGTTTTCTCATGGGCTCCGCGTGATCGCACGTCCAATGAGAATCACAAGACCGTCCTCGGAAGGAACGACCGCAACCCACGCTAATTAGCCATCATTCCGCTCGCCGTTGTTTGGTGTGCGGATGTTGACACTGTACTGTGCCGGTCAGAGACAGACCTGTGAACTTGTTGACGCTACGAACGTGAACAATTGAGTTTTGCTGTACAGCTTTGCTTACCCTTGTGTATATAGTGCCGTAGAATTATGAACCCAATTCTTCCTTTCGATATTCGGGATTGTTGAACCTACGCATCACTCAAAGTTCCGTATCGGGAACCCCAACACCCCTGCTGCAACCTGATACACTCCTTCCTTAGTATGCAGGGGTATATAACTCTGACGCCGTATATGGTCCAAATTAGCGAACGCGACAGGAGCTTCGCAGATTCTGGCACTGAACTCATCTGTCGCACAAAAATCAAGACCAATACAACTTCGAAACTACTCAAAACGCCTCGCAAATTCGTGTACCTCTCCTTGTACTGTGAGCGGCTTGTTCATTAACCGCATACCTCTGCACTTTGTAGGTGCAAAGTGCAGCCCAAGGATGGTATGACTTAGTTTATTTCATCCAAAAAACACTCGCATCTTCTTTGCATCCTCGAAGATGAGAACGATTTTGTCTGCTTACACCACATGGACTAGGTTTTCGTCAGGGTATATTCGAACACCGCGGTTCGATGGACATCACATCTTTCGATTCATTATCTCGCCGATTACTAGATTAACTGGAAATGAAGAGCGTGGACGCATACGACGGATACCGCCTGCGTCCGGAAGCATTTGGTTAGCTGTTCATATCTTTCAGTACCATGTTCGCTCCTCTAACGCATTTTGTTTGCAACCGTGCGAAAGAATGCATGATAGACAACTGTCACTTCAACGGCGTGCATTCTCTCAAGAAATACTCCTACCGTATTCTGAACCTCATCATCCGCCTCCTGCATTTGAGGGAAGAGAAAATTCAGATGGGAGAATCTTTTATCAAGCGCCTATGTTACCGTCCTGAGCTTGCTGTTGTTGATGCGTATATCCGAGAGATCCTCCATCATTAGAAACATTCATTGAAGTCAGAGCAAGATGTACCAATAGGCTAATCAAATACGCGTGGAAGGACGCCTCAGAAGCAACTTGTTTTGCAAGGCCTCCGCGGTTTTCTTTAGGCGTATAGCGCCATTCTGAGGACACCTCAGTTAGAGGCACGCAATACTTCCATACATCACTTATCTCATGTCTATGCAAACTCCGAGCTACCTCAGTCGCACTTAATCTAGCAAATGCACACACATCGTCATTGCATACACCTAACGCGTTGGCAACCTCCGCATACGTATTATCTGCATCTGAATGTCGATCACCGTTTTTGAAATCGAGCAGTGTCACCTCATTGGATTAGTTAAGAATGGTGACCCCTTTAATCGCCTGTAATTTCGAGTCACCATCTACCTCACACTTTCTTACAGACCTTTTCGACACCTTTTTATGAGTCTCCAACGTAGACACGGCTGACTTATCGCCTCGTTTGAATGACAGCAATGAACATGAGCACGTTCCCGACAGACCCAAAAATATCCTTCATTTATGCTGATCTTAATTTGTCACGTTTCAATAGCAGATCTTATCCACAATGACAACCCCGAGCAATTCTCCCTAGATATTTATGCACGAGGCTGCCCACGGACCTATTTGGGGCGCCGCGATGACGGTAAATTAACGACCCTACACAGTCTGATGACTTACTGTTATTTACCGGAGGAGCTTCTTACGTGCACCAACGAGACCATCTCAATCTGTTCAGTTAGTGCCAGGACGTGAAAGTACTGGCCAACTAATTGTGTTGTCTGACCATGAACTCAATGATTCATCCAACAGCACTGTCGGTGGTCTAGTATAGTGGCCAAGATCAAACCTTGCCCTGCGCCTGTCATAGCGCAGCTGATCATCATGAAGAACAAAAACTTACTAGCCGTGGCGAATTCCGTGGCTTGTTCTAGGGAGGGCTGACACCACGGTGTAAGACTTGTCCACGTGCGGGTCTTGGGCGGCTGCTCAATTTCGCGTTGTCACGGACATACAAAGCGTAGCTTTTGTTCATGTAGTTTTAAGATTATTTCTAAATCTAATACAGAAGAAAACACACGAAGTAACCACTTTCCCGCAAAAATTATCGTTATCACGTATACCACACTGGAAGTCATCGGTAGCCACCAAACTACGAATTCTTTATCTATAATGGACATCGAGTTCGTTTGAAATATTTCTAACAAAACTGCGCCTCTACGTAAGGTTTGAAGGGTTGGAATATATGCTATCAAATGATCAAACGCTATGTTAAAGATTCTTTTCTTCACACTACGATTTCACAGAAATTTTGGGTGTGCTTCTAAGATACGGCAACTCCTAATCCTTCCCGAGCGGCATTTAATGCTGGCGCCTAAAAGATTTTTCGCCACGCTCCGCCTGTTGAATGGAGCCAACAGCAGTGATCCAGAGACTGGTCACTAACACTCCTACATCCGTATTCCCACATATGTCATAACACTGTTCACGTAACAATCTTCATTCAAATTGTTCCTTTTCTATCGTCTTAGAGGCTCTCTTTCCATTAGGCCGTATGTGTTAAATGTCTCTTATCACACTACCTCCCTGCAAAAATGTGTCTCTCCGGTAGAGCTTTGATGGAGCTGATGACTACCAAAGCACCGTGTGTAACTACAGACCAGACCAAATGCTATCCGCCCTTCATGCTACTCGACTGGCTAATAGCACGCCATAAAAAATCACTTTTATGCAAATACTCTTTCGTCCTGGACTTAAGAATATCGAGAGACTGAAACTCAGTGCTAAAAATATGAGGCATCCGTTCACCACAAATGCTTGTCCTTCTGTGCAAACCCAACAGTCGCAAAAGCAAAACAAGCGCATTCTGTTTTTCTATGCCCCTTCTACTATATTAGCGTTATTCTGACAGGCTGATCCGGTCTTTGATTGCAAAGTGACTCAGCTATTTATACCCATATCTTTCCCCATTCAGCAACATCCGGTCACCGGTTTAACAGCAATAAATTATTTTCTGATATCCAAAACCTTATCGCACTCAACAGGCTTTACTGAACTCACTCCGTTCCCTCGTCTTCTTGAGTTTCGTTCTTCGGCAGTGACTCCTCAAAACTCTGATTTTGCCCGTTAGTCAGTCTGTCTGATCCTCGTTGCAAATTCACATGCACTCAAATTTAAGTCGAAATCCCTTGTGTTACTAAAACGGCTTTGTTCCTCCTGTCCAGAAGATGATATGTGTTCATGCAATGATGGCATGGCACTGCGTCTTGAAAGCTTGATGGCGCACCCCCGACAACCCTTTCCTTACTCCAGACAGACTCCTCGTCGCCTTCTCAGGACCCGAAATGAAAATACGAACAAACAGTTTACTTCACGGCAACCGCGTCTCAGACGAGTTTTTTTCTAATCTAGTAAAACCTTCCTTCGGATTTAACCATCTCGGTGCCCTTTCGTTTTGTATTCCGCACAAAGTGAAGAATGCTTTTGCAGTTCACGCTCAGTAATCCACTCACACAGGAAAATTTCACGCCCGACACCACTCAGACGGCGACACAAGTGAATCTGTACGGCGCCATCCAGATTTTCAAGCTACCATTTATCCGTCTTACAAAATCTCCTGCTCCCCCATTCTCCTCTACACTCTCCATCAGCCGGAAAGCGAACCCAAGTACCAAAGATAAAAAAAACCTTAGAAATGGGTTTTGGATTTAGTTCACTGCCGGCGGATTGCTGAACCACTGAATCTTTTCCAGACTCGTTGCCCTGTGTTATCATTTTCCGCAATTTGCAGTTTACTCTCACTTGCCAGGCAAGTCCACTTATGTTTGAATTTTATGTAATTTTTGATTTACTGAGCAATGCAGTCCTCTCTGAACTCGGCGGCTGGAAAGTTCTACACTTCACACAAATGCGGTGTGTATTTCTGGAAGGCAAGATATTTGCCTATCCACTTATCGACTGAATGCGGTTAAGATGTGTCCGGTGACAACACGGTTACTCAGCCCACGAATGTGGCATAGCGCGCTGAAAAAATTATGCTTCTCGTACCTCCTGTTATGCAACGATGTGCTGCGATTACTAGATTTGCTTAAAATATGGTAAAGTTTAGGATGTGGCCTGCTACTTCTTTAGCACACAATTTAAAGCAAACATTTGTTTGATTTACTCACCACACTCACAAACACCGCAAAATCAAGCTTGGCGGTCCCTCCGCAAAGGATGTAAAATTTGCAACCAGAACGCAACCACTTTAGACAAACTTATCACCTGAAGTCGGGCCAGCAACCCACTGAGACAGGTACGTGCCGCTCACTGGAAATAAACCGAAATTATTTAGAAGAAAAATTGGGTTTTTTAATCACAACTTCTTTAAAGAGAGCCCAATTGGTCCGCAAGTTTCGGTAATATGTTTCTCATAACAAAATGTGTTTAAGTTTGTAAAATTTTAAGGTTATCGACTGCTGCCGATTCGCATTTAATAAGCGGTTGACGAGATGAAATACATCCGCATTTTCTAACAATCCCTGGTGTCTTTCACGAGTGAAGTAACACCTAAAAGATACCCATTTCAGATTCCAACCAGGAAAATGGTGGATTAACGGCTACGTGGGTCGAACCCCTTGAGTGTTACAGAGTAGATGAATTTCTTCTGCAAAGTTCAGCGCAACGCAGATTTTGGGAAGCTCGTCTCCTCTTCAGCAAAATAATGAAACTGAATTTGATGTACTATGAAGTATTGAAGATGTTATGCATTGTTGTGGATGATCCTTATTCCCTAATATGCCCAGCTAGTCAGTGGATAGCGCAGCATTTTGAAATATATGTACGTTAATTAATAACACAACAGAATTTCTCCCGTTGGAAATAATCGCACTCATTAGTTAAAATATGTTATCAACTCCAGCTACGTTGGCGGAAAATAAGACCAGCCAATGCTGGTTATCATCATAACAGCACGTGCTGTCATCTACCTTGGCTGCTTGTCTAAACTGCTGGGCCTGTCTCTAGGCGGCGCTGATCATGGAGACTCCCCAGGCGGGTGTCTATCCAGGACGATGAGTATGAAGCTTCCGCTGTACGTGATAGCCAAATCTGAAGGTTGACGATGGTTCTTCATACTCATATATGTTGACGATTTTGCTCAGCCTTGCTGCTCATAGAACCTGCCGAGCATGTACTCATGCACGCAGCCTATGATAAGGTCCGAACTATGCATAATAGCCTAATCAAAAGGCAAACGACGACCCTTCCTCTCCAAACCTGTTTTCCGTCAGCCAAACCCACTCCTGAAAAATATACGACCACACTTGGTGAATCGCACTTTTCAGTTTGTTGGTTGCATAGGTACAAACGTGATGTGTTGTTAGTCCAACACTCGTTTTCAGGAAGTTGCTTTCACTCAACAGGGCTTCTTAAAGGAAAAATGTGTAATTAATTGCAACTCGCAAACATCTTCGACAGAATCAGTACAAAGCTATGACCAAAGAAGTTTTTAGAGACTCACTCATCAACAATTGGACAAATCTAGTTGTCCAAAATGATCGAACCGTGTCCACGCTGGGGCTGGAGTTTTGCTGCTAATTGGTGAAATTACTCCCGCTCATTTAGCCTCATTGACGATAATGAGAGATCCGTGTGAACAACGATGATGCGATTGCGAGATACAGTGGCAATTCTGATCATTAGATGCAGCGAGAGCAGTATTTAGCCCTGGTACCTCAAGTACCTCATTCGTTCCAAAAAGTGCAATAACAAAGATCAGGTAAGAGGCGGGTACTTGGTAACAACTCTGCTTATTCAGGGAGCTAAATCGTAACTTCACCCATTTCGACACTGATATTCTGGGGAAGCTACGGCTCTTCCGTCCACATGATAGCATGTAACCATCCCGCGGCAGTGTCACCAATCAGGAGCTTTTATCTGGAAATTGGTTTATCAATTTCGGTGTTTGCGTTTGTAAAACAACTCCTCTTTGATCTCCAGCATCCGGTTGTACATAAAACTACTTCCACATCTCAGACATGCTAAAATCCGCTGATTATTTCAAGCTCCGCCGGGAATTTTTACCATATCTGTCATGTAGTCTGAGTCTTCATGCCGGAGTACTGTCACTCACCTCCATTTCAAAAATTGTTTCCAAAATTCGAACACATTGGATAGTAGAACGAACACTCTTGATACGATATAACTGTCCCTAATGATGATGATCTAGCTTGAGGCAGCGGGGATCACTCTATCTCACTGCTTACGTAAAAGTTACACACCGCCAGAATGCCACCACTCCCGCCTTTGTCCTCTTATTGATCAACGGACCTGAATTCCCATGATACGTATTATTAATGCACCTTGCTTTTTTATCCATATCTGTATTGCCTTACTGTTTTGTCGGTCACTATTCAGCCTTCCGTAATACGGCCAACCCTCCTCTTCCAAAGATGTGAAAGATGGCATGGTTGACAAACATTACCTGAACTGCGTGCCCTCCATCAAAATTTATCCTGTGCACCGCGCTGAGTCTCGAAACTCGCTTTCTGCCAAGGAGGGAAAGGAAATCTGAAAGGCAAGCAACTTTTGTCGGACACTCGTGCCGCTGGCTCAAGATTGCGTTGCATGCACTATCACCATCTTATGAAGCCAGGTCATCATTTATAGTAAAGCAAAGTTCGCTACGGGAGGCTAACTAAGTACCTGAAGCGTAATCCCCCCAGAGAATTTAATTTATCAAAGCGTCCAGTATATTATTCAAGCTAACTGTGCCAATAGGATGGCAGGTCATCGTTACACGCAACACTACCAGGCATCTTACGCTTCTGTCCAGTTTATAATCCCTTCATGCTCCAAATTTAGTATAGTATATTAGCAAACCCAACACCTTGTCGCTAGTCTATTAAGTACAAATCCATCTATGTCCTATTCCATATAGTCACTTGTTACCACCCTAATGGAGACAGACTTCAGGTTTGTATTTCCATGTACATTATTGGACATTGTCTCGTTTTGATGTTTCCCCAAACTCACGGTGCTCCACTAATCTCATCCCACCCCGTCATCTTCCCAAGCTTTGAACTTCGGGAATGTCCGGATTGGACGACCTGGTTGGCTGTTATCTATCCAACATAGCCTGTGACTTACGACCACAGGATCCTCAAAGAACCAAGAAAACCTGTGATCCCATTTTAGCTTCGTTCCACCTTGTTTTCTCGGCCAGCGTGAAATGAATCCCGCTGTCCAAAGTACTGAACCCCCCAGCCCAGTCACCCTAAATACGAGGCGTCCGCTACGGGGCTGTTCGAAAACTGGGGCATGCCAGGCCAATGATGGCACGCACTGTCATACCCAATTTAATGAGACACGCGCAACCATTCATTTCCTTCTCTCGACGTCCATTATCGGTCACTGCTTCCATTAACTGCAAATAAGACAAACTCCCCACCTGACCGCAACTGACTCTGTGCCATATCCATCCCAACCCGTTGAACTACTCGTTCGAATTTACCCATCTCTGTGTTCCTGTGCTTCCCACAAAATTCAATAACTTTCCATGGAGTTCGTGTTCCGGCTCGCGTGTTGCCATCACCTCACTCTTCCAAAGACCTTTCATGCCCGACCCCAAAACAGCGACGCCGAATCTCGACCGAAACCTCTCGCCCAATCGAGCCTGTAATTGCAACTGCGAGCAAATTATTCATTTGACCACAACCGTCCCTGGGACGAGTTCTTTCGTACCCGATGAATTTTCCCCCAAACTTGGCCAGCCTGGCTTCCTGTTGCACTTTTGGTTTACCTCTTCCACAAGATCAATTCGTATACGGTGTTCGGTTGGCCATGTTTTAGCACTATGTCCACATCCAACCTAAACCTTGCACTTGACTTTCCTACAACAGTGAAACCAGTGAGCCTGCTTAGTTTCTGAGTAAAACACATTTTTGAGGCAAAACTTGCCATGTTATCCCAATTGGAATTATTCTAACTCAATCTACCCTTTTGCTCGTTGTGACTCCAGCCATTCACCCAACTGCTCAAGGTCACTCATTATTGGCAATGGTTCTTCGGTTTTAGTTCATGTCAGCCGGATAAGTTTATAAACTAGTCGGACCTCATGCCAATTGTTCCCTACAAGTTGGAAAAGAAACCTATTATTATTATTTCATCGAATACCTCCTACTGTTTATGACATTGTACTCTCTCGCCCAATCCCTGCTACCCGAAACCCCCAGTCATGCTTCATTCTGACTGTAAACTTATGATCAGGCTGGACGGTTGGGAGTACACATTATTAGTATTATATTAGGTGCGCACCACTGACATAGCGCGTGTCCCGTATATTCGAATGCACCAACATCTATTCGCATGAACGGCGTGAATACTAATTTTGTCTGAATACCGATTACTGTTTTTGAACTCGGCGGCATCGCCGCACTGCAGCATTAAGAAACTTTGTCCACCCTTGAGTTCCTTTCATATAAGGGAACCCCCAGTATGCTTCATTCTGACTGTAAACTTATGATCAGACTGGACGGTTGGGAGTACACATTATTAGTATTATATTAGGTGCGCACCACTGACATAGCGCGTGTCCCGTATATTCGAATGCACCAACATCTATTCGCATGAACAGCGTGAATACTAATTTTGTCTGAATACCGATTACTGTTTTTGAACTCGGCGGCATCGCCGCACTGCAGCATTAAGAAACTTTGTCCACCCTTGAGTTCCTTTCATATAAGGGCGCAGTGTAACTCATACCAAAGTACCTTCCAACTGACCTTTTTGACACTTTTTCTATCTATCCCGTAAATATTTTATTGCTCCACTTGAATAACAGCAATGAACCACGCCACGTCCTTTATGAGCCCAGGAAACTTCCCAATCCGTTGTTGTTTTCCACGACTCCCTGGCCAGTCCTGAACACCATGAGAACCCCGAATGTCTCACTCTCGTATACGCGGCCGTTCACAAACTTCAGCATGGCGTCACGATAAGTGTACGACGACCGCAACCTATTCCTACTGTTTCCCGACCCAGCGTGTTCCATACGGCGCGTACAAAGCGGTTGTAATCATTGTTCACGTAATCATTAGGAAAATTCCTATTCCAATACAAAAGAAAACGCGAAACGGCACCAACCCTTCCACAAACCTACACACAACTCACATCGTGCTACACTACTAACGGCCCATGAAATTATGAATTTCGCGCCCCCAGAGGAAAGGGAGCACACTCAAGTTACTTCCAACAAAACTGCCGCAGAATGGGAAGGCATTGGGGGTTGCAATAAATGTCAAAGCTTCATTCGTTCAAACTGCGGCTTCGGCAAGGTTTGACGCGTGCGTCCAGGCCAGTAGACCAGCAAAATTAAATTAAATGGCAAAAAGAGACAATTTCAAACAAACTACCGCAAAAGTGTGTGGAATTATTGGACTCCGAGGTAGAAATAGGCATGCATTTTAAAATGGAAGATGACCCTTTGCACACTGCAGTTTTTGGGAAAAATACAAACGCATTATTTGGAGAAATATCTGAAAAGAGACAATTGCAATCAAATTACCGCAAAAATGTGTGAAATTACTGGACACCAAGGCACCAATAGGCGTGCATTTTAAAATGAAAGATGACCCTTTGCACACTGTAGTTTCTGGGGAAAATACGTACGCATTATTCGGGTAACTATCTGAAAAGGCCAACTTGGAATTCCATCGTATCACTTTAAACGGTGTATCATTTAACTAACAACACTAGCCAGTGGGCAGAAAATCGCCTTCGAATTAATAGGTTGATATTTCAGCCGCCCGCTTCCAAGCAGAAGGATGCTTGACTTCTTTGATTGACTGGCACTATATCAGATGGATATGTTTAGGAAAACCCGGCATTTCTCAAACCGAGACCCTTGACTGCAATTGTTAAAGTCCCGATGAACTGAATGGTTCGTCTCCTGTAAGGTTCCACGGATATCCTCGCCCAAATACGCCAAGTTGGATAGACGCTGTTTGCTGTTACGCCTCGTCTTGTTTGAACATGATGAGATCACCGGAATGAGAAATAAATTTGTAGAAATTTATATTTAGGATTCCATTGCCGATTTTGTATCCATGACGGGTCACCATTCTTCGTCCACTAAGTGAAAATCTATTGCCTTGTTTCCAGGCGATCCTTGGAATCGCGATCTGATCACCAGTGTATAACCATCGAATCCACCGGAAGATGACCAGTACCTCAAAAACGCTTCAGCAAATATCCCGCAGTTATCACTTCACGCATCTCTTGCTGGTGGTTAGTTTAAACGCTCCAAGGGCCGCCCGACTGGTGTTCCACCTTATTCATATCACCGACCAAAGTCATTTAGCACAGTGGTTGCACTAAGCGTGTCGTCTGATAAACTGGAGGACAATTTGTTGATCGCGTGGTAATTGATGGCCCACCAGGACATAGTGACCATTGTGTGCTGGATTTATCTGCTTCTGCGCCAAGAACCCAGAACCTTAAACGCGATGTCGAGATTTCTGCTGTGCAGAATTCTTATGGATGCGTATCTTCGTGACTAATTGAAACTGGGACCAGCTTCTGCGGACGAGACTAACAGGACCATAATCTGAAACATTCACGGTATGTTCATGCCAGACGAGCCGCGCGCAGTGGAACCGATCGAACCCTACCCAAAATGGTTCGGCTTCTTCTGGAAACGCGGTTCAACTATTTCCAGAGAAATGGCTGCAAGATGGACTGGAATTTCGTAAGATGCAGTACCGTCAATGGAACATACAAAAAATATACAACGATAGAGAGCGTTCCGGGAGAAACGAAACTTACTGTCTAACTGCACGGGAATAACAAAGAAGCAGGCTACCCGCCTTCCCTTTGAGGATCAAAGCCAGAGAACCGAGGAGTAGCAGTAGTGCCATCTGAGGCTCAGAAGAACACTATGCAGGTGTGGATCCTCACCAGCGACATGATCATATCCAATCTTGGAAAGGCGAATCTACGAGAAGCCTCTGAATGACTTGGTCTCCAAAGAGGCTCACCGACAACTCTTGCACAAACAGATTTCTTCCAGCATATTGGGGCCACATGCGGTCCATCCAAAGATCCCAAAGGAAACGCCGCTTACGTCAGCGGGGCTTTTTTACCCGAGGTTGTTCAACGAAGGCAACCTTCCCCCTAGTTAGTGTGAAGTGACTATAAAACCAAACTACAAAACTTGTGACCGCTTATCACACGGCAGCTGCAGGCCCATCAGCCACAATAGCACGTCATGCAAGGAGCTAAAGCGCATTCTGGAGCACTCTTAAATCATCCCGGTAGAGTCTGTTTGATATTTCCAAACCGATACGTATTCCTTTCAAAATGATTTTGCGGAATGAATATGCTCTCATTTATGGACAGATAATCCAAGGCAAATATGAAGGGCTTAGCGGACGCCATAGTTTTTGACATCTCTACAGCATCCCGCAGAATCCCAAATATTCTGCTGCCCCACAAAATCGGGTCTTATGGAGTGGAAATAGACCCCCGCGCCGGATTAGGACATTTCAATCATATATGACATCCTATTTGAGTGTGCCCGATTTACTCTTCCGTGCCGTTCTCCATCGGAGCTCCGCGTGGCTGCGTTTTAAGACCGCCTCTGTTTCTGATTTACGGAAATGATCTTCCAGAAGTCTTTCATGTCCATGTCTAATTTGCGAATGACGTGACCTCCTGGAACCCCAACTACATCACCCCCTTATGAACGTGGACGCGGTAAAACTGTGGTCACTGAGCTGACACTTTCTGAATGGCTAAATCCGTGGAGTATGAAATGATTCTTGCGGTGCTCAACTGTTTTCCCTTGTGGCATCCGAGGAAACCCAATGCTTACTTATGGCCTTTTTCAACAAGATTCGGCCAACGGGTTTCTCACTGTTGACCCGGCAACACCCACGGGTACATGGTACGATTTTGAGGCACAGAGCACATACTTTTATCAGGCAAAAATTTCTCATTTTGGGTATTTGCCGTACGGAAAAATCTCCTCTGATAATGTTCCAGGCTTCGTCCAGTACCCAGCTGAAATTTATAGTAGAGGCTGTTTTATACGAGCTGTCGCGCTGGCAAGCGTACTGCCCCGCGCTTTTTGAGGCACAGAGCACATACTTTTATCAGGCAAAAATTTCTCATTTTGGGTATTTGCCGTACGGAAAAATCTCCTCTGATAATGTTCCAGGCTTCGTCCAGTACCCAGCTGAAATTTATAGTAGAGGCTGTTTTATACGAGCTGTCGCGCCGGCAGGCGTACTGCCCCGCGCTGAGAACATAAGAGGAGTATTACGCCATTTTTCACTCGTAGCTTTTAGGTAAAGGGCAGCCGTTGAACAACAAGAACAAAATCGATCCGGGAAACTTGGATGAAACTCTTGATCCTGTGTATTCTCTTTGAAAGAACAACCAAAACTCGGGCGGAAGCCTCAAGGCTGTGTATCTCCTTCTGAATTTGTGGACTTATTCTTCTTGAATTTATACTGAGAACCAGCTAGGCGTTGGTGACAAAGGTTCACTGGCTTTCATCGCAAAACCGAACTGCCAGCTACGCGAATCCACCACACTTCATGCGTATTTTGTTTTAGTACATCACAATTTATTTCACCATAGTATTAGAACTCCGTGGACATTCGAAAAATGAGCCAACGTCGCGTACTTAGAGGTAGCGCACACGTTAAATGATGACTTTCAGGTCGTAGAATTCGAACAATATCAGAAAGCTAGATTACAGTTCGTTCAGACGGTAGCAGATCTATCGCTCCAGAAGCAAAACATCGAGACACTACAGAATGCGGGTGTGATGTCCTTGCTTCGACCTTTGCTTTTGGATACAGTGCCTACTATTCAACAAACGGCTGCAATTGCCCTTGGAAGACTTGCCAATCAAAGAATGGACCTGGCAGAAGCAATAGTCAGGGAAGACATTTTACCACAGTTGGTTTACTCACTAGCTGAACAAAACGTAAGATGTGATGAATTTTTGTGGTTAAAACTTCCAGCGATTCTATAAAAGAGCAGCTACGTTCGTTTTAAGGTCCATTGCGAAACATTCTCCTGAACTCGCCCAGAAGGTCGTCGATTCTGGGGCGCTTGACGCTTTAATCATAGGATTAGAGGAGTTTGATCCTGTTGTTAAGGAGGGATCAGCAGCCACCATAGCAAACCTCGCCAAGCACTCGACCGAACTCGCTCAGACGGTTGTGGATGTTGGAGCCATTCCTCTCCTGGTACTATGTGTGCAAGAACCTGAAATCAGCCTCAAACGTATGGCACTTGCTGCCCTATCAGATATCGCCAAGCATTCCGCTGAGTTGGCTCAAACGATAGCAGACACGGGCGCTATCGCACATATCGCCCAACTCCTGCTGCAGCCTGACACATTACTAAAGGTAGGATATTTCGATGAATTCAGCTTAATAAACTTCTGCTCTTATTCTCAGCGTCAGGTTCTCGCCGTGCTATCGAACATTGCAAAACACTCTGTGGATCTAGCTGAGCTTGTGGTTGAGGCTGAAATTTTCCCAACCATTCTCGTTTCTCTGAAAGATGCTGATGAAATCGTCAGGAAAAACTGTTCTACTCTGATTAAGGATATTGTGAAACACACATCAGAACTCAGTCAACTGGTGACCAATGCAGGGGGTGCAGCAAGCATAGTGGAATTCCTCAGTAATAATTCAGGCTATGTTATCCTTCCAGGAGTAATGGCCCTCGGTTACATAGCGGCACATTCAGAAAGCCTGGCGATGGCAATAATAATGTGTGGCGTAAGTTTGTAATTTTTTTGGCAATAAAATTTAGAGTGTACCGCAACTAAAGTGCACTCTGTGGCGTGAAACAAACGAAGACGTCAAGGCGGCGTGTGCGTGGGCTCTTGGTCAGATTGGAAGACATACACCAGAACATGCAAAAGCCGTTGCCAAGAGTGACGTCCTACCCATAATACTAGAGTGTTTCATTGAGCCCGGAGCGCCCGAAGAACTCAAATCAAAGGTAAGCGTAATCAGAAATAATTCATTGAAAATATAGTCTAAGAAAGCCCTCAAACAGATTATCCAGAAATGCGTGGATCTGGATGCAATCGAACCACTGCTGACGCGAGCACCTGGGAGCATTTTGAAATATGCCGTAGCGCAGTTTGCAAAGGTCTTACCGCATGACCCCAACGCACGTCGCAATTTCGTTTCATCAGGAGCGCTTAAGAAGATCCAGGAGTTAAAGCCTGATGACAAGGAAACCTTGGCAGAATATATAACGGCAATAAATAATTGCTTTCCGGAAGAAGTGGTGCGATATTATTCGCCGGGGTATGTCGAAACACTCATTGAACGTGTTGATCAATACCGGATTCCTGTTTGAATTTGAAAGGTTCGTCAAACATTTCACACAATTCGATGGAGCTATGCAACCCAATAAATGCAGAGAGCCATAAAACGCCAACCATATTTTTTCCGTAATAACATTTTCGGCTGTTTTTTCAGTCTAAAATCATGTTGACGCTTGTGTTTAATTATAGCAGCATATCAAGGTAAACTGTACACACCGAATGTTGCAACTTATTTCTTCGTTGAGCTAAATGGGAGTTAAACTGTATCCCCAAGCGTTTTAAGAAAGACAAGTCAATGGCTCAAAATCAGGATAAATAATTCCAAATACTTCATGAATGTTACAAAAGACAGGTGTCGTAAAATTCCCCGACTACCGTTCACTCTCTATTAGCAGTCGACTGAACTCGACCAGATGGGTTGATGTACCATTATCAGGATAGAGGGTTTATTTTCGAGCGTCCAACATTGGGTACCGTCCATACCTTTGTTCGGGTCCGCGCTATCCTAAGATATAGGGAGTCCACTCCATATTTTCAGGTCACTGACAGGCCTTACCTACTTGGGTGTGTTGTCCACTACAGCAAGGGTAAAAGTGTAAAAGAGGAAGGGAAAGAGTATACAGGTCAATGGGTCACGGAGGAAAGTGTATCACACCAGTCCCACTTAGTCATGTGAACAGAATAGGTAGTAGGTCAGCATAAGTTTCTTTTGAACATAGAGCTCTGGGATTAATGGTCTTACTCCGGCAGCTTCCGTGATCGATCAAAGTCCAAGTCTTACCGTCCTTGACTGGTTCAGTGACATCCGTCTGGCAGGATACATGAGTGACAGTTTGAAGAATTCCTGAGTTTGTCGGGTGTGACTATGACGTCATTCGTCTGAATTCGTGACCCGCAGATCTGTATACCCTTTTATATTTTTACCTATTAGTTTACCTAATCATGCACGTGATCCATGTCTGGCTTCATACAAATTTGATATATACGCCAGAATGAACAAGCACACAAAACGAGCTGTTTTCACTAAATTCGTTCTTATCATGACATCCACAAGTATCTCCGGTCGCTTAAAGTACTGCGTGTTCTGAAATCTCTCTATCAGTGAATAATTCTACCATTGCACTATTGAAGGATGAATAGCATCTCTCATGTAGGGGCACCGAAGCATTGTAGCTGTTAATGGCTTACCAGAAAAACTGGATGGAGCCCAATGGTCTCTTTAACGTGTGTTAAGACACGAAAAACCGAGCTGCTGCGTCCACTAACTGCCAACTTGTACTCAGGAAATAAGCTGGTCATTTAGCTCAACTGATGCCAATAAGGAAGCAGCTGAGTGACCCACTATTGGACATTTAAGCGAGGAGCAAGTTAGATGACTAGGAAACAAAAGTAATCTGACTTCGGAAACAACCGTTGACTTTTTCAGGGTAGTCACTCCCACAACACTGTTGCACACGTGGCGGTATAAATTCTACGTGAACGCAGACTTTCGTGTATTGTATTCGACCTGTGAAAAACGGGTGAACTAAAATTAGAAAACGTGAACACGGATTAAAAGTAACCCATAATAACAAAACGAGAAGAATCACAAAGACAATGGTGTTTGTTACAGAATTTCAAGATACCAGCCGTTCTACGACAGTTCCTGAGGTTTTCAACTGAAGCGGAGTTGAGGGAATCAAAAGAATGGGAAAAGTACAAGCCAGATGTTCGGTCTTGAGTAGCTTCCAAGGGATGGCTTCAAAACAAAAGTCAGAACTGTGAGTATCACAGGCCAAATAAAACTCCATCCGCAGCAACCAGCGGGACTCAACTGCGAGACCGCGAACGGGATTACACGCGACACAGAAGTGAGGAGTAACATCCGGTGGAATCGGGAGGGTGAATGGGGATAAACGGTGTCCAGCTGTCACAAGATCGAGTCCGGAATATGTTGTCGTGCGTGAAGCAACTGGAACAATGAACAAATCAAAAAGCAATTAGGAGTAATGAATTTCTGGTGGAAAATGCATATTGCTGAAGCTGGATAACTCGAAGGTGATATGTAGACGTCGTGGTTTCCAACGAAGGAAAAATTACAGCTCTCCGTCCAGGGGAAATTCTAAAACCTTACTGCTTCACGCTTACTATATGGATGGATTACGTGTGGATTATGACCCAAACTAAATTTTCCACCTTTATTTTTAACCAACGACTGGTTAGTTCAGTGGGTTATTAATGACAGATATTTGTTTGTACGTACGTTAGCACCCCAAGCAATATTTTACTTTATTATGGGTGGGATTCCATAAGCGTTATAAAGTAGCAAATTACGAAACAAAAGTGCATAGTGCACGGCATGTGACCCAGACACGACTTTAGGTCCACACACGCATAGGGACCCAAGATACCCACCGATCGAAAGTACACGCAAAATTGCAGACCTAAAACCACCTTGACGTGGTGGCGGTTTGAGTGCAGCAATGATCCCGCGGGAACTTCGCTCCACAAGATGGAACCATGACAGAAAAACAAAAATGGGGCAGTCAGACTGAGAGCAGTGAAACGCCGTACTACGCGCAATCACGATACGAGATGGTCTGGGGGTTAAGTTGTACTGTCCTCTGCGATAGGAGTGTCAAGACAGCAAGGTGTTTTCTCTAGGCGACCAGCAAGTTCATATTCATGGAAGCAGCGATGCTGCCTTTCTCCCGAAGAGACGGGTTAGAAAAGTACCATATCTCAACAGTATTGAGCTGAATTAGCCCAGCAACTCCCTCCAGTAAACCAATGCTGTACTTGGATGAAGCATGGCAAAATGTGAAAACGGCTGCGCTGTCTGTCCCACTTCTCCGATTCTGCCACAAGACCACTGGATATCGTCGAGATCGTTATCCATGATTGGTGCCGGGCAATCCGTGCCAACAAACAACGGAAACGATGGCGCATGCAAATCCCTTAAATGCCAAATAGTGAAAAGCCCAATGAAAGACCAAGATCTTTAGTGGACATCGAAAACTGGGGAGGTGGAGAACGCCCTTGCTACCGGAAAAAGCGGTGCCCCATATCAACTGATACGATCGACTTGCCCCGGGAAAGCAACGGTCGACTGAGAAGATGGCTCATCAATTCACTCACAGAAACGTCGACCAAAAATATGGGTGGAACACTTGGAAGAACTGGACTTCTACAACAGAGCCTCTGGAGATACGAGCGAATGGAATCTAAACAATAAACGCCCGACGGAAGAAGAAACAAAGCTGGAAATATTTCTACGGAAAAGCCAAAAAGGCACCGGCACCGGATGGCTCGTATTAAACCCTGTTCAAAGAAAACAGAGACCACCTAACAAAGCTTATCGGTGCGATACGAACCGAAGAAAAAGTGCTTGCAGAACGGAGCACGTCGACAGTTATTTCAATCTTTAAAAAGGGTACGGATGCTGTGTGAAAACTACCGTGGCATCAGCTCGGTAGCTGTGGCATTGAAGGTGTCCTCTGGCCTTATCCTCCGACGGTTGACTGGACACAGGGAGAGACAGATCCGTGAAAACCAAGCTGGGTTCCTTCCTGCAAGAGAATGCAACTATCCCATTTTCACCCCCACAGATATCGAGTACGCAGACGATATGGCTCTTCTTCGATATGGCACTGCCGTGATGCGAATACTGAATAATCTGAATAGTTGTGCATCACATTTTGAGATGAACTTCACACCTGCAAAGTATAAACTGCTGATGTAAGACCGGGTGGGCTCGGACCCTAACCTCATGCTTGTGGATGAGCCGATTGAGGTAGCAGAGAAATTTGTCTACCTGGACAGCTGTATCAGTCCCAGAGGCCTCGTGAAAGACGACATTTCCATCTGAATTGGAAAGACCGAAACAACTTTTGTGACCCTGAATCACCTATGGCGTAGGTGTGACATCCGTTTTTCCGTCAAGGGCCGAGTTTATAATACTGCGGGGGTTTTCATACTATCATGCGGGTCAGAAACCTGCCCGCTGCATGCCGAGAACGTAAAAAGAAATTTTAGGGTTCGAACATGGATATATGTTCCGAGCATTGTACGAGTCGGGTGGGAACATCAGATCAGTAATGCTGAAGTTCGCAAACGGTTTTCGAAAGAAATAACATCCACGATGGATGAACTTATCACTTTCCATGGCCACATGCTCCGTATGCCAGTCGAGCGACATCCTCAAAGGGGTTGAAAGGGGCCGGGGAGAGGTCAAACAATGACTTGGCAGCGAAGTTTGAAAGCGATTGCCAGAAAACTCGACTACGCTGCTCATTGCCATCTCCCTGGATGGGAGACCCCGGAATGGGACATATTATTGGTTAGACATTTTCAGAGATGGCCCAGTTACGCTCTCAATAGCGGTTTTGCATCAAAGTCACTGCATTCCTACATAGCCCCCTTCTAATCTCCTCAATTAAAAGTCCGCTGACAACCCTGTACTTACGTATAAATTATATCAGTTACCGCCTACAATGCGCAGATATCCACCCCACAGCAAACCAAAGAGACAAAGTAACTAAGACGGAAAGAATGACAGGCACTACATCCTCCCTAGTTGTTATCTAAATTTGGTACAACCAGTGGGGGGATTACCGGGAGCTCCCATTAGGTTATATGAATTTTAAAATGGGTAAAAGACCGTGTACCACTTGAAGTGCATTTTTAAAATGCTGATGAAGTTAAAATGATCCGCTATTTTCATTTATTACTTGTGGATAGACCATCTATTATTCGTGGAGACCTTATTTCGGGATGGAAGAACTTGGAGGGGCAAAAGACCAGTCCCGATGGACTGGGAGCTGCGAAGCTGCTCTAGGGTGATCAATCTTCTGTCAGACTTCGAAATGAGTACGGCTGCAAAAAGTTGTCTATGGTGCACAATCATTCAAATGGACGTTGATACAACGAACAATGAACGATTACTTTTGTCCGGAGGCGAGCCGGTGACTCAAGACAGCGTTCTTTTTAGGTGATTGGAGAAACTAGATGGCTATGATGCAGGCAAATATCAGAAAAGAATGCAGAAAGTCTCAATAGTGAACTTATCAAATAATAAACCATGCAATAAATCAGGCCTTGTCTTACTACTCGCTTCACTATAAAGCTCATCTTGTTGAACATGGTGGACTAACCAAACGGTTGGCAAAACGGAGCACTCGCAAAAATTGTTCAGTCGTAATATAGCTTCTGCACATAGCTATCAGCGCTAAATCATCTAGAGTGGCTCCAGCCTCCTCAGATTCACGCCCCAAATGTGAAATGAAGGAAACCTTAGGGTGTAGACCGAGTAGAGATCACGTAGTGATTACGGGCAAGTATGAGCGAGCAGCGCCTAGGACTATGGGGCCCAGTAACGGTAAACATTTCGGTGGGCGTATTTCGGCTAGACACAATGACCAACATACATGTACAGTAGACAGTCAGTATATATCAATACATACAACAAGCATTTGCACGCTATGTGCAGCAATTAAACGTTGCTCAGACGGAAAGCCAGGTACGTACTGCAATGTGTGGTTGACTCCGCCGTCCACAGTTTCTCGTATTCACTCAGGGGCAGACATTTGAATGCTGAGTCGTTATTGATATCAGCGTGTTTCGCAAACGTGTCCATAATGTCTGGATTAAACCGGTACCATTCCTCACATTGTAAACTGACTGTGCACCGCAGACAAACTATTTCCGCGTCCATAAAGTTGAAGTAACCGCGAATAAGGTCCTCAGCGCGGAAAAGAGTCCTCAACAGACAAAGGCGTCCAACAAATCCTTTGGCGCTAGATACAGTGAAGTGTGCTGAAAGAGATAATACACGTGCTGATAAAAAATTAACCCAATGGAAGAGCAGGAGAGAAAAAAGAAAAACTTCCTGAAAGGGGAATGCAAAGAGAAAATGGATGCAGATCAACAAACTTGAGAACTGTGAGTACGAAATGGGTCGTATTTGCATTGGAACCGACGGAATAAACTTGCACGTACACGCCATCAGATATAAGACACTGTCATGACCTTGTGTCAGAAAGGGTACAATGGAACAGTCAACTTTTGTCTAACACTACATGACTTAGTATAAGGATGTCCGATACGCAGTCCGTCTAATCCCCCCCACAAAACTTCAGCTAGGTTTGTTACATGCCGAATGACACTAAAACAGTGGGTAGTTTTCACAGGACAAAAACATTAGGATAACTGGTGTTCAAAAGAAACTGCTTCGGCAGGCACGATTTCTAACGAGCATCACTGACTTGGAAATCATAGGGTACTTTCAAATTCGAGATTGGATGAATCGGTCGGGGGACGGTTGCAATGCAATGAAGAAAAACAAACTGTTCCAGAGCGCACGAAGCTGCACAACAAATATCTCAGTCAGCTTTAACCTTAGAAATAATTTGCTTTAGATATTGATTTTCAAGCAAAACAAGCATAAGTGATACAAAATTTGCCCCTTAGTACGATATCAAATGGCATAAAATTTAAGCTCTTATGCAAATGGCACTCCGAGAAACTATAACAATTTGCCATACCTAAATGCGATCTTCTTAGATCAAACACAGTTGATGTCATATAAAAAGAAACGTTGGTTCGTGAATCTCTGGTCGGCATGTACATTGCATGCCAAATAGACCAATCCCCAGCTCAAGTGTAGGTGCTAAGCTGACAGTGACCCGTCGACTGAAACAGAAAGAATCTGAACTTAACTGTTGTATCAAAAGACGTGGAACACAGGAGTACCAAAACAAGCATAATTTACCATTGACACCATGCATCTGTTGAGCCAAATGACCTACGTGGAGTAAATTCCCAAGGCAACTTACTGGGTTGAGTGCAGGATAAAGTTCGATGAAGCTTCATGCGTTTTTCACTCTCAAGCAAACTAGATTCGAGGTCAGTATCACCGACGGTCCTGGTAGGTTTACTTGGAGACAGATGAGGTTCTCTTTTGTTCGTAGCCATAGAAAGTGCACTACGGAGATCTCCTGCGTTAACTTTCAGTGAAGTCATAGCGGGTTCGGAGGATACTGTTGAAAATACATCATAGGCAGGGATCCCGAATACACCATCATCGTTATTACATTGGGATGGAACAAAAAATGGATTTTCTTCATTTGGATGATAAACCGGAGGATTCTTGTGAAAATCACCGGAGACTGGGATGTGTTCTGGTTCACACAGCGACGAGTACAGTGAGATAGCTGGTAGCACACGAAAAGGAATCTGTAGTAGATGAGTAGATGTAGCTGAATGGTCCCCAGACTCTAACTGCACACCAATGAGTACTTTGTATGCTATTTTGAGCAGTTTGCCTCGGACACTTGGCGGGACATCCTCCGGAAGAATTGTGGAGATGTTTACTATGAAGAGCAAAAGAGCAGCGGAAATGCCAAAAAAATCCGACCGGACTAAAACGGGTAAGGGGAACTCGCCTTCCACGAAAGAACTAGATAACAAACACTTGATGTAAAACAAGCCTGGGATTTCCAAATCACTAGATGAATGTCCTGCTTTATCATCTAACGCCGATATACTAGATTTAGTATCTACATAACTACTGATGCGCCGAAGATGTTAACGACAGACTAATTTGGATTCCAACAGTAAACAAGCAGGAGAGTAGAAACACTTAGACTCCTAGACACGTTACATGTCTTTCCATTACAATAATCATTGACATGTTCCAGAGAACATCGGTGACTAACTTATAGCCATGTCGGTTCGCTCGAGTTATATATCTGAGTTCGCCATCCGTAATTGATATTCAATGGGAGCTAGTACCAACAGCTAAGGCAATCCCGTTGCCTTAGCATAAAGAGAAGAGTTCCACAGCGTACGGTCTAACCAGCTCACTCATACCTAATAAGCCAGGCAGCTAAAACAATATCAGGCTGCATAGGACCTTGCATAGGACGAATTTCTATAAGGATGCATGCACAGATAGCAACTTACTAAAACCAATGACAACGCGATCTGTAGCACTCTGTGTCTAGCTAGCATGATGACTGAAAGAAGAACGAGAGCTGAGGTACTATCAGGTAGCCTAAGCTTAGACAGAAACAGTCGAAATCCAGGAGTTGGGTTCGAACCACGGACCTTCCGGTCATTAAGTTCGCCGCGTAACCACTGAGCTATCTCGAAATCAGCGGCTTAGTAGTGTGTCGAATTTGTCGTCACTCAAGTGAGTCTTCTACTTCGGCACCTGTTCGAGCAGACACCAGCAGTGGGCATCAACAATGTCATCTTGATCATTGAAGAACCGCTTGCGAGCCAGTGGTTAAGTTTCTCAAACAAACAAAAAACCAATAGATGAGTAATTTAACAAACTCCGTTTGCTTCGGTTTTGACGGAATTCGGCCTGAAGTTGTTTCAAACGTGGATAGCTGACAGAACATTAGGTGTATCACCCTAAATGGGGCTCACAAAGTCGGTGTAGCCACGTCGAGCGCCTGGTACATGTTCAAAGTTTAAGGCCTCAACTTCAGCACTGACTAAAGCCCTGGTAGACCACCTGAGTAACGTACTGGATGAAGTGCTACTGATATTCGGACACCTAACCTAATTGTTACCAGATGCGGTCAGATAACGGATAAATGGACGGTAGGCATTAGGAATTTCGGTGCTTCTATCATATATGAGCTATATAAAAAGTGTCACATGATTTGCTTGCTGTTTTCACTATTGGCGCTGTGCACCAGCTGTGAAGCTATATCCTATTGGTAAATCAAAGTAAGGAAGGGCGAGCTGAAGTAACAGCAATGTCATGTGGGTGACAGAGAACGAATAAATGAGTATTCGTAATTTAGAGCAGGATACCATGGAAGTCAGAAAGCTAAACGGATTTTGTCAGGAAAAGATTGGTGGTAAGGTTCCCTCAGTTGTCGAGAGAAGTTCACACGAAAACTACAACAGATAACGCTGGAAGGAATGCAAATATGGTACCTCCTAATGGAGATACCATACTAGACAGTAGTTGTTGTGAGCTCCCCGAAAAGGTGTCCTTTCTTTTAAAGGTTCTCTGTTAGTCAGTTTCCCAGTTGGATCCCACATGATAGGGCACTGCGAAAGCCTGAATGCATGGAAAGAAGGATGCACCTCATAGCTGGGAAATGTACAAAAAAAGTTTAATGCCACTGGTGTGGCGTGGAGGGGCAACACAGTACTGAACTGCCCTCACTGTTCTTCCGCACACTAATAATCCGAAAGGTTGTGTAAATAAAATCATACACTGCTTTCGACCACAATGGGTCTACCCAAGAACGTCTTACCAGGGCTGGAGAGACGGTCGGCTTCGTTGGAATGGACAGTCATTCGAGCAGAATAAAGGAGGCTTGTGTTGCTCTCGAAGGCGGTTGAAAATAAGTTTGTGCTATCAACTGAAAGACAAGGGAACCCATGCAAAATGAGTTAGCTTTTAGCATTCTACTGGCTGTTCCGGAAAACCATAATATTACCATGGCTACAAGAACAAACAAACCATCAGGTTATGATATGACCCTATACCGCAACTTTAACTGGTTACACAGTCACGTGATGGACTGCGCATAACAACAGTGTGACAAAATCATAATGAAGGTCATTGTCGTTTTATTAGCGCGGTCGATAGAATATACTGGTGAAAGAACAAGGTGGTCCATAGTGGAGCCAAATTGAACAGTTCTGTAAGCAGGGCATCGAGCCTAGAACTGTTCTCCCAAATGATTCAGACTACAGCGTCTGGAGAACCTAAGCTTAATTCAAATAGAAACGATGCTTTTCGGAAGAGACCCTAAGTAGCGAGAACTTAAAAAAACACAACCGACCGTCCTAAAATCCGAGAAGCATAATGCACTGGCGTACGCACAGAGTTCGTTGTCTTACGCTATAAAACAGTCGCACATTGTGGCCACCAAACGTTAGGCACCACCCAAAGAGCCAATAATACCATCAAGTCTCTCAGATAAAAGGACTATGAAGGCATTCAGATGCATAGGGACGACGATGGAGGGAATTGAGCCAACGGAACTAAATTTTAACCCCCAACTCAGCAATTATAAGACAAACATACTATTCATCCAAATATTTCGTGACGGCAACCCGAGTGTGATAACACTGGTGCCAAACTGCTGTAAAGCACATCAACTTCTTAGGACGGAGCTTTGAAAGGAGATGACGAACGAAAACGGAGGAAACCTAGTGCTGACTTGTCGCAAACGAAGCGTTTGGCAGTGAAGATGAATTGAATTCTAGCAAGAAATCAGTTGAATAGAACAGTCATACCTAAATCCCAGATTGTGTCCGATCTCACATCAGTTACTCGTTTAACGTTTGTGGCTGACAGTAAACGAACTGCTAGCATTCCGAAACTTGTTTTCAGTCCCATTTAAATGGAAAACTTGGAACTGACTGCCATGCCGTAGTTAGTTTCAACCAATAGTATTAAAGTACCATATGATGGAGGAATAATACTACGTTCCTCTGCTGCTCTTTACAGGAGATACAGAATAACTGAACATAGTGCTATCGTTCATGACGATGGTGAACAAAATTTCGCAACAACAAGCCTCTGCCTATCTGGAACAGCCAGAACTAGAGTACAGCTCACACAACCATAACTTATAGCAGTTGCTTGTCTAATTCCGACATCCCTGATGAATATTCGCTCCTAACAGTCATGTTCATACACGGAACAGTATGCTGAAGGGTGGCCTACATGCTGGTGGAAAAGCAGAGAGCCGCCACAGTGAAAGCCTCCATGTTTATCTCAATCTCCATTAAACACTTCATGAAAAACAAAGTCTCAATAGTACAACAGGTGCTGTGACGGAGGGCAACCTAGGTGTAGTGAGAGCATGAGAAATACAAGCAAACCGGAAGTACAGGGAAACTTACACCAATGTGGATCACCATCAGAAATAAACTTTTCTGCGGAAATCTGCTTCGTAGGGATATTCAACTTATGCTTCGCAAGTGTTTGTTGGTCGAGCTTATACTGTCCCACAACGTAAGCCACCATCCCAGTGATTCTGCTAGTAGATGGAACAAGTAAAAAGACCAGATGGACAGTAATCGCGCTGAGTGATTCGCAGTACAGATGACTATAATGCAAAGATGAACTTGAAGCCATGTGTAAGAAACTAGACATCATCCTTATCCAAAACATGGGGACCATCGTAAATAGAGACGAAACTTCAAAGTACCCAAAGTCAGCCAAGTAGGTGCGAAAATCATTCCGCACGCTAAAATAGGTGAAGCTTGTTCCATTGGGTGACTGCTAGAAAACACCCGAGAACTTTATGGGCTAAAAATGAAAACCTGGAGTAGCTAGATCGGATCAATGACATACAAATGTGTGGCAGCTATAAATAAGGGATTGGAAGTATCGGATGAATGAGCACGTTGACCAAGTCAACGTCGACAAAGAGCATGAAAACGGCTAGTATTCGTCAACCACGCGAAGTATGGGATGTTAGTGTACAACTGGGTCATAAAATCCCAAACATCATGGTTGCATGTGAACCAAGCGAAATCTTGGGAATTCACAGTTATGCAACTAAATGAGCTTCGGCCTACCGCCAGGGATAAAAAGATACTCGCGATGGCCTTTCACAGTCCTCGACACTTTCCAGTAAATACAATTCAGAGTACATAAAAAGCTAGAAACTTGACCACTACGCAAAGATAAGCGACCACCAGTGCTTGAGCATAGGTTTCCAAAAACACTGATAGGATTTGGTAGGAACATCGGATTACTCACGACCATCAGTGACGATGAGCCAGCCACACGTGCATCGGAAACTTCGCAAGAGGCAGGAAAGTCGTAGTCATTAAATTTAGTCAGATTTGTTAGAAGTGTCTTACAAGGAGGCCGCCCAAAAGCAGCGAGATCTGCACAGATCCCTGCAGCTTGGGATTCGGTGCAGGTTAGAGTGACAAGTTTCCCATCTCACACTGAAGTCAACACGGCCTGACCAGGAAGCGCATTCAAACCCCCAATATCTCGGCAAATTGCCACAGTTAGCATGCAGTGTACATAAAGTTACACCTACAAAACCAGGTAGTTATTAAGTGCTGAGGGTGTCACCTCACTTAATTTGGCTAGCCACTAGAACCATCAGATTTGCCACCTTTAGGCATTCCCATCATTCCTCCCCCTTCATGGTAGAGGTTCCTTTATCCATGGCAATAAAGTAAACATACACGTTCTATGTGATCATAGAAATTTGGAGGTTGTTGCTTGCTCCACAAGTACTTTCAGTTTGATGGGGTTAATCATCAGGGAGGATTAACATCACTAAAAAGAGGACTTCGTCATGTTCCACTCAAGGAACTCTGATCAAACTCTTGACCCAATACTTCAACACAGGATAGTCAAAAACCGACGTATTGTTTTGGAGGTTTGTCTGGATCAGCTTCACCTTGTTTCGCAAAGCTACACGAAAATTTTGAAATCAAATGGAACGCTAGAAACCTAACATATTCTTTATGACTGATGAACAAGCATTATTTCTATTCAGGTGACGCTAGCTGAGGCGAACGAGTACTGGTGTGACTAACCAGTGTAGGAAATTTGACGAATTCAAGTGTCCCGATTGGCCTTTATATTTTTTACCAAAATATCACACTGCATCAGATGTTTAACGTCTGCCGTCCGGATATCCACTGCGCCTAGCACTTATAAGGACTTTGATAATAAGCGAATGATTTATTAAGGGTAATCCTTACTGAAAAATATTATAACAGATAAAAAATAGCTTTCTTCATGAAACTTACCATGGAACGTTATTTTCATGTTTCGAGCCCCCAGTTGGACGCAAAGACACGACACAAGCAATAGGTGATCCAGCGAGTAAAACTGGTGGGTTCAAGAGATGACCAGTTAGAACGTGACATTTAAAGTCAGCTTTCGAGGGCATTCCAACGTTTGTAGAGGGAATAGACGGATGATATTCTGGAATAGTACAGAAGGACATCAACTATACTGCCAATCATACGATACTCAACAAGCCCGGGATGAAATCCAGGTCAGAAACCACTCGTGCAAACACGATATAGACACACTGGCTGAAATGCCATGGGACCACAAGGACAAAAAGACCGGTTCTCTGCCATAAGACAACGGATCTTATGCCGAAAACACCGCGTCTTAAGTCGATTGCTCAGAGATAAGTGTTCGCGTACACACTTCAATGACAGGAACGACTACCGATGTGCCCCATCATTCAGGAACTTTCCATTCCTCATAGCACTGAGTTTTTCTCACATTCGTGACCCATGATACTCCGCCATCTTTATAGGGGACTGAACAAAGGCCCCCCGGATTCCGGTGTCTCCTCACGTTCCACCAGGAGTATTTCATACTCAACCCCCTACTTCTAAGGGGCGACTGAGATTTACCTTCCCTCCCCACGTGCACTGTCCCCAGTGGCGCAACCCAGCTAACCGGCTATTCGAAGTGCTCTCCCCATTTCTCAATTCGGCCAGTTTGTAAGTGAATTGATGGACCGTCCTTCCCATTTATCCTTTCACTGACATCTTCCCTTCTTCCAGTCAATCGTACGGTTGGTAGGGTTGTTGGGCGCGGCTGTTTCCGGTGGCATACACCTCGATCCCCTGAGCTTTCATTGTCCTTGAAAGTATTAGACCTTTGGTAATGTGTTTCCTTAGATTCTACACTATTTGGCGTGTGAGAGATCTACCTGCGGCGTCGTACTCTTTACCTACTGCTTTGGATCCCCTGGCATGAATCGAAATTAGCGATTTCGATCGTGGATTGGAATGCTGTTTTACTGACTTGCGAAGACCTGGAGGAAAACTGTATCACACGTGACCACACTCTGGTGTGAGCAGAACCACGTCGTACCCACAAAAGGAACGGTGATCCTGAATTGTGGCTGTCCACCGGTGGTTGATAGCCACATGATCCCGACTGGGTTCACGGCTGATTTACACCTGGTGTTTGCTAGGTTGTGCAGTGCCAGCATTTATGTTGAAAACTCGTGCTGATCAGAAACAGCTGATGATCACCACACAATAGACGGCATCGTTTCCGTTGTCTGCGCGACGAGCATTGACTCCGATTCGCCCGTCCAGAGGTGATTCTAAGGGGCTCAGATGACCGATTTTGGCATTCATATCGCCCGCAAGGACGACAGTGCTAGTGCTTCTTGCTTGACAAATGATCACGGATAAATCTGAACAGAAAGCTTCTTTTCAGCCTCCGAACGGCAGTCTTTTTGGGGCATACGCCAAAACTACAAACTGGAACCAGTTCTAATGTCGAATTACATTGGGATTGATTGAGCTGAATAAGGCGGTGAAAAAACAACCTTTCACTGTAATTAAATCCAGCAAGGCGTGTTCAGTTCTGGGGCTGAGTGCAAGCTCCACGCTATGTATTTCACTAGTCGTCGTTCATGGACCACTGGATGCACAAGACCACCAAACCAGGAGAGCAAAACGCGAAAGTGCTGGGTTACTCTTGAGAACTTTGAGATGCATCCTCATGCATGAGTTTTTCTAGTGTGTTTCAGAGACACAACAGCACATTAACTGTGTGACAGTATAATAACTGTGTATTACCTTTTTGTTACCTTGCGGAATTCTGAGGTCAAAAGCTCCGATGTAGAAATTTTTTGTCAACGGGCGGCGAGGTGGATAAGGCACGCTGGTGAGATAAGTGGCGGTCAAATAATCCAGCGACGCTTCCTTGTAAGGTGTGGAGAGATATTGATGGACAAAGAACTGTGCGGGCAAATGACTGCTCTCGGTTGACTAGTCTGAGGGATAAGTTGAGGTGACATACCTTAAGCCTTTGGTTCAAAAGTCAGACCTACAGGGCAGTGGGTGGGATGGTTTTGTTCGGAGATGATGCCCCTTGAGACTTTGACTCAAAAGTCTGGCCGACGGAGCGGCGGGCAGTAATTTATTCTGAGGGGCGCCGCCTACATTTAATGAGTTATTAGTCTGACCTGATCGGCTGAATCGGGATGGCATGGCCCGAGGGCACGTAGATATCTCACCCCTGGTGACGTCGCGTGCAGCAGATGCGTGTGGGGTCCTATTGGGTTCGTGACATGACCTGTGTGCATTTCAATCGTATAGGAAGGTTCGCAGGCGGTGAGGAAACCCGTTGGGCGATGAGTTCATGAGGTCCTTGAGGTTGGTCTTTTGTAATCCGTCCTTCCTCGGTAGAAAGCAGCATCGCTGCTTCCATAAATCTGAACATACTTGTCGCTTGGGTAAAACTTACTGCCTTTATACACTCATCACCGAAGACAGTGTGAATTTAGCCTCATATCGCTTGGTAATACGGTGTCTCGCTGCTCTTTGTATGAATGCTCCCATTTTATTTTCCTGGCATGATTCCAACTAGTGGAACAAAGCTACAGCCAGTTTATCCCTCGAGATCACTGCGGTACACAAGCCCGCCCACCACGTCAAGCTGGCAACTTTTAGTCGGGAGCACTGCCGCGAGCACCACCAACCATCAATCAGGGCGTTCACTGACAGGGCCTTTTGACTCCGTAGATAAAATAATGCTCCTAAATATACCCGCACAGGAGTCCTCGAATTTCGATAGTATACTTCATGTCCCTTGTACTGTTATCGCTGAACACCAACAATGAACTTTCCATATGTTCTTCCCACAATCCATGGGGATAATCAAGGCTGCCTCCTATCATTCTTGTTTTCAGCTGTGAATAACGAAACCCCTAAATTTAGATATACAGGGACCGGAAACCTGGGAAACCAAAGTGTAACTGTTAGGAAGTGGATTATGTTGACGATACGATTGAGTTTTCCCCCGCAAGGTCAGTCCGCCCTGCTCTCGGTTGACTAGTCTGAGGGATAAGTTGAGGTGACATACCTTAAGCCTTTGGTTCAAAAGTCAGACCTACAGGGCAGTGGGTGGGATGGTTTTGTTCGGAGATGATGCCCCTTGAGACTTTGACTCAAAAGTCTGGCCGACGGAGCGGCGGGCAGTAATTTATTCTGAGGGGCGCCGCCTACATTTAATGAGTTATTAGTCTGACCTGATCGGCTGAATCGGGATGGCATGGCCCGAGGGCACGTAGATATCTCACCCCTGGTGACGTCGCGTGCAGCAGATGCGTGTGGGGTCCTATTGGGTTCGTGACATGACCTGTGTGCATTTCAATCGTATAGGAAGGTTCGCAGGCGGTGAGGAAACCCGTTGGGCGATGAGTTCATGAGGTCCTTGAGGTTGGTCTTTTGTAATCCGTCCTTCCTCGGTAGAAAGCAGCATCGCTGCTTCCATAAATCTGAACATACTTGTCGCTTGGGTAAAACTTACTGCCTTTATACACTCATCACCGAAGACAGTGTGAATTTAGCCTCATATCGCTTGGTAATACGGTGTCTCGCTGCTCTTTGTATGAATGCTCCCATTTTATTTTCCTGGCATGATTCCAACTAGTGGAACAAAGCTACAGCCAGTTTATCCCTCGAGATCACTGCGGTACACAAGCCCGCCCACCACGTCAAGCTGGCAACTTTTAGTCGGGAGCACTGCCGCGAGCACCACCAACCATCAATCAGGGCGTTCACTGACAGGGCCTTTTGACTCCGTAGATAAAATAATGCTCCTAAATATACCCGCACAGGAGTCCTCGAATTTCGATAGTATACTTCATGTCCCTTGTACTGTTATCGCTGAACACCAACAATGAACTTTCCATATGTTCTTCCCACAATCCATGGGGATAATCAAGGCTGCCTCCTATCATTCTTGTTTTCAGCTGTGAATAACGAAACCCCTAAATTTAGATATACAGGGACCGGAAACCTGGGAAACCAAAGTGTAACTGTTAGGAAGTGGATTATGTTGACGATACGATTGAGTTTTCCCCCGCAAGGTCAGTCCGCCAGACCTACTTTAAACTGAATAGCTGGGAATTTCGTCGAAGCTGAAGGATCATGTGTACGACAGCAGTGTAGCAGCAATCCCTCACCAGTGCAGCGTGGTCGGGGCGTGTAGTGCGCTTTTCTAACCAACACCTAGTAAAACGTTTTTTCATCACTAGTCCACGCCGCCGAAGGAGTCGAACACAATGCATGACACAGTCACAATGAGTGTTGTGGGAGCTTCAAGCCCCCTGAGTACGTTTCACTTGCTTCGGCTTGCAGGTTGTAAGAGATCTTAAAAGCATAGCGCTTAACCGACCTCAGTAGAGTTCATGTTGTCACGTTCCAGCCAGAATATCCGCAGAAAGGTAGCCAGTTGTTGCCATCCGCTGCGTTGGAATTTGTCCTCAATGGACGTTGTGTCAACCCAAATGATGGTGTCTTACTTAAACATGGTGCACAGGTGCATCGTTTTTGTTCAAAGATTTAGGCACGTTGTTCTTGAATGCTTTTGTTAGGGGAAAGGGCCTTTATGTACGTGCCAATTTCCCTTCTACCAAATCTTTTCTTGAGGTATTATTTCCTCACAGTCATATGGCGACTGCTGGTAATGGCCTTCATGTATCCATGCAAAGTGATGAACTGAGATCGCTTAGACCTCTTCCATGTAAAAGGGTGAACGAAAAAAATTGTGAGGAAGACATAGGCCAGCTCGGAAGTCAAACATGCAAGTTCTACCTGAGGTAATTTAGCCTGAAAAGAGGCTGATTACAAAGACCACAAAATAAGCCGGCGCGAATACTCTACCGAACCCTACAAAACTACTAAAACTTAGGAGAAAAATACCATTTTTATTGAAAGGCAAACAGTGATTGTCAAGAAGAGTGGAAATGCGCGTAATCAAGCACCGTACAATAAGGCACATATATAAAAATAGGGGATCCGTTAAAAAGACAAAAAAATTGCCGAGGTAGAAAAAGCTTAACAACAATTAGGTAGTTTTCCAAACTTGACACAGTGAAAGAAACAGGCTCCCTGAGATGCTAAAAAACTGGTTCACGAAAATAGCTAGAACGCTTGCTCCCCAGTTGGCGGAATCGCAACGGACCGTTGAGTCGTGTAGGCCACGTAAATATTCCAGAATACAGCGATTGTGTTAATGAATAACACTCTGAAAATACCATACGGGATTATTCATAAAACAGAAGACCTACCGAAAAGGCAACGGAACGAAGACAAAATTAACAACTTGAGCAAATGGCCAGATCTGCAGAAATTACGCGAGTTTCGATTAGGTGAGGTTGTTACCTTGTAGTTCATTAGAAGGACATTACCGTAGTTTTCGGAAATTTGCCTCTTCCACATGTCGACCGAACGATGGCGAAGTACGGTCAGGAGAGACAAGACGCCGAAGAGTAACGGCGGCGTGAATAGTAACTGAAGCATGACAAATTCGTGAACATGAGTGGAGCTCAGTGGACAACATGAAACAAAAGAATCTGAGAAAATCGTGGGCAATAAATCGAAACGTCGACAGTAAGAAATGATGGGGTTAAACCAAACAGAAATGACAAGCGGCACGCGTAATAGCATGCTAGGTGAAGTTGTTGATCGGTATCATTTGACACAGAACGATTTGGAATGGACGAATATAATACAGCCACCAAAAACACTGCTCTTCCACACTAGCATTATCGTCAAATACAACACAGTAGTATGCACCACGGCCCAACTGTGGTATAATCGTGGAGAACAACCACCAATAAGGGAAAATACGAGGTGCTAGGTGGACATCCGATAATAGTCTGAGCGCTAGAGGGAAAAGCCCACAACTTGCGAACGGTAATGGATAACCACAGAAGATGGTGAAAACCACACGATACAAGATCCACCATCTTGAAGATCACACCGGCTAATTTCGATGGGCAATCGGAAGAATACGATCGCAGTCAGCATACCACGGCAAGCTGAAAAGTGCTTTTATTATACTAGCTATCGTTCGATGATGTAATCAGATTTTCAACAGAGCATTAACTCGTTGGCAAGAGGACTAACTTACCGAACGGAATGGTCGTAGTTTGAACCCAACAACTGCAGCTCGACCACTCCTATCTAGACTTGGGCAACTCGGCAGTATTCCAGTGCCGGTCTTCCTTCGCGTGTCATGGCAATGTTGCAGCTGAACGATTTTTTAATAACTCGTGAGATGTTTCTGGCGGAATTCACTAACTTGAGCTATTTTACAAAATACTGTCTGGTGTGCGTGCAAAATAATAACACCACCATCAGTCAGCAAAAAGAATATTCCCGGTGAAGAAAAACTCAGTACGGCTACTTTTTAGAAGATACTGCCTACCAGACTGTCGACAGTACGAACCTCTAGTTCCTCATGGTCATATTGTGTAGCTTCTGTACGTTGACGAACAGTGCGAAACATATGGTCCTTAGGAAAGTCTTTTCTACTAAGTACTGCAAAAATTTCTAATGGGACTAAGATGGTGACTGTAATTAGGCTCATAAATATTCAAATATTTAAGAGCAACAACCTCGGGTTTGTAAGGTTGAAAAAGTAAAAATCGTTCAGCAGTAACACCCTTTCGGTGCCTAGTTGTCATGTTACCTGAAGAAAGCACGAGGCCTGGGATACTTCCAGGTTGCCCAAGTTTAGACAGGGGAAGTCAAGAGGCAGAGGTCGGGTTCGAACCACGGACCATCCGGTCAGTAAGGCCAACGCGTCAAGATGCTAACAAGTTACAGTATTATGTAACCTGTGTGATTATCAGTGTGCAGTGTGGCTGGACTGTCAGTTACGTTGACCACTGCTGTCCGATTACTGCAGTACATAGCAAAGCCCTCAACCCAAACGGTCGCAAAACCCCCCAGGGCTGCTAAACTATACTAAGCTATGCTTATCAACAGCTAATCGCTGTTTTCTAGATTTTCATAACAGAATCTCGCATTTTCCCATTCACATCACATGGATAATCATTGCTCTCGTTTTACTCTAGCCCAGAAAAACGCTGTTTTAGACAGCGCGTGACACAAACGTTAAATGAACTGTAGATAGACGAGAATTGTTAACATGATAAAGAAAATCGCACAGAATTGCTTGACCAAATATCTTGCGAAATTAAGCAACCGAATAAGACTCCGAGCTATATCTGCTGGCGTTTCGAGCCACAAGCTGTCACCGTTATTTGGACCTCCGTCATGGCCCCTAAGTGCTTCAATATGAATTTTAGTCTTCCAACTGCGCCCGTTGGTAAACCTCTCCAGTTTCCGCCGCTGGAAAAGTTGGAGCATCAACCTGAGGACGTGACTCAACATCAATCATATCAACTCAATAGTGTTGAGTCCACGGGAGACATTTATTTTATCACCGAGCTGTTTGTGAGCCACTCACTAGGCAAGTGGGATATTTAGCAAACCGGGATAATAAAAAGGATGGGAAGCCGCGAATGTCTTCAGCCCCAAGTAGTCAACTTCCACAGACGTAACGGAGCACAACCGGAAAGACGCGTCGTACACCCGTCACCTAAGAAGGCTGATAGCTCGGTGTCGGCACAAATATTAAGGGCTTTTGGAAACGATTCGCATATCTACGGGTCGAGCAGTGCGCTCGGCTGTCGTATATTTGGCCGCGGAGAGTTGACTTCTCATGAATATGAATTCACTCACCGTCTCAAAAATTTTACCTCAAACAGCACGATTAGCGATTCTGACAAGTGGAAACGACTTATTACCGCTGCAAAGCCCTCGAGTGCAGTTGACATTATATGTAGATTGTTGCAAGTGATTAGGGCGCACATTTACTGACCGGAGGGTCTGTGGTTCGAACCCGGCCTCTGCTACCGGACTTCCCTGTGTAGGCTTGGGCAACCTGGCAGTATCCCAGCCCTCGTGCTTCCTTCGGGTGGCATGGCAGCTAGGTATCTAGCTGAACGATCTTTTTCCTATCATGCTGATGTCGATAGATATTGGAGTCTGCTTCCAAACAGAAGTCAGTGATGATAGGCATGGCTAACAACGCAATATTAGTTAACAGAAGCGAGGGAATTAGAGACCACAGGCGGCCCCTGCGGCCCGGTAAGACCCAACCACCACAAACGGTGACGGACGATAAGTGAACTAAGCGGCAAACCACTGCTCCCTCTTTGTGATATACAGACCGTCTATGGTGATCGGTAAGCCATCTTATTTGAGTTGTCAAACAGGTCCAAGGGGCCCGATGAATATCAAACTTGTTGCACGGACGTAACATCGGCTTATCTGATAAGAGTCGAAGTTACAAAGCCGGCGTGCGTTCAACACTGCTGTATGAATTGGAAAATAGGCCTCTATTATCTAAAAAATTGAGAAGGCTATCAATGATTGACCGTTAGGCATCTGAAAAAAATGCCCAGGTCTGGTAAGAAAATAGGATCACTAAGCTGCGGTACCTTAAATATCTTTGAAAGAAGTCAACTGCAATGTGCTTTGTATTCTAAAGGATCAACTCCATCGAACAGTCTGTTTCGCGCAACTAGCAAGGGGTCAAGGTGGTCTCGGGAGGATCCCGTCAGGACGCGGAAGCGAGGTACGGACGGCAGAAACAGAAAAACCTGAATGCATTGGGTCCGAAGACGGCCAACATCCATAATCCTTGGACTCCAGCGGACAGAGCCTTGCGGTACTTCCCATGGCACGCCTACGTCCATTAATGCATAGTTTACCACCACAGAACCCATGGATGAAACAAATGTCTTTACAAACATTTGTAGGCTGTTTTCCTCAGGTAGTTTCCAACCATTCAGTTGAATGTCGCTGTCAGTGCAATTTGATTTATTCAACGTCTTGATTGTTTACATTGCTTGCCCCGGGAAAATTCAGGCTACAAACAGGAAGCCGTCCAGAAAATGACGGAATAAATTACATTATGGTATCCTGCGCATGTGATCGAACTTCTTGTGGATGTTCATGAACCATAAGTGATCCTTAGGTTGATGTGCCAGGCCG
The DNA here is from genome assembly GCF_000715545.1 of Opisthorchis viverrini. Taxonomy (NCBI): domain Eukaryota; kingdom Metazoa; phylum Platyhelminthes; class Trematoda; order Opisthorchiida; family Opisthorchiidae; genus Opisthorchis; species Opisthorchis viverrini. The sequence continues at coordinate 1,312,418 of NW_008751669.1, forward strand.
GCTCCCAGAGGCCATCGATACGGATGAAGTCAGTACGCCATCTACAACAAAGAACGATGCATCGGTCGCCCATTAGAACGAACATTTTTATGACCACCTACTGCCACTTAGTCGGATTATTAAACTGTATTAGAACGTTGGGCTGTTAACCATGATACCGTTAAGTCCTCGGGGATTCGCGACTACATATGTTCCCTCAAGTGCCACCGAGGTCATAGTCAGGAGGACCTGACACCGCCCGTATTGTACATGGATGGAGGTGCAGTCCTCCATCAGCATTTGTCTGATCCATTTGCCCCGTTCTGGAAACGAAGACTGTCCCAGACAACAGAGAGATCTCGGTAATAGTGCCCACCTTTATCAAAAGGAGCACATTGAGACTGTAGCAATCACGGGGAGGATCAGTTTGACTTGGAGATAACGGAACATTGGGCATCAAATGTTCTTTGTTCTCTCATGGTGACCCGTGAAGCGATGGCTTGAGAATAGTAAGCAGGATTCCGGAATAGCGCGGGCTGCGTTGCACACAAATTCACACTCCGCCAGCTACTAGAACAACGCCATTCACGCTTTTGGTATTCCTGGACCCTTCAGGCTTATTTCACTTTGTTGATTTTTGGTGCCTCACTGCCACGTCACCAGAAAGCACCAGAAGCACAAGGGCTGGAATACTGCTAGGTTGCCCAAGCCTAGGCAGAGGAAGTCGAGAGGCAGAGGCCGGGTTCGAACAACGGACCTTCCGGTCAGTAAATTCGCGCTCTAACCACTGAGCCATCTCTCCCCTGTGAATAAGGAGAATGAGGAAAAAAGAGTCTCGAGTAGAAGCTTATGGTCAAATTCGTGGAATGAAGACAAACGATTGTCCATGTCCGGTGTGAAGGCGATGGCTTTGATGCAAGACGGTCATGGATTGCGTGACAATCCATACCTGTCAGGATGACTAATCCTTGTTTTGTCTTGTCCCACAGTCCCCATTCGTTCGG
>NW_008751669.1:1313425-1314501 GCF_000715545.1 Opisthorchis viverrini
GTGTGAAGGCGATGGCTTTGATGCAAGACGGTCATGGATTGCGTGACAATCCATACCTGTCAGGATGACTAATCCTTGTTTTGTCTTGTCCCACAGTCCCCATTCGGGGAAAGAGGAGTTACCAATACGACTAACTTGACTGGTGAAGGCTTTCCTACTTCGTTGCCAAGTCGTGGACTGACCGCCCCCCCCCCCAGTCTTCTCTGTCCAACACAATGTTGGGCGAAGAGGACTCTACGAGACAAATGGTTCTCTAGAATACGAACAACGTGACCTAACCAGCGCAACCTATGGAGCGTGACTGGCTGACATATCGGAGAGTGAGCTTGCCAGAAAACCATTTAACATACCTCAGCATTACTGACGTGTTGTTCCAACCAGACTCGTGCAATGGTTTGAAGGTATCGGTGGTCAAACACGGAAGATCTAAGAAGATATCCCGCACACAGCGGTCACGTCTCTTATCAATAAAGTAGGACACATCGGACCGCGTCATTGAACACTGCGTCACTGATGTCGCTTCGGCACCACAAATGTGGGAGTTTAGCAAACGCTACTCTGAACTTCCCAATTTGGGAAGTGCTTTCCTCTTTCGCCAGTCCAGCGGTTACCTACATAAGCGAACTTATCTACCACATCGACCGGTTCATCTGTTTGATCCCACCGAGTCTCGCAGCAGCATTTTACACTTTACAGGTGCGAAGCGTATACGGAACTGTGTAGCGGAATGATTTAGGTCAGTTACAACACTTTACGTCTATAAAGGGTTTGATCCTATGAGAGCGATATTGTCGGAGAACTCATCGTCTGTGAGCAGACCCCTTGGGAAGTAAAGAACTTAGAAGGGACACCTTTCGTCGCTAGGCACTGCCAGTTCCTGATGATCAACGGAGTCAAAAGAAAAATTGAGATCGAAAAAGACGACCACTGTTGGTCATTGAAACGAGTGGCGCAGGCCCAGCACTAGTCGCAAAGCGAAGATATGGTCGACGCAACCCCTGCTAGGGAGAAACCCACCTTAATACTCGCGAACCTGACTCTTCCGATTGTGGGTTGTAGGATAATATCAGAGAGCA
>NW_008751669.1:1314567-1343487 GCF_000715545.1 Opisthorchis viverrini
GTTGTAGGATATATCAGAGAGCACCTTGGAGTTTACGGCCTCAGTGATTTTTGCAGGAGACCTTGTACCCTTTTTGAATAGGAGAATAAAAGACGGTATTCTTCCCTCACTCCAGATACTTTGTAGGAAATCTGTCAGGGTAGCCACGGAGGACCCATCACCTTCTTTGAAGAGTGCAACATACAAACCATCTGGACCAGGTGCTTCGTTGCATTGAAGCGATGAAGTTGCACCCTGGACTTCCGTTGAAGATGATATTCATGCCGTACTCACGTTTATTTGGCCCTTCCAGGTGGGTTTGTGGGGACTAGCTGAACCGCAGGCCGGCCTGGTCCAACGACATGCGGGTACTGTCTTGCTGGTTTCCCCCAGCAATAGGGCAGAGATGTCTTTGGGTCTTCGATAACCGTGTCTCTGAGCCCTACCTCGTATACGCTGGTACCAACGAATCCGTAACGATCCAAGCAGAAAATGGTATTCGGTGTGCAACAGGGACTTCAATCGAAGAATGTCTGGTATCATAACCTGCAGTGGTTTGGGCATGCATTACATTTGCCGAAAGGAGTGTTGTTATCCATACCCAATAGGGAATGCGTAAGAGAAGCATTTGCCGATCCTTGACGTGGGGGAGCGACACGAAAGCGATTGCGAAGGCTGGTTACTGTCGGCTCGTCTTTCAGAATAGAGTACAGAATGATTTCTTCTTGCATATTGCTCGGATATGCTGAAATATACGGCCACTAGTCAGGGTCGATGGAGTTGTGTTGCTAGCTCTGTCCATTATTTAAATGTACCCGGAGGTGTAAGCAACTCTAAAAGGTTGTTTTACAAGCATCAGGTCCTTTCCCCATCCATTTTTATTCTTCACAATGAGCTTTCAAATAAGCTATGGTCAAAGCATCATCGCTGAATGGTAGCGTTATGCTGCCGACGGTGATGACGATGATATGGTGAAAAATTCGACATAGTATCAAAATCTGGAAATCTAATAGAGAATTGCTGATGTCCTGAGGAAGGTTTTAACGCCAGCAGCTGAAAAGTTTTGAAATGGATGACATCGAAAAATGATGACGGTGGCAATACTGCGGGCGATTGAGTAATACAGCCGTTTAGTACTCCATTTATCTAGAGTTCGACGTCGTCACCAACGTTCCTTGAATGAACATGATAAGTGGCCCATCTGAAAGTCCTGGGTGTTTTCAAGGCTTTGAAAAACTACTTTTTGACATCCGGTTTCAGTGTCCGAACAGGATATGACCGACCAGACAATAAATTCCACGGTGCGACGATTTCCGGACACACATTTGGACGCAAAATCACTCAACTAGGGAGGTTATAGAGGATGAATTCGGATTGCTATCCCATGGACCCCATTATAAGCAATGTGAACCGACCACTTAGTCAATAAAAACTCCAGTGAAATCTCGTCAGAAGGTAAGGATTCAAGTATGAGGCACAGGACAACTTGGGAAGTACTTGGAAAAAGCATTCGGTCCGTTCCTGGATGACAGATTGCCTACATAATGTCTGAACTCATCGGTGAAGTCTGGAGGATGTATGCGACGCGGAAATGTGTTCAAAATATCTCTCCCGACCAGGTGGTTAAGGAGCGAATTTACTGGCTGGAAGTTCCGTGGTTCGAATCTAACCATGGCATATCGACTCCTGTCTTGGCTTTGTCAGTCTACTAGTACTTCTGCCCTGGAGCTTCCTTAGTGTGGCGCGGTAGCACCGAAAGGATTTTGAAGCTGAACGATTATCTTTTTTTCGGACAAGTGATCCAGTCATGGATTTTCTTGGATAGGCGGAGCTTGACGCTTAAAAATGCTAGGCCGCACCGTTGTGATGTCCAGGCCAACAGAAAACAAAGATTTGTGAACTAAAATGCGCAGACCTGCATGACCGGGATATAATAAAGCAATGTGAGAAGTTGAGGAGCCCATAGCCTATAGCCGGGTATAGCGAAATACTAAATATGACAGCTAGCAGATACAACAGTTCACTGGCCTCAACCAGTTGAAGGGGTTGGAACTGTTAGTCTCAGAAAACTTCTGTAAACAACAAAATCGGCGGTTCCGCCTGCATTTTTACAAGAGGTTACCGGTTCTTATTTACTGTTTATATAACATCAGTGGCCTTCTGACGGACCGTTATAGGAAAGAAGCAAAAACAAAAGAATCGTCTTCGGTCGAATTTGCGCCCGGTGGGTGTCCGTGAGAAAGCTTTCGTATGGAGCGCAAGCATCACGTACCTGGTCCGCACATACCAGTTTAACCAACTTCATGGTGGGATGTCCAGTAAAGAAGTTGGCAATGAACCTATACCATACCGATAGACAGGGACCCTGAAATAAGAGGGAAATGTAACCGTAAAAACGGCCAGCAATAACTTACCAGATAAAAGGTTCCCACGAGCAAAAAGTTTTTGTTCCGGTAAAAATCCAACTGCTTATTCTTTTCAATCAACTTTTGTGAAAGTGCATCTGCACTAGTCATCAGAACACCTATCCAATGACCGAAGATCGAAGTAGTTACCTGTTGATAAGGAGTGGGCGATTAAAGGCTTATGTTTTAGCAGATTAACATATGAGTGCCAAGCAAACACCAGAGGATTCCTCATTCTGTAAAGAGGTAAAACATTAGAGGTGTACCAGTCCTATTCGAAGAGTTACTGCATCATCGAGCAAAGGATGATAACAATGGCATGAGTGGTACGGTATAAAACAGTTCACTACATGAAGAAACGGATGATACAGGAACAGATTAATCCTATCTGTATGAGTGGATTGGGGACTTGTGTGTGTTTCGGAGATACAGCACACACCGATCGAAAGAGGAAATAAAGTTCGAGCACGAGACGCTTGATGAACAATACGACAGCATTCAGACGCTGTGGGAAACCTTTTGAGTGCCATCAGAGCTTATTTCGGTTCATTTTAACGGACGAGTTAACATACAGAGGAAAGGCCGATGAATAAAAACCTGCAAGAGTGTCCGGTGGCCAGCCACCCCTAATCACCGAACGGCACGCCAGTTGGATGGACGTGTCACGAGCGGGCTGTGGACCAAACGAAGACATTCTCTGGTTGGTCGGAGTGCCAGCTAATCGGGATCGAGCATCCTAGCCCGTCGCTTCTCGCCACCCTCACGGAGATTCTAGCGCAACCTTGTGTAACATTCTGTGATAACCCTCCTAGCCCGCGCTTCTCGCCACCCTCACTCACGGACTAGCGCAACCTTGTGTAACATTCTGTGATAACCCTATAAATGCATTTGCAATAATCTTCCGTTGTCTCCATAAAGGGCTGTCTGAAGCTACCGTGTCTCTTGATATACCATAGTTGGCTTAGCAAGAAACCAAGGGACTGAAACAGAATTGCACGATCGTTCAACGGGTCAAACTAGAGGGTCTGGCTGAGTGTGTGACTCGAAGTCCTAGTCCAAATGGCAGTTGCAGGATATAAGGTGTTTTCTAAAGACCTCCGTATCCTCTAATTAGAAACCCCGAAACACAAGGCTGTAATTGTTGAGTTTCTTGAGGGGCGCTTCCAGGGAACATCGTAAGCGGCGTAAAAAGAACTGATGGCTCACGGATGTACAGCCACCAGTTATACTCGATGCCTGAGTAGACAAAACGGGAAAGACTGGACGAGAGAAGGAATCTGGTGCTGACTTCTCGCATGCACCCTGAGGTGCCTACACACCAAGCCCCAAGTCCGACAATATGCAAGGAAACTGATTACACCAATAACACTGATATCAATCAGCCACCATTTCGCACAATCTCTGGTCAACCGCAGGAATGACCACTGGAACCACATGGTCGAATGTGAATGCCACGAACAACATCCAAAATCTTCGTAATCTCGCACCCTTCTTCCAATTCACAAGTTGTCCACTTCATGGTTCACGCCACTCTGAAGGAGGCACGGAGAACAACACTCTCTGCGGCAGACGGTTTGCGGCATGAATTGCTTATGGCCGGGCTACCGCGGTTGCCGGTGGACTTTTTCATTGACTAAAGTACCTCATGCACAGTCAAATTCCCGTTTTCTAAGTGCATTGTTACGAATTCGTTGGCGCCACCCGACATCAGCAATGCTTCTGAGACAGGTGGTAAACAACTTAGAAACGCCCCGCATCACGTGTCAGTAGATGCCATTTCTGTCAACAATACTGTTGCTGTGTGACTGGTTACGATCGACTGCTGTATGCTGCGTCGCCGGGCCTCCAGCAAAGCCACGGTCCTGGCAAATATCCGGTGTTTTGATGAGGTCAGCTGAGAGAGAGAAATTTCGGCTTTGAGTAGCACTTTAAGGATCTGCTCTCGCTGGCACCCGATATATGACATCGGAGCATCCGGCAGGTGTTCGGGAGCCAGTTCTGATACGTTCTTTCGATTACTGGGTTTACTAGCTTTTAGCTGACCTAGCAAGGTGTCCGCGCTTTGCGTAAACCTGGAAAACACAACGAGAGGTAGCGGCAGACAAGGGCATGATCGGAGTCCACGCACATATTCCAGAGGGAGCAGCAAGTAGTCATCAACTCTGGCTACCGGTATTTGACGACGGTGAGGTTCATTGCTTCATTGGTTGGCCACACGTACTTCAGCAGTTCCCGCCGTTCCAGAAACTGGTATTGCAGTGCAACAGTCGGCAATCGCTGCATCTCTTATCCAACCCACGATGACCAGCAAATATCAGTCTGCTTGCATGGGCTTGCCTTGACTATTGTTTGCATATTATTATTCTAAACGAATATACTCCTACCGATTTTCTGTACATATATTTTACATCATCCACGCTTGTTCTCACACAAGTAATGCGTCGTTTATCCTCGGTACCTCGGACCCTCTTCCAGCTCGTTCTCGCAGGCACCCTAAACGTCACGGGGAGTTCATGTAACTACCGACAATTACTTAGTTTGAGCTCTTAACCTGTTCTCAAAGTAACACCTTGAGTGCCATATAAGAGTCTTTCAGAGATTTAGAGCTACAGTTGGAGCGTAAGCGGGCAAAATAAACGGTGTGCGATGGGCCTCACCTTCTCGGGATCCTTTGACAAAAGCCGCATAACGAAACGTGTAGAAGCGGTTATCATCGTGCATCCCATCAAGTGAAGACTCTTCTGCTCCTTTGCTCAATGATCAAGAGATATTTATCGTCCCGCTTGCTTTAGCATGCGAACACTAAGATGATTAAATAGGCCGGTTTTTGGGGTTTCTGACACGGGGCACACATAAGCTATAAAGGAGCTAGATCCAATAGGGTGTTTGACATGGATTAAACTCGACAGTCATTAATGGCCGCTTAAGCTGTGTGCTGATCGCAGGCAACTTTTTACGCAATACTAGCTTTTGAAATGTCTGGAGTCATCTGGTCACAAAGTGGCCTTCAACTGCATGCCGACCACAATCTCAAATCGATGGCATTGACGTCAGTTACCGATGACACGAAGCAATAACTGACTTCCGGTTGTTTTGGAACACATTTGTGGATTCTGACCATGTGTTCGTCCGGGGTGCCTTCTCGCTGCGTTTTCCCAGAGCCGCGTACGGTGCGGACAAATCGCTTGGCAACCGGAAGACTGGCAGATCCGGATGTACGAAGGATTTCTAGGGTCGTTTCCAAATATTCTGCCATCAGATGTGAACTCATACTGGGACGATATTGCTACCATTTTGCAAAGTGCTCGGAATCTTATCTGTGCCTCGGCACTACCAGGCCCACCGTATATCATAAAGAGCTGTGGGACTTCTTAAACTTCGGAGAAATATCTTCCCGTTCCCGAACATCACTTGACCCAAAAAACCACCGGAAGCAATTGAAAGAGTACGTGCGAACAGCTTACGAAGTGTCATAGACGCACAGAAAGCCGGAAATGATCATAAATTATCCCAGTTGGGCCGTACGACCGGTCCTTGAAAACCACCCGTGATTGGAACCATCAATGATCGGAATGGAATGGTCATCTCAAATAAAGAGGAACACCTCAACCACAGGGGTATCAGATTGGCCCCAGTCGTAACGAGACTTTTGGCGCCTCACGGTTGCCCGCGAAACATCGGATCGAGAGCTACAAGCGTGATTTCGCCCCAGTGTAGGTTTTGTTGATCAGATCGTTACACTCCGTCAGGTACTAGAACAACGGCACACGTATAACCGACCAGTCAACATGATAGGCTATGTGTATTCTCGGACCTTTTGAGGTGTGACAGCATAACGAGAGCTCTTCAAAAGCTTTCGTATTCAAAGCTGTCATTCCTATTTAATTTCGTGCTTGATGCAATCATGAGACAAACGATGGAAGTTCACCGGAAGTCATTGTTCTCGTCGTTGACGTAAAGGATAAGGCGCAGATATTTTTGGATCAACTGACCGAATTCACCTCATCCATTGGTATGCATGCGGAACCCACAATCTGCCTGGTCATGCCCCTGGCCATCCAGCTACTGAACACATGGCGTTTACAACGCACGAAGAGGCATTGGAAGTTGTGGAGCGCTTTAGGAATCCTGGGAATTGTATTAGTTCTGTTTTAGTGTTACAGCTGAACTCAATGCACGAATATGCAAGGCTCTGGTGGCGTTTGCTAATTTGAGACATTTATGGCGTCCGAGTATTTTTCTCCCTTAATATCAAGGGACTTGTATATAAGGCTGCACTGAGGAATGATTTGCTTTATGGCTGTATGACTTGGTCTGTTCAAGCGTCTTCAGGTGTTCGTTGTCTCAGAGCCATAGCTCGTGTGGGTTGGTGTCGGCGAATCCGTAACGGGGTTTTAGGAAAGCGCGTTTTCGGTTGTGCATCAGGTACTCGCACTTAAGAATGTGTCATGCACCAGAAACCACGTTGGTTGGGACATGTGTTGCGTATGTCTAACCACCGTTTGCCGAAGAGAGTGCTGTTTTTCACACCTAACTCAGAGTGACGGAAGCACAGAGGTGGCCAACCATCGACCTTACAGAGGGGTATGAAAGAAATCACGAAACGCTTGGGTTCTGTCGGTGCTACTCGCCTTCCAGGATGACGCCGCGTGATCCCCACTGGGCCTGGTTGGGGACAATACAATATATGGCTGCCAACCAATGTCAGTGACGCTCTTGTTGTCAGTGACTTCCCAGACTTCCTGAATTAGTGACTGCGGGTGTGGACACCTCATAATGGCCTCAAGTACCACTAATTCACTTCCTTGTCCACGTTTGTCCTCTTCTGTATAATAAGGCTCCCAAGTAAATCATGGTTTCACTTAAGCGAAACACCGATATTGAACACTGGGGTATGTTGTAGATGATGATATGTGATATAGGGTGAGCAAAGTGTTTAGTCCCAGTTCTGGGACCCAAGGAGAGAGCACCTAAGTTGGGGCAGAGTAGGGTAAAATTGGGAGAAGCAAAAGGGGCTCCATAAAGTAGCGTGCTTTCACATGCCCGCCACGGTGAATGCGGCAAATAGGGCGAACTTGCCCCACAAAGGCCGATGCGACATATGTATTCTTAGTTGTACCAAGGTTGTACGAAGGCTTAGATAAAGTCACGGCGCCCACATCTAGACAGCTGTGGGATTGAGGTCGTCAGCCAAAGCCTTTAGCCAAAAAGCACAACTGCAAGGCAGCGGTGTTTGGTGGAGAATGCAGCTTTATTATTATTTTTCTTAAACTATTTCGCCGCGCGTGTTGCAACCCCTAAGCGGAACGTCCAGGAGACGGCGTTTGCCAAAAAATCATTCAACTGTAGCACCATTTTGTGTTTTCTGTCATGCTACCAAGAAGAAGCGCCACGGGTGGGATACTGTTAGGACACGCAACCTGGGGGTACTGATACTGTTAGACACCTGGGGGGAGGACGTATGAGGCAGAAGTCGAGTGCGTACTATGGGCCTAACGGTGTTTAACTCTCCGCTTAAACAACTGATCCCCCAATGTTGATCGAATCTCTAAGTATTGGCGAACCTATAATGAGGGCCCATGAATGTCGCTCGGACACCTTCATTATCTCTCTCAGTATATCACGAAGGAACGCAAACGCTGCGTTACGATAAAATCCGATTTGTCTTTTACTGGAGTCCATTGCCATGCAGGCATTCAGTTTTTGGGCTGAGCAGCTGTCAACAAGGGTTTGTCGGCCGATAACTTTAAACTTCTTCCACCGGACATACTCGTGCATCTCTTGCAGCAAATTTATTTTGGCTGTTTAGCGCAACCTGCATAGTTGTGAGCCATCTGAAACGGTCACCTGTCTACTCAACATTGGGAAATGCCACGGAAGCCTTCCGATCTTCCAGTTTCCATCAGCAGTTAGGGAATTTTTGAACAGCACATCATTGTGAAATTTGGGAAAAATGATCAGCCGACTGCCACGCTTATCACCAGTGAACGCTCTCATCAATTGTCCTACATCTGTGCACATCTGTAGATATTGACGTAGTGCTTCTATTGAAAATGAAATTCAGAAGAGACGGCAATGATTAGTGGGTGCCGCCATGGATTATCACAATCGTCAGAATAAAAAAACTTCAGATCATAATAAAACAACAAGTACTGAACGCTCGAAAAGTGGCGTCATTCCGAAACCTGCCATCAGATGAACACGTGGCCGCTGCGCCGTAGGCTAGGGTAGAACCCAGCTTAGTACTCACGAATGTCTGTGTAGGTGATCGGTTAACATGTGCAAAATGCCTGAAAACATTTTGGATGGTACGCAGCAAGCCAATTATCAGATGGTTTCTGCGTGGTGTCATGCCACCCTGAAACTTGGTTGGCCGTAGCCAATTCAATGTCATCTCACTACTAATGACCTCACCCAGACGTTAAAAACATCTCGATTCTTTTAAAGATTATTCTAACGCTCCAATCTCCGTGACCTGGGTGATCGCATCTCAAGTACACAGCCTCCAGGTTAGAACGTCAACTTTTTTCCTGTGGCTGGATGAAGGCAAGTAAACGTTGACACGATAGTGTCGCACTCACTTCTAAACCGTGTTCATCATAACTTATGGATGACGATTGCCAGGATAAGGTTACTCGACAGTTCAAAGTCTCCACGACTTCTGCCATGATTTTGTTAGTCAAGCCGCACTTTAATTCATCTGCAGCCCCACCTTCGACATGACTATTTGACAGCGTAGGAAAGGTTGGAGAATCAACGTGCCTAATGTCGAGACATCGATGCATTGAAAACTAGTAGATGTCATCGTTTACGTCTTAGAAACAACAAAAACTTAGGGCCATGTAGTGCAGATATCGAAAAACGAATGAGTTTTCTCCTCCAAGCATCCTTTGAAATTCACGTATATATGCATCTATGATGTATCTGGCTGTAACCAAGGTTACGGTGACTGGGCTTATTCTGAGCGGCCGGGCACCGGAGACAGCCCCCCACACATCTGTCTCATATGTTCATCCGTACCATGTGAAGAAACATGGCTACAAACAAGAGGTTTCAGGCAACTTATACCCGAACATTCATTATGAAACCGAGCAAAGTGTCGATGGGGAACCTTGATAGGAATGGTGATTTGGTTACTGAAAAGTGGCCGACAATAAAAAATGGAAAGCGAGATCCGTCGCTAAAACAAAGTTCTTCCGAAATACCGATTGTTAACCAGGTGGTTTGATGGCATTCCGTGGACTTTTGTCATCTTTTGGTGGAAATCCGAACTATGTCAAAAGCCCCCAAGGTTTGTTTGTGGCCTCCAACGCATAAGAGAACTTCTGAGCTGGCGGCAACAGCTAATATGATGGAATCTTCTAGTCCCATCGCATAATAATCGACAAAGACCTCCGTTTAGTGCTCTAGGCAAGGGCTCAATCAAGCGGGATTGTGACCTCCATTGTAAGTGGTTGACTTTGTGAAACGTGCCATAATTTTTGTGTACTTACTGTTACACTTACCCTATATACGCGCGTTGAAACTTATGTACAGTTCAGCTCATCCACGCTTGTTCTTGGACAAGTAAATCGTTGTTTATCCTCGACAACCCGTATTTCGTTCTAACCCGTTCATCAACACATTTTAAACATCTCAATTTACCCGTCTAGCAAAGTAATGGCTGACATGACAAAATGGTGGTGACGCAAACCCTACGGATGCAGAAAAACGCTGAAATCACTAGTTTCGTACATTCGGCGCATGTTAAAACAGCAAAATCTTCTAAACTTGAAACTCTCATTCACCTTTTGGATCCGCTGGTAAACAAACATACTGCCAATTATCCTGACGATGAATCTGCGATTGACGTGTTACAAAAATTATATCACCGCCTATAATGCTACGTGTGCTGCAGATCTACAAACAAAAGAATGGACAAGATATTGATCATTTTGCAAGAAAACAAAAACTGATAGCCAAAGTTTGAGTTGAATAGTTATCTGCGGCTGAATATAAAGGACAGTGCGTGAGTGATGTTATAATTCAGAGCCTGACGTTCACTTTTATCCGCGGAAGAATTCTAGCAGCGCCAAATCACTCTGACTCAAGCATATCAGCTTGCTGGATCCCTCAAGTTGACTCACGAACGGTCAAAGTATCGTGTTAGTAGGAACCCAAGTCCAGCAGTAGCATTGCGCCCATTTCACAGGATATAGAACTACGTATCAGTTCGATCACTGCTTCTCTAAAATCCGTTCAAACATGTTTAGTTCTGCGGTTATTATAGGCATCCTCGTTCAAAGTACTCCGCTCGAGAAGCCGTTTGTAATTTTTGTGGTGAACGTGGTCACTTCCGCCGCGTATGCCATTCAAAAAAACCAAGTCCCATACAATTTGTAGAACAAAACCCCTTTTTGTCGTCAATACTCGTTGCACCACCACCTACCTGCTTGACACGTGCCATCACAGCCGTCGGAGTCATAGCATCGCTCTTCGTGCTCTCGTTGATACAAGAGGTTTTCATAGTTGCATTAACTGTAACGCCGCGAAACTACAACACTAGAAAATTTACCAAATTTCCCAGTCGTCCAACGGCGTCCAAATCAATATCTTTTCAAACGACCGGTTACGCTTGTATTTACGGTTCGATATAAGATCCTTCACGAAGTGAGCTGATGCTTTTCGTGATGGCAATCCTTTACACCAACATTCTACTGGGGCAGGATTTTCTAGAGCTACACGGCAAGATAAAAATTTCATTGGGTTCGTGATGTATTCATCATATGCGGCCTAACAGCGCTTAAATTGAATCACCATCATATTTCGCCAACTTGTCTCCAGATTGCAAGCCGGTTGCCACCAAATCAGGACGACATCATCCGGATGATAAAAAATTTATCACGCTCGGACAAAATGATTGGGGAAATCTCGCACCACAAGCCCTACACAGCATCAGATATACCGTCTGCATGCCATCAAGTTCCCATAATAATAATAATAATAATAATAATAATAATAATAATAATAATAATAATAATAATAATAATAATAATAATAATAATAATAATAATAATAATAATAATAATAATAATAATAATAATAATAATAATAATAATAATAATAATAATAATAATAATAATAATAATAATAATAATAATAATAATAATAATAATAATAATAATAATAATAATAATAATAATAATAATAATAATTTTCAGTTTCACATCACTCTCGATTTGAACAGTTGTCCTCCACTCCTGGCGCAAATATTCATGTGAATCCACACCAAAGTGGGGGAAGCATTGGACTCGAGGTTCGCTCTTGTTGGAGCTCATCAGCAGTGCATATCCAATGGCCGTGCCGGGGTTTGAAATCCGGACATTTGACATGCGAGGCGAACATGTTACCACTATTCAAGCAGCGCACGTTGGACGCATCTGAATTCTCACGTCTGAACGTGTAAACGTGTGATGGAGTAGTACTTACACGCTCGCTTCGCCTGTCAGGTGTCCGGAGTTCAAACCCCGACACGCCCATTGGATAGGCACTGCTGATGAGCTCTAACAAGAGCGGAACTCCAGTCCAGTGTTTCCCCCCCTTTGGTGTGGATTCACATGAATATTTGCGCCAGGACAGGAGGACGACTGTTCAAAACGAGAGTGATGTGAAACTGAACAATACACCTCCCACAAAAAAAACATCACCAATAATAATAATATTAATGATAATATTTATTCCCAACTAGTGGATAGCATATCGTCGGGCATGATCATAGTATTATAGTCAGAATAAACGCATGACTGTTGTGGTTTGTGATTAAGGGGAAAGGGGAAAGTGACGTAAACAGTAAGCATTAATTAAGTAGAGCTCATCACACCTGATGTGGCATGGGTGGGGATCCAAAATTACACGGTCTCTTTATGTCCTATGGAGAAAATATCAGATGGCACGAGATCTGAACGTTAGGATTTAAAAGTGGCGGCAAAGAAAAACATTACAAGTGAGGGCGTAACAAAGAGCTTCCTGACTGGAACGTGACAAAATCAAAAAAAAACTTCAATCCTCAGGAAGTGTAGGGCCGGAATAATAGATATGGAGATGCAGCAGGGCTGCCACGACATGGCAGGCCGGTTTGAACTAAAGCCCGGAACCATCACTGGGGCTTCATGGCCTTGGGCTGTGGCGGATGGCCACGGAAAGCTATGTGGGGTTGGTGTAGTGGGGTAAAAATGTACTACGGACAAATGGTAGCAGGAAACACAGAATTGCAGTGTGCAGTGAATCGTATGCGACTCACTAGTGTTGCAGATGAAGCAGGGTCGAGTGTAAAAGTTAATTGGGAAACGAGTTCGCGCAAACTGAGCAATAATTGACTCAGTTGGTGAGGAGTACGAATAAAAGCCGTCGAGATCTTTACATCTGGCAGAAGGTTCGGCAGATTGTGCAGATCTGTGCATCCCACAAAACTTTTAAAGCACTCGAAGCCTGTGGTAACCTGTTTTGGTTTTGTCACATACCCTTTTGTGTCACAAACGATGAAGCATGTTTCCAGCCCACTACTAACAATATCATTGAGTTTAAAAAGCTGAAAATCACGTTTGCTGACATTGAAAACGTGATTATTTGTAGCGATTCCCAAAACGAACAAGACCCTAAAGTCTAATAATTTTTAAGGGCTACGAAAAGTGTGGAATCACTTTCAACGATAATAAAAACATCGCTGATTTATGCTTTATGCGCCTCCTAGGTTATGAGGTTTCAGCGGGTGCCATCAGGCTAGACCCTGAACGCATGCAACCTAGCTGCCAAGTATCTCCTCCACTTACTGTCATGGAACTGTAACACGTCATTGGTATCTTTACACATTACGCCCATTGAATATTCTCGTTTTCTGACAAAAGAAAAAACCGATAATGAACAGAACGGTTCTTTCACCTTTCAACTTATAATAAGCACTCAAAAACCTCGAAAATGGCCTAGAAAATACAGTGCTAGTTATCATGCATTACAACGACACTTTGGTTGTTGAAAATCCCAAATTTGCAGGCTCGCAACGCCCAACGCTCATTTACAAAAAAGCTCTTTCCTCGGCCAAACCCCCCTTCATACCGCTCCCACTGTCAAATCCTAGGCCTAGAACCACTATGGCTCAGACGGTTAAAATTGAATCTAGCTCTCCTATACTATATGCTGCATAAGAATGTCTTTATTGCAGATGCTAGACCAGGCATAAACTCACAACCTCGCTACAGTCTCCGCAACTCTTGCAACCTCTTAGTATGTCCCCCAGCTCGTACAATCCTACAACACTACTCCGTTCTAGTTTATTACGCTCGCATCTGGAACAGCCTCACTGAGCAGCTGCAAATCATTACGCATCACCATGCTTTTTTTCAGTCTATAGGCGAATTCCGTTCCTGTGAAACTGCTGCCGCTTTACTTAATACTCGACTACCCTCTGACATCCTCCACGAGTCAGGTCCAGTGCGCATATGAGTTTGGCAACGTTTACAGTTAGTGGGCAAGTAAAGGATTCTGTTATCATCTCTTCCCATCCTCTTGACCCGCTTTAAGCTAATAAGGGACTTAAATGCCAACTTGATCTATATATGCAGCGTTACTGGCCCGGTTGTTTACTTTTTTCCTTTCTCTCCGTACCAGCCTACACCTCGTACTAAGCTAGTTCTTAAACGTAATACTTTATAAACTGTGTCTAGCGTCTATTGTTCTGGTCCAAAATCTACTGACAAAAACCAAATCAAAATTAGCTATATCTCCCACAAATCACTGTATGACTTAGTCACCAACTAACTCAAATTATGCTGTGTTACTGACCTGGTTGTTTTCTTATCCCCAGTCAACTTATACCTCGTTATAATCGACTCCCTACCACGTATTACTTTATCAGCTCTGTCTAGTAACTGGTGCTCTCAGTCTAACCCACTCATTCACGGATTCACGGATTGATACACAGGATCGAGGCTTTTGCCCAAGTTTCCCGAGTCGCTTTTGTACTTATGGGCCAGTGGCTGTCGGACACCTGCAAGACACAAGTGAAACAAGGGTGTAGCACTGCTCTTTATGTTCTCGGCGAAAGGAAATCTGTTTGCCAGTGCGAGCATTCGCATAAATAAGTGTCTAATAGTGCTTTAAACTGGATTCTAGGAGCGTGGACAACCGCCGGAGGAAGGACATTCCACGCACCTGCTACCCGAAATGAGAAAAATGTTGTCTAATGAATGTGTGTGCTCTGAGCTTGAAAATTTTCTTACTGTCCCCGCCGTGTGTTTGCTGGGTCAACGGTAAAAAACCTGTTTGCCAAGCTTTTTTCAAACAGGGCATAAGTAAGAATTAGGTCCCCTTGGAGGCGACGGTACTCCAGGGGAAAGAGATCAAGCATCGCGAGACGCGTTTCGTAGTCCACAGATTTGAGGCCATCAACCATTCTCGTAGCGGCCCGCTGGACACGCTCAATGGTGGTGACGTTTCTCGTGCGTCCTGGGTAGACAAGTTGGTTGGCGTATTCCAGGAGCGGTCTGACGTAGGCCCCATAGAGCTTGCGTGAACGCATTATCATGCCAGACGGTATGCCACCCACATTTTTGGAATAAACATTACTATGACTACAAGTTGGGAATAAACGGACGCCTCCGATGTGACTACAACCAAATCATTCAGCCAAAACCATCAACCGGTGGCCACTAAAGGAGACTCAATTTGTGAGGGGAAACTCATTGTGCTATCAAGGGGGAGGCCCACACCATCGTTGAATACATCAAAAAATGGCGGGTCTGATTATCCTGAAGACCCTTTAAACTGATCATTGGTTGGTCCTCAGTCATATTCATGTGCGAGGGTGGAAGGTGGGGTAAAGTGAAAAAGGACAAAATGCAGCACTCGAGGACTGAGTTGTCCGAGTACCAGTAAGGTGCCATACATCAACCTGGCAAAGACGAACATTTCCCCTACAATCGGTGACACAGCATGTGTGCTCCCATGGGGAGCGTCAACACGTACTGTACACGTATTATATGCATATATTTGTAAATGTATAACGTATCAGCCCAGAATAATCTTGCAAAGCCCTTTTTCGTATTGATTTTGCCCGCCCCGTTCAAACATTAGCGATCGTATCTTGTGCCATCTGATATGTTCCCTACAGGGAAATGACAGCCCGTGTAATTTTGATTTGGTACTCATGCCGCCTCAAGCGTGACCAGGTCTTTCATATAATGCGCACTGTTTGTCACCGTCCCTCTTCTACAAAATTCGTAGTACCCACAATCCCTACAAGTTATGCCCTTATTTTGACCGTAACATTATAATCATGCCTGAAATTATGCCACCCACTAGTTGGGAATAAACATTTTTATTATTTTAGACATTGCTGTAGACTGATTACCTGACCCCAGCTGCCTCTGGGACCCATTAATTCCAAATCTCTGAGACTTTCTCTCAAATATAAACATCCTGCTGACTTCCGTCCTCTTCTCACAAACTCGGTCATTTACGATGCAGTTCGCGTTCTGCCTTGAGTATTTGCACTAAATCCCTCTTCAATAGACCCTATTCCAACAGCAACACCTGTGAGTTTCCACAGTTTCAATGTACACCGTGATCATGAGATTCCTGCTTACATTTGTCCGTATTTCCGACTCCTCTACTTCATCATCATCATTCAAGCATTTTGTTACCTTCACCATAAACTCAACAGTCTGAGGCTAAATAGGCCTCGTTGATGGATTTATAATTTAGTTTTATTTGACTGACCAGATCGTGGCAATCCAGCTACGCACTAGGGCAAAACCAATGTAAAATAGCAGGTAGTACTTGTTTTTTGTCCTCCCAAGGATCCATTCAGGTGTAATACACAGATGGGGTAGAGTGAAACAGAGCGTCCATAGCGAGTAGTACCGCGGGTCAAGGCCTAAGAAGAAGATGAAAGGAGATAAGATCAATAAAGTCTGAAGAGTTAAAGGAGTCATCCGACAGGATGTAGTGCCTTAATAGAAAAACTGAACGCCTTCCACATTTGACGTGGTTACAACATGTGGTTGAACAATACGGAATAAAGATAGAACTAAACTTAACATCCTTGTCACCCAATTCAGGATAAGATTGCTGATAAATGCTATTAAACCATCTGAGACATAAAAGAGTTCGATGAAAGTAGGCCTAAGGACGGCGTGGCAAACGAAACCAAACACGTAAAGACTGGTGGGGATGGAATTTACAAGATGATGGGGCCTAGTTGTGAGTTGACGATTCTGCGACAACCTAGGATTGAAGGTGAATGTAAGGGCTGTTCGCCATTCCCTAAAGCACCACCATCAGCTTTAATCTATAGGTGATGCATGGCGAATAATTTTTTTGACGCTTCCCCGCATGACGGCAGTGAAGGGCCTGGAGTTCTAACATATATGTATATATAATATGCTCACTTCTGGGAGCAGCAGGTGTTCGTGACTTTGTTTGATTGACAAGGTGGGTTTTTGTGCTGTGTAGCCCCTGATCTGACGAAGGCAGCCACAGTTGTGCACATCGATGTAGGTCATGGGCAGTGCAGGGTATCTTCAGGCTGTGCCAGGTATATGGTTATTTTGACAAACAAAAATCAGTTTTCATCTGTAGTTTAAGGTGTTTCCAGGTGAAAACTCAGCCGTGTCGAGTCCAACACTAGCAGCAACAAACAGAAGTCAGGGGTGCTTTTTCTAGTTTCCTGGATTTAAAGGCCTGGCTCAGAAGCACGGTCAACAGACAATGCACGCGTGCCCCTGGAGGGATGGCAGTTGTACGAGCGCACCATGGTGCAACCTTACAGGGCAACCCTCCGTGCAGGGCGCACCCGTCCACCACACGAGATTGCTCTCTCTCGTGCACGCTAACAGATCTGCAAGGTAGAAAACCATCCAGGCGGACATAAATGTGGTTTGTGCATTAATAAAATGCTCCAGCTACAATTTCTATCCGGCCAAGGGAAGCGAGGCCAGTAAATCAGCTCACTCAATCCTAATGATTAAACAGTAAGTCGCAGAAGTGACAAGCAAAATGACACCCACCAATGAGACAATGAGAAGAATGCACCATGGGTAACAGGGACTGAGCGTTGGCGTGAGACAATATGTCAAGCAGAAACGTACCGCGATGTTGTGTGTGAGTTTAGTGAGCTGTAGAGTAAATCATCGAATGGTGCAGAAGAGAGCTTGCCAACAGTGTGCTCCCGTTTCCAACCCCAAGTAACAGCCAATCCATATATTTACTCCCCTTGACCAGATGAACTGAAGCCTTCTTGTTTTATTGAACTATCTTTATAACTCTTACGGACTTTGGTCGGACATTGTGATTTTGCCGTCGCTGGCCGTCGATATCCGTTTGGTTGCGACGATATCGATTTTGAGGCGTAGTGATCTGCGCTTTATCCACAGGCTGGTAATTGTACCGCCTTATTTTTGTAACCCTACGGTATCTGCAGAGGAGAATCCGTTGAGATTTGTTGAATATGTATATTATTATATTTGCAATAGTACCGTGATTGCAGAATTCGGATTTTTTGGTCGTTTTCCTGGATTGGCACGCGTGACTCAAACTCAGAAAGCAGACAGCCATAACAGATGGATTCGGTATATATATATATATATACATTGTCGCATAAGACGTCCCCGTAATGAAGAAAATAACTGAATTTGGTTTGGTTAGAGTTAGACCAAGAGCACCAGTCACTATTATTATTATTATTATTATTATTATTATTATTATTATGTTTATTCCCAAATTTTGGGTGGTATACCATCTGACATGTTTACAGTCTGAATGAAGCTTGACTGGGATTTGCAGGTGGGGGGGATTGCGCGAAATGAGGTAATAAAAATAAAACCATTGCTGGCCATGAGTGACTTTGGGTGGTTTGGTAAATGGCCGGAGTCACAGCGAGCAAAAGTGGATGTAGAGATGGAATAATTCCAACCGGGAGCATTTGGCGAGTTTTGTCTCAAAAATGTGGTTTAATCTGAAACTAAGCACTGTTGCGCTGTTGTAGGGAGGTCAGGTGCAGGGGTTGGGTTGGATGGGGTCAGGCTGGTAATACATAGGCCAAACCGAACACCGTATACGGATTTCAACTTATGGAAGAGGCAAGCCGAAGTTGTAGCAGAAAACCAGGCTAGCCTAAATTGAGCGAAAATTCGTCGGGTACGAAAGAACTCGCCCCAGAGAGGGTTGGGGCTGGATGAAAAATTTGCTCGTTGTTGTGACTACAGGCTTGAGTGGGCGAGAGTTTGCAGTCGAGATTTTGAAGAAACTATATGTGGGAGCGCTATCTCACTGGGTATGACAGGGTCATGCCATCATTGCACTGACATGCTCCGGTTTGTGAACAGCCCCGTAACGGTCGTCAAAGCTGCCGCAGTCGGAAAGGGGATACGCGTTTTCGTGGTAGCTGGATCTGAGTGAGACGGAGATTGGCACAGGAAGCCAGGCGGATGCATAGTCACGGATAATTTACACTCCGCTCGGGGACTGTGTGAGTGTAGACCGAAGAACAGCCAGTTTGAATGAATAATAGTTCTCCGTGGCGTTTGGGCAACTGCAGTCGAAGTTTGAAACTTGGGGATAGGGGCATCGAGGAAGCTTGTAGAGTAATTTCGGGTGAAGAGTCGACTAGAACGAGATATAAGTTAGCTGGGGAAAAAGAAAAACAACCGGGCCAGTAACACAACATATTTGGATCAAGTAAGTGTTTAAGTTTTACAATGGCTTGAACCAAGTCGAGAGAAGAGGAAGATGTGATAACAGGGTGTTTTGCGTGCCCACTAACTGTATTGTCGCTACTCAAATGCTCACTTGACCCAATCCATAAAGGAGATCGATGGTAGTTGGGTAGTAAATAAGGCGGCAGGAAAGAAATTTGATGATGGAGTAAGGAAAAGTATGATGATGCGTGGTTTTTGCACCTCCCCAGGATGGCTGTTCCAGATGGGAGCGTGGTGAACTAAAAAGAAATAGTAACGAAGTTGTGTACGAGCTGGATAACACACTAAGCGGTTGCAAGAGTTACGAAATATGTAGCGTGCAGCAGACGATGCAAGATTCATCTTAAACCATAGTGGTTTGAGGCTTGGGATTTGGCAGCGGGAGCGAAATGAGAGTGGATTGAGGCGGGAGAACAGCTTTCTCTTGAACGTTAGACACTTTCACCTGCGGGTCTACAACGTTAAAGTAAAGGAGAGGAGAATATGGGACAGAATTCCACTGTTAGCAGTACGCATAGCTTAAAAATTGCGGCCACCGTGTCTAAAAGGTGAAAGTGTTATAAAACCAAGCAAGCAGAGAGGTGGCCAACCTTTGACCTGGCGGAGGGGCGTGAGGGGGATTANATGCTCCGGTTTGTGAACAGCCCCGTAACGGTCGTCAAAGCTGCCGCAGCCGGAAAGGGGATACGTGTTTTCGTGGTAGCTGGATCTGAGTGAGACGGAGATTGGCACAGGAAGCCAGGCGGATGCATAGTCACGGATAATTTACACTCCGCTCGGGGACTGTGTGAGTGTAGACCGAAGAACAGCCAGTTTGAATGAATAATAGTTCTCCGTGGCGTTTGGGCAACTGCAGTCGAAGTTTGAAACTTGGGGATAGGGGCATCGAGGAAGCTTGTAGAGTAATTTCGGGTGAAGAGTCGACTAGAACGAGATATAAGTTAGCTGGGGAAAAAGAAAAACAACCGGGCCAGTAACACAACATATTTAGATCAAGTAAGTGTTTAAGTTTTACAATGGCTTGAACCAAGTCGAGAGAAGAGGAAGATGTGATAACAGGGTGTTTTGCGTGCCCACTAACTGTATTGTCGCTACTCAAATGCTCACTTGACCCAATCCATAAAGGAGATCGATGGTAGTTGGGTAGTAAATAAGGCGGCAGGAAAGAAATTTGATGATGGAGTAAGGAAAAGTATGATGATGCGTGGTTTTTGCACCTCCCCAGGATGGCTGTTCCAGATGGGAGCGTGGTGAACTAAAAAGAAATAGTAACGAAGTTGTGTACGAGCTGGATAACACACTAAGCGGTTGCAAGAGTTACGAAATATGTAGCGTGCAGCAGACGATGCAAGATTCATCTTAAACCATAGTGGTTTGAGGCTTGGGATTTGGCAGCGGGAGCGAAATGAGAGTGGATTGAGGCGGGAGAACAGCTTCCTCTTGAACGTTAGACACTTTCACCTGCGGGTCTACAACGTTAAAGTAAAGGAGAGGAGAATATGGGACAGAATTCCACTGTTAGCAGTACGCATAGCTTAAAAATTGCGGCCACCGTGTCTAAAAGGTGAAAGTGTTATAAAACCAAGCAAGCAGAGAGGTGGCCAACCTTTGACCTGGCGGAGGGGCGTGAGGGGGATTACGAACTTTGGGTACCGTCATCGTGACTCGCCTTCCGCGGTAGAGTCCACTTGATCCCTACTGTGTCTGGTTCGAGATGTTGCAAGATATGACTGCTATGTGAGCCAATGGCTTTCTGTTGTTAGTTTTCATTCAAATCTGAGTGACTGCGCTAGGCCATAACAATTCAATTCCGTATTCACGTTCATCCTTTTATCCACAGTTAGGCTTTTCACCTTGCTTTTGTTCACAGCCCTGGCAACCGGGAACTGCTCCTGGTGATAAAGCAAGAACTACGGGGGTATTTGAGGCCATGATCTTTGATCCTCATGAAATGATTGATATGATTTACGCAAATTGTGAAAGAATCAGTTGGGAGGGAGCAGCGGCGGGAAGCTATGCGGGATTTCGTGGGGAAAAGCTTAGGTCGGGGTGATTGGTAACCTAAGTGTTGCTCAATGTGATGAGAGGTAAGGGCTTGTGCAGAGGGTGGAATGTGTACGCGATCTTTACTCTTCCGTGAGGAGGAAGACATTACCGCAGAATACAGCACCAAATACGTCATTCATGCACAGTAAGTAAAGGATGGGGTTTAGCACGCTTCCTGAATGATTACATTGGTGATCGATAGTGAAAATGGCTGCAAGTCCGACACTTGCGTCAGATAGGTAGGCGGTGAACTACTGAAATAAGGTTCCAATGGTGCTAATGTTTAGCAGGCATGCAGGAGGGGATCTGGTCAAAGGCTTTTTGAGTATTTGGGTAAATTACGGTGGAGCATCCAGCGTCGTAGGCTTCTGTGGTGGTCTATCAGTAGTGCAGCTGGCAGCCACCAGCTGATCTTTGAGACAGGGTTACTTACTGAAGCTCATCTATGGTATTAGTAGCCAGGAGGAACTCGGTCAATGGACCTTTGATCGGGCGTTCGGGAGTTCGCATTAGGAGAGAGGTTTGGTGGATTCCCTCGTAGTTGGATAGTTTGTTGGGACCCGGTTCGAAGTGTCATACAACATTTATAGCGTGCCATAAAATATACCAAATCCGCCAGGTAACCGTGGAAGTTGAACGGAACTGCCCTGCCTTGACAACTGCAACCCTTCTAGAAGGTAATTTATTACCATCTTCCCGCATATTGAATTGAACCAAGCCTGGTCGCCCGGTCTCGTCATTAGTTGGGCTTTTCAAAATTTGCTGACGGATATCTGACCCAGATTACACCACCTCTGGGTCGCATTTGGTGGCACACAATGTATTTTCTGTAACTGTTTTGCTTGCACATTCCAGGGACAAATCTGTCTTCAAAGTTCAACTAAGCAACTAACTCACCGTTACTCCTACACTTGGCACCACTGCCGTTGAGGGACTGTACTGTGGCTTTTTTGTGCAAACCTGTAATTGAGTGAGCTACAGTATGCACGGATCCAAGTGGACACTCAAAAAGTTTTACATATTTGGTCCGGAAACTGTCAGAGTCATAATGAACACAGCCTGCTGGTCCTACTTGCTGGTGGTTGAGACAAGAATTATGACCTATTCATCATAAAAGCTGCAACATCGCAGTGAAACATTAGTAGCCGCTCGCAGCTTTGCAGCTGGACATTTTAACTGCAGACATTGTGTGAGGATCTCAGCCTTACGTTCGTCAATGTATTGGCTGTCTGACAGCGTCTCAACCCGCTCACAAGAGTCAACACCATACTATGAATATTATCTCAAGAGATCAAGCGTTGCATTGTCATCATCAGGGGCGCTTTACTCGATGCTTGTCGCAAGCAACCACCAAAGTTTCCCTCGCTCATTTTCATGCGGATGTGAACGCAGTCTGCGGGACCCAGACCACTTCGTTAACCATGCATCACACTTGGGTAAAGCTCACGTGCGCCAGTCCTCCACACGTTTTCACAACTTAAAGCCTGGCTATTCAGCGGCTCGCAATGGTTTCACACTGAAAAAATCAGGATAACAATTTTCCTTCCTTGTATGTCGGACTGATTGAGTCCCTTTATGCATTTGCTATGCCTTTGTTATGCATGGTGAGAAAGCACCAGAAAACATCACGAGGATAGATGCCAAAGAGGATTTGGGCATCTGGGTCTCCTCAAACTTGTCCTTGTCACTGCACCATGAGAAATCGGCTCGAATGGCATTCGCCATTTTACGGATGATCCGACGCATCTTCTCGGGTATTACTGGCATGGACTTCCAAATACTCTAAGGGGCATACGTCAGACTGGAATACGCCAATCAAGTTGCCTAATCAGGACGAACAAAAGACGGTGTCCAGCGAGCCGCCACGAGAATGGTTGGCGGCCTCAAATCCGTGGACTACGAAACGCGTCTCGCGATGCTTGATCACTTCCCCCTGGAGTACCGCCGCTTTGAGGGGACCTAATTCTTACTTATGCTCCGTTTTAACAAAGCTTGGTGGACAGGTTTTTTACCGTTTACCCAAAAAACACGGGGGATTTCCGCACTGCTACATCTGTATACGGCCAATTTATACTGACTGACTGCTTGTCTTGTACATTTACCACCTGTTGCTTTTTTTGCTAACGCTTCCAAAATGCATTGTTGTCTCATCGAACATTTTTGCTTCTGCCTATTTGGCTATAATCGCTTGTACGTTTATCCTTCTTCATGATCTTTATCCAGTAAACATGACCTTAGGTGGAATGCGCTACTAGAAATTTTTTTGAAAATTTTACATTTCGTTCACTTGCACCACATCAGCCATGCGATTATTGCAGGATTCCTTAAAGGGGTACATCTGTCCGTGTGCTACGTAAAGGTCTCAGTGTGTACGTATTTTGCTGTTTCCTGTTGTGTGATGTTCTTGTGTGATAATTATGGCGCTCTGGAGTTGAGATATACCTTGGACCAAGGAAAATACCTTTTGCATTCTTCGAGGTTTAAAAATCGCATTGCACACTGCGTACTCCAAATTGCTAATTTCCTGTGTCTACTGATGCAATTGAAGAAGGTGCACAATCTTATACTGCTAGTTAATTGCCATTTCGCCGAACCGCGCGATCGGTTGATAAGACTATCAATGCAGCCCCAAGTGATCGAACAAGAATCGCCCTTGCGAATTTGCTCTGCCCATGCTGTTAAAACGTATATCACTTCATCCCAGGGGAGGCATATATCAGAACACGGTATGGGATGAATTCCTATGTGGCTAAGAGAGTTGGACAATCCGGACGGAAGGGCTAAGGCACCTTCAGGTCGTCGGTTATCGGTGCCCCAGAACTACAGCTGTAGTAGGCTGGAACCAATGCGTTTGGAAAAGGGCGATAACGAGACGTTTGTTGATGAAGCAGGCGGTACTTCCTTCGTCGAATATATCCAGCACCGCAAGTCGGTTTGGCTGGTTCATGAGTCAAGCTGACCGACTTACCGATCGCCGAAAAAAGCAGAGTTCTTCCTGCCTAATACCAAGTACAGGAGGATTGGTAAGATTCAGAATTTGACATGCTAGGAGGGAATTTAGTATTTTTGGTGCTGGTGATGCCATGATATTGTTGAGAATGATGATTATCGTCAGAAAACTAGATGTTCATACCAAAAAAGGAAGACAGAACATCCAAGCATAAAGTGAAAAACGATGGCGTAAAATATGTTGTTACCACGTTGGGGGTATTATTGCAAAATGTTCACCAACGGCGCATATCAGGTGGGGATTTTCCTGTCCAGCGTCTGTGTATAATTTGGTGGAAAATCCTGCAGTTCTATCTGTTTGGATCCTATCTGCCCACCCAGCATACAGTGCTTGGACTGTTTCCAAGACTAGCTGTGTAATTCACCGCAGCTGCTGTCTGATTAGACAAAAAATTCTTACCACTCATTTTCGACGTCATCCTAAATTGAGCTGAAAATATATAATTGAGATGCACACAAGTTACAGAATAGTTACGAGTGCTGGTGGATTTGACAAATTAATCATTCTGAGATTTAGGCAGTTGAAACGACCATCGCCAACTCCGAACAAGTTTGAACGAAAACCTCAACGGGATTCTCGCATGCCAAATAACTGAAACAACAGCGGGTTGACAAATATTCCGAATATTTTTATAACTTCAGTAGATAACTTCAGTTCGAATATCTTATGGATTTTAGCGACCGGAAAACTCAAGCAGGCACCGTATTGACAACGGTGAGTACCGCTATGCGTCCCAAGATGTTTACGCAGCCACAAATCAGTGCGGAACTTGTTATCAGTTGAGCACCGGCGGTCATTATTAGCTCTGGGAAACTTAACCTTCTGGGCTGCACGTTTCGTGTCTAGACTTGCCCAAATCTTTCATGGGAGTGTGAAAATAAAAACGTAAATGGAAGTGAGTACGAATAGCTGCAAAACTGATGTTGAAGGCAATTGGTTCAAAATTTCCAAGGAGTGTAGGCGTCAACCAAACGTATAATAACGCAGATTTGCGGCTAACCGATGGTCAAGAAAACGATGGCTACCTCGTCCTCAGCGGGTCTATTGCGTTGAAGTACACAGGATTCAAACACAGGCATGGACGGTTCCACAGAGACAGCGCCGCGGTGGATTAGCTGCGCGGATTATGGAGCTTGCGCCTTGCAGTAGTGAACCACAGACATCGAACTTTGGTGAACCAGACTATGACGCGCAGATCCGAAAAACAAGACTCCCACTGGTCACGCGCTTTGCGACCAGAACGAACCAGCACGAAAGCAGCTGGACGATCCAAGAATTTGGTGGAGAAAAGGCTGCATTCATTGCACGAACACATTTGAAAATAGTCGTTCAACCCACCTTGCAAGATTTCCTAAAACCTCAGGGTCCCGGCCAATCTCATCGTGCTGGCTGAGCACTTAAACACTCCCGGCCGAACCAGCTCACAAGTGCAACCCCCGCTCAGTAAATATGCCTCAAACAATAGGGAGCAAACAGGCCGCCGGATTTTCCAACGGGTCAAAACTAGCCCCGTAAATCCCAGATACCGGTGAGGAGAAACTCGTGGACCCGCTAAAGGTAGTTCATACGAATAAGACAGTACAAGCCTCGCCGTACCAGGTGACCTGGAGTTTATTGATGAAAGAGAACGTTGGTTCGTTTCGTCGAAAAGTTTGTTGCGAACACCAGCTCAATGACCGGATTTACAGGGAAATCAGGTGCTCACAGATGGGTTCCGTTTTTCAACAGTTGGTCAACATTTTCATTCGTAAAGTTTGTGTTTGTAAAATTTCTGCGGCACCAGCATCTATCACAGGTGTATTGCTGTCACTAATGATTACGGTTCGCTGTTTGTATAGTGGAAGACACGGAGGCTTGGGTACTGCTGAATACGGAGTGCCTGAAATGCCGACCATGTATGCAGTAGCTGACTGTCGTCATGGCCACAACAAACGCAAGTACGTAAATAAGGTACCGGACCTCCTCAACCTTTCTACATCTGAAAAAGCCCGCCTTCTCACTTCAAAACACTACTAGAGCACTAGTTCCTGCATTCTATTGGCCTCCCGGCAATTACTTGGCGCCCTGTGAACCGAAGCACTTGAAACAAATCGCCACTTGCTCTTCGGCACAAGATGGACCGGTCTCACAGAACGCGTCAAACCCGTCAACAACGCGGTGCTTCTTACCCGCGATTTTATTTCCTGTTGCAACATGAACGTCCAGAGTCAACCCAGCAAACAAGTTGAGCGGTTAAACTGGTACAACTGTTCCAATAACGGTCTAACTGCGGTAAAAGAAATGATGCAATAGATTTAGGAGTCCTAATCACGGAAGAATTACGTGAGACGCGATAAGCAGGAGATGGTCGATGAAGTCGCTCTGCACCACCGAAGCAGCAACAGGTGAAATACACTGCCATCCTGTCCTGCAAGTCAACGAAACAGCCTTATTGAGGCTCACATAAGCTGACAAAGACAAATTAAGAATTTTGGTTCCATCTCGCATGACTAAAAACACCAACAACTGGACTGCAAGCCGTCTGGATTAGGTCCAGCTGCGAAGCGTTGACGAATTCAGCGCTTCTGCGCACACGTATAAGCAGGAACGGTCTAAACGACAAAGTACCGGGCATAACCCATTCACTGCAACAATTCGGGGAAAAAACGTCCGCGACTATCTCCGCAACGGAAAATCGACACAGCCAGTGGGTTGAGCATTTTGCCTGAGAATATGACTTTACATCTCGACTGCGAGGGTTAGGGGGCATGGGTCCGCTGGCTGCATTGAAATTATCATTTATATGAGTTTAAGAATATAAGTTCGTTAAAATCGCAGTTGGATACAGAGATTGCTCAGCTCTGTCTCCGGGAAATATACCTACTTGAGTAGCCCAGAAAAAAAGCGAAACAATCGGTGGTAGTCCGCTGATATAACAGCAGTCCCATACTACTAAATACGGGTGCACAAACCAGCTTGAATTTTCGTTGCACCTTATCCAGTAACCGAGATTTTGTCAGGGAACCCGGCATAAATCAGCGGATTCCTGGAAGATCTGTGTTTTTAACATACGTGGGACTCAAGTGGAATATGTGCTGAAAAGTTATGGAGAAAGAGTGAGAGCAGGGATCCCTACGTGAACCACCGAACCTAGCGAACTCAGGAGAGAGTATGTCATTGTGGTGCGCATGTCCATGGGAGCATGTATATAGTCATCACAAGGGAAAGGGACTTAGATTTGGCATCCTTTGACAACGGACGTTGCTTGATCGCATTCCCCTAAAGTATCACGGCTTCCGGGGAGGTCTATTATTTGGTTATACCGTTTGAACAAGTTTCGGAAAACGGTTTTTCGCCGTTGGGCGCAGCTAATGCACGACAGGAAAATATTAGGAAAATTTTCAAGCGCAGGGAACACAATTTCATTTGGCAATATTTTTTCGCATTTTAAATCGTTGGTGCGTGTAATAACCTTTCTCTGACGGTTGTCCACACTGCGTCCTGAACCCAGTTCAAAGCAAATTTAAGTGCTGTTTTGCAAACATACTGTCTCGTGCTGAGAACTTAAAGAGGAATGCTACACCTTTTTGAATGGTTCATTTCAGGTGAAAGGGAGCCGCTGAACGACGCCGGCGGCTAGGCGCACACCCTAATTTTCTCCGAAAACATGGTTCGAAGGAGGAAAACTTCAACATAAAGTTTTAGCATTTGATGTTAATTTTTCGGGTGTATGAGATCTTCCCAAACGGCCGCAGTTTTGTGAAAGTTGTTTNAAGTTTTAGCATTTGATGTTAATTTTTCGGGTGTATGAGATCTTCACAAACGGCCGCAGTTTTGTGAAAGTTGTTTAAACCCACTCAATCCCCACGATATTCAAGGCCCGCGATATTCATATTTTAACGGCTGCTATGGCTGAGCACGTGAATGCGGAGAGTGATTTTGTGGAGAATTTAGCTCGTCAAAGTTTTTTCTCATTCAATGCATTTCAAGTTGCTTTGAAAGAGGACCAGGCGAAACATTTCGTTGTTTTCGTCTGCATAAACTCCAAAAAGAGCAGCAATTCGCTACTTTTTTATGAAAAAGCCTTCTACCGTTGCAGCAGACATCCCTGCAGACGAAGACGAAGCCGTGGAATACGTCGCACCTAGTAAGTTCATGGTTGATTGTGTGTACGCGGTAGCACACGTTGTACTGATCGTCCGGCAAGGTTCCACGTTCGTTGGTACCATGAGTGCTTGAGGGTTACTTCCTACTTCCTGGAGCACAAGCGTCCACACAGCGAGTTTAATCTTGACAGGCTCCCCATCAACCAGCGACTGACAAATGATGAATTAAAGGAGTGTTGTACCCTTTTGAAATATGGTGCTCCGTCATCGGGGATTCAGCAGTACGCTGCCGACCACTTTGTATGCATTTGTCGAAAGCGAGCATTTTGCGCAATTGCACAAGCTGTTTAGCCTGTTCAAGGATATGATGGATGGACACTATGATCTCAAAACGTTCGTCATGGACAAGATGACTTCGCAGATGCGGGCTACCAAAGCTGTATTCGGGTGCGATATAATGCTGTGCTATTTCCACGCATGGCAAGCCATACGGAAGCACGTACGTTTCATTGCTTTGGTGTAACTTTTGCATACAATCTCCAACACAGACAATCTCGGCACATATCCCACCGCATGGCTCGCTTTGATAATGCAGCTGAATAAGTGACTATTTACTAAACATTAATCGCGTAGACCTCGCCACGATTTGCAAATCCTGAGGAGAA
>NW_008751669.1:1347368-1349582 GCF_000715545.1 Opisthorchis viverrini
ACTTAAAGAGGAATGCTACACCTTTTTGAATGGTTCATTTCAGGTGAAAGGGAGCCGCTGAACGACGCCGGCGGCTAGGCGCACACCCTAATTTTCTCCGAAAACATGGTTCGAAGGAGGAAAACTTCAACATAAAGTTTTAGCATTTGATGTTAATTTTTCGGGTGTATGAGATCTTCACAAACGGCCGCAGTTTTGTGAAAGTTGTTTAAACCCACTCAATCCCCACGATATTCAAGGCCCGCGATATTCATATTTTAACGGCTGCTATGGCTGAGCACGTGAATGCGGAGAGTGATTTTGTGGAGAATTTAGCTCGTCAAAGTTTTTTCTCATTCAATGCATTTCAAGTTGCTTTGAAAGAGGACCAGGCGAAACATTTCGTTGTTTTCGTCTGCATAAACTCCAAAAAGAGCAGCAATTCGCTACTTTTTTATGAAAAAGCCTTCTACCGTTGCAGCAGACATCCCTGCAGACGAAGACGAAGCCGTGGAATACGTCGCACCTAGTAAGTTCATGGTTGATTGTGTGTACGCGGTAGCACACGTTGTACTGATCGTCCGGCAAGGTTCCACGTTCGTTGGTACCATGAGTGCTTGAGGGTTACTTCCTACTTCCTGGAGCACAAGCGTCCACACAGCGAGTTTAATCTTGACAGGCTCCCCATCAACCAGCGACTGACAAATGATGAATTAAAGGAGTGTTGTACCCTTTTGAAATATGGTGCTCCGTCATCGGGGATTCAGCAGTACGCTGCCGACCACTTTGTATGCATTTGTCGAAAGCGAGCATTTTGCGCAATTGCACAAGCTGTTTAGCCTGTTCAAGGATATGATGGATGGACACTATGATCTCAAAACGTTCGTCATGGACAAGATGACTTCGCAGATGCGGGCTACCAAAGCTGTATTCGGGTGCGATATAATGCTGTGCTATTTCCACGCATGGCAAGCCATACGGAAGCACGTACGTTTCATTGCTTTGGTGTAACTTTTGCATACAATCTCCAACACAGACAATCTCGGCACATATCCCACCGCATGGCTCGCTTTGATAATGCAGCTGAATAAGTGACTATTTACTAAACATTAATCGCGTAGACCTCGCCACGATTTGCAAATCCTGAGGAGAACAGATCCCAGTTTTGTCTCTTATTTGACTGCCCACTGGCTCCACATCACTCGAAAGTGGGCCATTCATGCACAACGTGGGTTGGTACATTTTGGGAATGTGACCAACAACCGCCTGGAGAACGCCAACGGGCGTTTGAAGAGGCGCGTGCGTCACTCAGATATCCTGGAGCATGCCATCCAGAAGGTCGCTCATCACAGCGAATGGCTAATGCGCGAATATGAAATGCACACCACTTATTATTGTGACCGTCGAGAAATTCGGGAGGGAGACATCTACGTTCTACGTGTGGTTTCCCGGATGACGGCATACGCCGCTAATCAGGTTCTCAGGCACGTTGGAATATGCACGCCAAATCTGATATACAAACAGACAGATCGCTTCAAGGTGAGAAGCTCGCTGTTAGTAACAGTCAGTTTGTGGTACACCCCCCAAATGTTCTCAGACAGTCAACACCTTGGCAGAAACCTGCACGTGCATATTTTACCAATCAATGTGGCTACCTTGTGTACACCTATTTTCAGCATTCAGGGGCCACTGGTTCCCATGCGGTAAGTTGGTTAATAGAACATGCGGTGCCTAGTTCAATTTCCAATCCATCAACGGTGGCTTGCCGAATACAACCTACAGGAGGGGGCAGTAAATTTGTCTCTGGTTCCAAAGCCAGATCCATCACCAATAGAGCATTTGCACAAGCAGCTGGATCTATTGATTGTCGGTCAGTGTACCTACCGGTCAGCTAAAAGAGCTTGCTTTGATGTTGATCTTGATCGGTCCATGGAGGACAAGCCGAGTCTGCCCCCTAAGACGGTCGCAATAAAACTTTTGTCCAATTTCGGAGTTGATGGAGACCGGTAATTTGAAGCCTAATTTCTTAGCTTTCGAATCCCGTGATGACGAGGAATTCGTGTGATTGTAACTCGAAGGCCTCAAATGCCGAATCAATGAACCCATGGCAATCCGCAACGACTACACATTTATCCCTCATCTCGGTAATGGGACTTATGAGCCACTAGGTAAGCAAACAAATAAAATTCAATTACATCCAGATGCTTAAATGCTGTTCCCGAAGGTTAATTGCTT
>NW_008751669.1:1349626-1368789 GCF_000715545.1 Opisthorchis viverrini
ATCTTAAGAAAACGAAAAATATCCCAAATTTTAAATCTGAGGTGTCTAAAGCAAACAAACTCCTACGACTGATCATATAGGGTGGTATTTGCATTAAATACTCTTAAGATATCATTTTATTCTTCAGGAACACCGAGGAACACCAAAATATGCTAAAGTGCGATTTCGTGTTTTATGTCGCGAAAACCGGCAAAAAATGCAAATCGGCGATGGTCAATGACATTGAATTTCGCTCACTTAAACAAAAAGTTACGTGCAACATGTCACGGGAAGGTGCAAATTGATTATACTAACTCCCCATTAAAATAGCGACTTCGAACACCCCATAGTTTCGGTGTTCCAATAGCCTGCGGCATGAACGACCGGGAATATTGGGCGAAGGCCTCAATTTTGTGTATCAGTACGTGAATGATGTGTCGATCAACGGAGTCAAAGTAGGTCTGAGATTGAAGAAGAGCCATTGTTGGATGTCGGAAGAAGCGTTACAGCTTTAGCCTCTCCGTAAGCGAGTCAACGTAAATAAATGAAAAGCACGGATAAGACGACGAAATTGCAAGTCGGCCGGAGGTTCATGTTGTGCCCTGATTGGTCAGTACCTGGGTCAATCGGGTTCGACTATTTCTAGCTCGGCGCTTCTTTCTCCACCACGTAGGTTCTGGATCCATCGTACGGAAACCTTTGTGGTAACTTTACAAGTGCAGATGCACTTATCTTCTCCCCTACCAAAAGACTCCCTGAAGCTCTCGTGTCTTTTGATATACGCTAGTGGATGCAACAGCAAGCCGAGGACAAACATTGGGTTTACACTACACAAGACAGGGCACATCGTAAAGTGGAAATGTGATCGGTGCAACCGCTGCCAGGAAGAAACCAGGCTTAGGTTTTGCAAGGCTGACCCCCGTAAGATGGATGATTTCGCGTAGAATAACACTAGGTAGTACCTTGGGGGCTATGCCCACTGGGCTGCCTGGTTTTTTTCGCAGGATGCTTTTGCATCCTTTTCGTACATAGGATTCACCTTCGAGCTGCTCCAGATATTCTTGAGTAGAGCCATGTTAGCTACAAGAGAGTTGTTGCCTTGGAGTGCAGTGTGTAAGCCGCCTGGAACAGGTGCTCTACTACGCTGGATATTCGTCATCGATGGCTGACGGGTGTCGAAGTTTCATACGGGTTCATATAGTCCTTTCATGGGTTGAGTTGATGGCCAGTTGAATCGCTCAAACAGTCCAGCTCGTTTTTCGGCACAACATTCCCGTGAGTGAGTTGAGGTCCCGGCCTTTTCATGGATCGCTTAGCCATAATTTGTTCTAATCAGATCACTTGATAGGACTAGCTAGAATAGGGTTCGAATACTTACCGTTGTCTGGCCGTGAATACCCACCGACGCTCTATGTGCTTCTTTGGGCTCTTGATTATTCTGCTTGTGAGCGATCTGTGCGCGCCATCGTTTGTTGCTGGCATCAATGTGAGCCTTTGATTGTGGCAAGATCCGGTGCTCGCTGGGGTGTGAAGACAACCCCGGATCGTCGGTTCCATTGCTGCGAGCATGGTTTCGCCGTTTCGTAGTCGTAACCCAAATAATATCTTCTTCAGTTTTATGTCGATTTCAGAAAATTTCTGCCCAAAATGAACCAATATTTTTGGACTAAAAAGACGCTTTTCGGGCGGTGAACTCGATGACCGTAAATCAGACTTTCAGAGAAGAGCGAATTGATACGTGTGCTCGCACACTAACTTGATCAGATTTGGATCCCTGGAGATGAGATTATTTTCCGAATCTGAAAGATCAGTGCAGCTTTTTCCGACCTCCGACGCCTGTAGTTTCAACTGTCAAAGGAAGGGTTTACACTGCAATCGTGCGATCCATGCTGTTTTATGGATCAGAGACGTAGCCCCTACGTTCAGAGGACATGCGAAAGATGTCAGTGTTTGACCAGTGTCTCCGAAGCATTGGTGTGTTGGAAACATCGGGTCAGCTGTACTGAGGTACGCCAGATGGTCGTAGGAAGAAGGACCTCTCCAGCGATGGGTGAATTACTCACGCTTCATAGATTACGCTGATTATAACATGTACTCCGCATGCTGGAAGACCGCCTGCCTTACAGAGCTTTTTTCGCCCAGCCCTTTGCTGAGTGAAAGCGACCGAGAGTTGGACAGTGTATGACCTGGCAACGAAGTACGAAAACACTAACCAGTAAGCTTAATCGAGTGGGTAACCGCCGACTCTCTAGATGAGGACACCGGGATTCAACTTACTAATGGTTAGTAACGTTGGCAGAAATGGCCCAATCGCGCAGTCAGTGGCGCTCGTGCTATCGCCTTCAATGAGTACCTGCTCAATTCTCAAACAAACTGAACATGACTTCACCTCCAAGGCTTGACTTCACGTCCCACACTCCCGTTTTCCGGTGGTCAAAGTTGTAGCAGCTGGAACCAATGTGCCTATGGCACACGGTTTTTAGCTGATACATGGAAGTGAATGGGATTGAATTTGGTTAGAGTCAAGTGTGAACGATAAATTTATGTCGGCGCCTTCCTCATGTAGCTGATTGCTACACCATTGAGCTGAGTCCACAGCCGGTTTGTAACTAGTTGTCTGTAGATAACACTCCAAGAAATGGTGCTGAGGGTTTGTCGTGGATAGAAATTGCATAACTAAATAAGTCGCCCTCCATTGTCTGCATAGTGGGCGTTAACCTCGAACCGGTCGCCAAGCTTAATCGTACTAGGGTCGTGATATCGTTACTCGTTGATCGAAGCAGTGGTGGCAGACAGTGGTAGAAGCTCCCTTTTTCAGCTCCAGAGTTACCATCTTCCAGAGAACATACTGACACGAGACAACCTACTTCGTCGTGGTGCACTGATCTCAATTGGGCCAGTCAAAACAAGAACGATTATTTCATCATCATCATCACCATCATCATCAGCATCATCATCTCTGACGGCAACACCAGATGGGAACACTGATGGTTTACTGCCTTCATGGTTCTACGAGGGCTGGGATACTGCCAGGGCTTCCAGACCTGGATAGGAGGACGATTAGTGTCTTCAACCAAAGACTTTGGCTCAAAAGCCTGATTGCAAGGTAGCATGGTTTGGTGGGGAATGCAGATGTATTACCGTTTTCAGTAGATCAAGTCGAAACACGTTCCAACCCCCAAACTAGAGGGCCAGAAGACTGTTCGTCCGATCTCCAATCTTTAAACCTGATATGAGGCTCTGTGAGTCGCGCGAATACCCCTCAGTATTGTTCTGTAGATCGTGGCGGCACAAACCCTCACCTGACGATTAGGTTTAATTCCTTGTCGGGCAAGACTGTTCACCAGAATCCATTTGGATAGGGGCATCCAGTCCTTGGGCTAAGCACAACTCCAACTTCGTAGATACCACGGGTAATTGCAATGGTATCGCCAAGCACTCGAAAAGCAGAGGGATAGAAGTCTGGTTTCAGCCCGGAAGGTTTGCGGCGCATCACCGAACTGGAGTCTTGTGTTTACTTCGGTGGCAACATACATCGGTTGAAAGACGAAACAGTCTGAGCCAGAGATGTCCTCTGTCCGGCTTGACATCGAGTATGGACACTGCGAGCACCAACGTGAAGGTCTTTTGCATCTAAAATGGCTTATTTTGATTCACTTTACCGAACAGAAGTTTACGAACGGATTGATTCAAACATTTGAGTGAGGGACGCGTAAGAAGGGGCCAGTGACGGGATAGATTTAAGGGTAAATGATACTTCTCGGTAGCGAAGGCCGATCAAGGGTGTTTGATTCAGAAGACAGTGAGAGGATCGAAGGTTTTGTTTGGAACCACTTCCCTAGCGTCTGAATGTCATATCCAAACAGGGGGCGCTTGTTAGTTTTTTCTTGAGGGACTCATCCAGGAGCCAGTGATAGGGGCGTTCAGCTGTAGCGCCCTTCCGGTGCCTAGCTGCCATGCCACCCGAAGGAAGCACAAGGGCTGGAATACTGCCAGGTTGCCCAAGCCTAGACAGGGGAAGTCGAGTGGCAGAGGTCGGGTTCGAACCACGAACCTTTCGGTCAGTAAATTCGCGCTCTAACCACTTGGGCCATCTCGCCTCAGGAGCCAATGATGCGATCCATTTGACTGCAGGGGACTGGCCTAGCCTGAGTGCGCAGATGGTAAGGCACAGATACCCTACTCTTGTTACTGCGTGTAACGTCAGGTGCCTTAAGAGTCGCATCGGTTTCACTGTAAAGTTTATCTGTTTTTTTACTGCGCTGGTTAATTAACCCATGGTCGCCGTTATCCACTGAATGATCGTAATGTACATATTTTTGGGCTGGCCTTTGCTAACCTGTTTTTTGGGGAAGGCAGCTCTGCTGCTTCTGTAGACGTTCTGGTCGTCTGAATGAAACCCAAATGCTTTCACACTGCTATCGCAGAGAACGGTGCAAACTTGCATGGCGCATCGTAATGTGACCTCTCGTTGTACGGGGACTCGCTGATGATCCTTGTTGAACTTCCTGGCATGATTGAACCTTGAAGAATTGAATTGCAGTCAACGTAGTCCGTAGGATCATAGCAGCACTGATGTGTCCAACTGCACGCATCGAGTGGACGACCATCCACTTGGAAGTCCGTGTGGATGACGCCGTCGTCGGCTGAGGCTGCACGCAGATTGTCACTCACTGCTCTGCCTCCGTCCTCAGTATTTTATGCTTCCCTCTGGAGCCTCTGTTCTGAAACGAAAAGAATTAGTATACACCGAAGTGAACCGGACAATGCCAACACCAGGAATTGCAGAGCCACTACCAGTCATCTTGTGACCGGATGTGAAGCGTCGCCAGGCAGCGACCATGAAACCAACCACTTCAGTTAAATGGGCAGATCAGTTCGAAATCCTGTTCAAACTTGATTTACTTCTCTTATACTTTATTGGATGCGACAAGCATCAGCTTACTATATCGTTCAAAACAGATGGAACCAATGAAAGCCAGCCGAACGCACGAAAATTGAACTTTCCCCAACTAGAGAGACGGTAATGACCAGCCTAGCTGAGTGTGCCCGCAATGGAGTTCATGCTACGCTGCCAAGTCATCGCTTGACCTTTCCTGGCTCGTTCTCATCCTTCACATGAGCGAAGAGGGTTCTCCGAGGAGTTCTGTGAATCGGTGCACATGCCCAAGCCAGCGGAACCTACGGAGTGTGATCAGTTCATCTATCGTGGTTGAGTTACTTCCTACAAAAACCACAATACATACTTCAGCATTACTGACCCGGTGTTTCCGGGTCTCTGAATTCTCTGAATACATCAACGGTCAAACACCGATAGTTAGCGTGCAGTGACGGGTTTCTAACCTATATAAAATAAATAAAAATAAACCGTTCAGCTATAACACCCTTTGGATTCTGCCATGCCGCCGAAAAAAAGCACAATGGCTGGGATACTGCCTAGTCACCCAAGCCTAGACAGAAGTTGGGATGCAGAGGCCGGGGTGAACCACTTACCTTCCGGTCAGTAAATCCGCACTCGAACCACTGAGTCATCTCGCATCTTCTAACCTACCCAAAAGTATGGGTCGCAGATAGGCTGATGTCATATCTGTGCCACAGGTGATGTGAGTTGTTAGAAGCTGCTCTGACGTTTTTTGGAAGACCGGATGGAAATATCTTCTCTGGCTAGACCACCGGGACTGCCCAGGTAAACAGTTGCATACTACTTCAGTCGGTCTATCCCTAAGTATGACGTGCAGGTTTGAGACCGTCCTGTCCTACTGTAGGGCATCATGCTTTCCAAGTGTGAAGCCCATGCCAAACCGTGAGGCAAAATTTAGATTATTGATAATTGTTTGTATTACGACGGCGTCAGGTCTACGAGGAGCTATGTCGTCTGTTTACTGTATGTCTGTGAGTGAATGCCCTGGAAGCACCTCAATTTCACGCGCGGTAGAAACTGGTAGTGAGTTTTCCATGATCGTATCATTGACGAAGTTGTGGAGGAAGGGTGAAACAGGACAGCCTTGCCCATAATAAACTCGGGTGGAAACTTACCGTACACCTTATTCGTCCGTGGGTGCCGGCGTACAGCGCTTTAAAGATTTTTTGGGTTTCGCGGGATAGGTATTTTGTTCATAGACACACCACTCTCGTTTGAACGACCGTGTGCCTGTTCTGGTTTAATTATTCCGATGAGTCCACACCAAAGGGAAGCACTGGACTCGAGTTTCGCTCTTATTAGAGCTCATCAGCAGTGCATATCCAATGGCCGTGCCGGGATTTGAACGCCGGACATCTGACATGCGAAGGGAGCGTGTAACTACTACTCCATCAACGCACGTTGGACGCATCTGAATTATCACATCTGAACAGGCGAACGTGTTCACACTTGAGCGATGTGGTTGATGTGCTCGCTTTAAAGATTGCCAAGAATCTATGGCGGACACGCTTGCTCCAGCGACACCTTATAGTATCTGAAGGTCCACAAAATCAAAGGCAGCTAGAAGCATTATTGGTGTATCTCCTTTCAGGGCGGAAACCAGCTTGGTTTTCACCAATCTACCTCTGTTTGTTCAGTCAACCTTCGAAAGGTAAAACCAGAGAACACCTTCGATGTCACAACTACCAAACTAATGCCACCGTGATCTTCATATAATATAGTAAAATGACTCGATGTGTCTCATTATGCAGACCTTTTTCCGCTCCACGTAGCACAAATAAATTCTGCGAGACGTGTAACCAAGGGTTCCCCGCCTTTTTTTTGAAGAGGGCTGGGCAAAGACCTGGTGCCTCTCGCGTTCCAGCTTGGATACTTCGTGCCTTATTTGTTTTGGTGGGTGATTTGGGTTCATATTCGATTCGCCCATGCTCACAGTCTCTAGCGTCTGTGGTGCAGCAGACCACAGGGTTGTTCGGAAAGTTCGGCCAATCTTTCCATTCGACCGTTTTGCAGGCGAATGTATGAGCTATCGTTTTCACGTGTTGTCAGTCAGGTTGTCATAGTCGGAAGCATGGAATCAGTGTTCAATACTGACGCTTCGCTGCCGTACAGCCATGATTTATTTGAAAGCCTCATTGTGAAGGAAAGAATAGCATTGAACGAGGAATGAGCTTGGCTTGGTTTACCACAATCATCTCGACGTTTCTACTCGCCCAGACACTCATTCAGGCGATCTGGATAGAAACTGACAACGAGAGTTTTGTTTGTTGTAAGTGCCATTGTTGTACATGGAATGTGATACTGTCAGGGCGCCCACACATAGACAAGAGGACGTTTGTGGTCCTCAAACAAGGCCTTTGGCTCAAAAGCCTAACCGCAGGGCAGCGGTGTTTGGCGAGAAATGCAAATGTATTACCATTTCTACGTAACAAGTCGCCACGTGTTCCAACCCACACACTGGAGGGCCAGGAGACAGTGTTCGTCAGACCTCTAGCCATTGACCAACCTGGTATGATCGACTCTGTGAGTGTCGCGGGGACACCCCCAAATATAGCTCAATGGGTCGCTAAGGTGTGCAAACCGTCACACCACGGTAAGGTCCAGTGTCTTCGTGACGGGTCTAGGGTATCTTACTTGACTAAATGAGGACTTCTCGGTTCGGGTGCTCGCACAGGGCAAGCTTCACAGCCATACAACAAAACAGTCCACAGTGCAGCCTGATACACACGTCCCTTGATATTCAGGGATGTACTGCCTTGACGGGATAGGTGTTCAAATTAACAGACGTGACCCGAACCTTGCAGATTCGTGCACTGATGTCAGCTGTCACACTACGATCAGCACCAATGCAACTTCCATGGTACGTAAAACGCTCCACAACTTTGAGTGCATATCTCTGGGTTGTTAATGTCGTAATCAGTGATTTTATGTCCCGAAAAATGACCTTACACTTTGTCGGCGCAACGTGCATACCAGAGGACGGGATAACTTTCGTCAGTCCATCCAAAAACACCTGCGCCTTCACCTATTCAAAGACGAGAATGATGTCTGCATGTTCCAGATCGTTAAGGTTTTCGTAAGAGGCCACCCGAATATCAGTGATTTGGAGACCTTCCGGCGTTCATTTCACTATCTCCAACCACGAAATTAACCAAGGATGATGAGATTGGGCTTCCCTGACGGACACAGCTTCGTATACTTTCACACGCCTGGAAGTCCTAAAATTCAAAGAATGTATTATGTTAACAAACTTCCTGGGCATTCCTTGATGGACAGGCGTTTCAAGGATAAAGACTGGTTAACGAGTCGATTGCATCTTGGAAATCCAAGAATGTTAAAATTGCGGGTCGTTTGCACGTATGACGTTTTTTCTGCCACCTGGTGGAATGTGAAGAATTAGTGAACACAACGCCTACCAGGCCGGAATTTTGATTGGTGCTGTTGAGTCAGTTAGGAGGCGAGGTGGCTCAGTGGTAAGAGCGCGGATTTACTAACCTGTAGGTCCGTGGTTCAAACCCGGCTTCTGCATCCCGATTTCTGTGTAGGCCCAGGCAACTGGGCCTGTCATGACAGTTAGGCACCGAATGGATGCTACAGTTAAATGATTTTTTTCTCGGTTTGGTTTTTCACGAGCTACCATAAGGCGATGAATCAAAAGTGACGCCGTCAGTCCCGTTAGGTCCGGGTTCAAGCTGATCCACCTGCGGTTACCACGTCCCTCTTCTGAAAGTGGATACTATCATCTACTCTCCCCACATGTTTGATACAGTTTCCTTTTCCCAAACGCAAACAGACAGAACCGAGAGGTGCTGAGGTCTTCGCCCTCATCTTTGAACAATGCGGGTGGGTGGTCATCGGGACTAGAAGCTCGGTGGCGCTTGAGAGAACATATGCAGTCATAAACCTCCGAGGCCGTAGGACGTTCTACGTCAACTTTGGGCTACAGATGAGTGGCAGCTGGTGGCCACGATAATTCTTGTTCGAAGTGTTCGGCCCAACATTCGAGGCTTTCGTCTTTATTCAAGATAGTCTCTCCATTCTGATCCTCACAAATAGTTTCCGGGAACCGGTCGCGAAGATAAACTGGAATAGTCTTCGGACATTTCCGGCTTTCTGGGCCTCTTCTATTTCCTAGGTTTTCTGTGTCCACCTGACTTCACGGTCGACTGGCACGCTCCCTCTCACCTGACGTCTGGTATTTCGTCGGGTCAGGTTGTGTTCGGGATCGGCTGATATATTTCTACAACATTTAGACAGTGCCACTTTTCGGTCTGATATCCAGTGTTTGAATGGGCATGGTAACACCTTGCCACGGGCAAAACTCCCAGCACTGTGCAAAGACATGGCGATCTCGTCCCAGTATGAGTTCACACCTGATGGTGGAGCAGTTGGAAGTTATTCTAGGCTACGGTCCAGTTGTGTCAGTTGCTAAGCTATCTGTACTTGGCCGTGGAAAATGAAGGTAGAAGCGACCGCGGGCGAACTGGTGGTCGGGATCCGCAAATGTTTTCTCAAGCGAGAGGCGGTCAGATTTTTGTCCGTACCATCGGTAGCTGATGGAAATGTGATTAATTTGAATTGGTAGCTCGGACACTGTTGGAAGACACCATGTGACCAGACGTCTTCCGCTATTTCAGAAGTTAGTACTGCATAAAAAAAACCCGCGGTCAGCACACAACTGAGGCAACGGTTCACCACTGTTTTCATCTATCGAGTCCAATCCAAGTCTCAGATATTCTAAGCCTTCCCACTTGTGTATTCGGGTCTCCGGCAACCACAACGATACCTGATCTTTTAGCTCGCCGCAAGAGATAATTCAGGGCGTCATAAAACTTGTCTTTGGTGTAGTCAGAGCCACAGTCGATTAGGGCGTAACCAGTCACGACAAACAGACACAGATCAACGTCTCCTTTTTGAGACTGCTTCACAGACGTTGAAAGCCGCACAGAGGCGATTATCAGCTGGTATCCAGTCCATGAAGGATTCTTCCGTCTGATGACTTAGGACGATACCAACCTCTGCACATCTTGCTGCAGCAGCCTCTCGATCACCAGGGGGTGGTTAGCCCAACCACTGTGCTTTCATCTTCGATTCTTGTTTCTGAGACACAGTACACATGGATGTCGTGAGAGTCCTGTGTGAGAACAAGAGCAGCCGTTTGTCGTGCTTGCTTCAAAGTGCGGACATTGAAAGCAATCAGATAGACTGAGTGTCGAGGCTTGAAGATTGATTTCGAAATGCCTGAAGATGTCGGCACCGGATGACGCGCAGATGTTACAAAGCCGACGCAGGACGAACAGAGCTATCATTCCTAACTTCTGGGCCCACAAGAAGAGAGTTATTTACGAAGTTGGGGGGAGTGGGAAGAAAACGTGTGAAAGAGGAAGAAGGGAGGCGTCAGCAGTGACCTGTTTCCACTCACCCGTCTGTTACGAGTGTTTGAGGGAAGTGGGCCTGTAAAGTCGATACTAAGGCGTTCGAACGGT
Source organism: Opisthorchis viverrini (assembly GCF_000715545.1). NCBI lineage: Eukaryota > Metazoa > Platyhelminthes > Trematoda > Opisthorchiida > Opisthorchiidae > Opisthorchis > Opisthorchis viverrini. Next base: position 1,360,013 of record NW_008751669.1, read on the forward strand.
TGTGTGGCTTTGATAAGCTGGCCACGAAAGGTGTCACAAAATTTTGGTTTGAGCTCGGAGCAAGTGGAACAGTTGGACACCACACGTCGGATATCGCTGACTGAAAAAGGAAGATTCTTAGAACGAACAAAATGTGCAAATCTCGTGACCCCGGGATGGCATAATATGTTGTGAAGCTCTTCAAGTTTTTCCGTCCCAGTAATGTTGGCACAAAGGTTACGAGATAGGGTATCAGCAACGCGGTTATCTGTTCCAGGTCTATAGACGACGTCGTAGTTGTACCCTGCCAACTCGATTTTCCACCGTTCAATCTTGTCGTTCTTTATTTTACTTTTCTGTTGGTTCCCATACATAAAGGCTACCGAACGTTGATCCGTAATCAATTTAAAATGTCTCCCGAGGAGATAGTGGCGCCATTTGCGGATCGCTTCAACTATAGCATATGCTTCTTTTTCAACAGCAGAATGATTTTTCTCGCTTGCAGTCAAGGTTCTGGAGAAAAAGGCGACCGGCCGGCTACCCTGGCTCAGGGATGCACCAATAGCGATGTCGGACGCATCAGTTTCAACAACGAGAGGAATATTGTAGTCGACAGTAACTACCATCGCATTTTCTAGTTCGTGTTTAAGGTTCTCAAATGCTGTTCGGGCATTCTCCGGGAGCGGAAATATTTTGTTTTTAACCAATGGATGAATTTTGTCAGAGAACGCCGGTATCCACTGTGAATAGTAGGCAAACAAACCAACGGCTCTTTGCTGCGATTTCCCGTTCTCTGGAAGTGGGAGTTCTCTTATGGGGCGCATGCGTTCTGGGTCAGGTCTTATAATACCTTTGGAGACCTTGTAACCTAAGAGAGTAATCTCTTCAGTTGCGAAGCTGCTTTTCGTATCGTTCAAAGTAATATTGTATGTTTTTGCGACATCGAGAAAATGCCTAAGATTACGGTCATGTTCATCTCTCGTTTTGCCGCATATAGTGACGTTATCGATATAAGCGAATGTGTCTTTTACCTGTTCGGCTTTGATTATATTGTTCAGCGTTCGCTGAAAACACGCGACCCCGTTTGTCACTCCAAAAGGAATGCGCCGAAACTGGTATAGGTTCCCCCCAGCTTCGAACGCTGTGAATGGCTTGTCTGACTCGATTATTGGAACCTGATGATATGCACTCTGGAGATCCAGTGTGCTGTAGACAGTGTAGCGTGCGATGGTTTCAATCATTTGGTCGAGCCTTGGTAAAGGATAAGCGTCAAGGTAGGTGAAGCGATTGATTGTCTGGCTGTAGTCTATCACCATGCGTCTCTTGTGATTTGCATTGCGGGTAACGAGCACTTGTGCTCTCCACGGAGAATTTGATGGTTCGATTATGCCATCGGTAAGCATTTGGTCTACTTCCGTTTGTATGAATTGTTCATCTTCCGGTGTATGACGACGAGATTTTGTGGCGATCGGTTTGTAATTTGGAGCAAGATTGGTGAATAAGGATGGAGATTCCAGTTTTGCGGATGTTACGCCACATACAGTTAGGGTACCCCGTTGACCACCGAATGGAATTTCGACTTTATCATGTAACCCCAGAAAGTCATGTCCGAGAAGGACGTCTGCACAAAGGTTCGGTAATACACAAAGTCTGAAACGTTCGTATATAGCATCCTTGTACTGAATGGACACAAGGCAATAACCTTTGGTGGAACATGAATGTATCGTCGACGCCATTGTTATCACAGAGTCGTACGGAAATAGCTCCCAGTTATGAGTTTGCAGGATTGATGAAGAAACGAAACTTCTGGAGCTGCCGGTATCAATGAGAGCTCGGACAACAACGCCGTTGACCAAAATATCTGTTGTAGTTTTGGATAGGCAATTGGGAGCAGCAGCACAAAATAGCGAGGAGATTGAGGAGTCCTGAGCTGAACCCGCGTGATATTTCGAGGCTTTGGACCTACAGACACGTTGAAAATGTCCAATTTTTCCACAACTCTTGCACACTGATTCTTTAGCGGGACACTTATAACGAGGGTGCTTGGGGTTGCCACAAAAGTAACATGTTTGTTGTGTAGCGGCCGAAACTGTTGTTTCGGAATTAACAATGGGTAAAGGAGTAGATACCGAACAAGTAACGGGTTGTCTGTATACGTATGATTGTGACTGTTTTTGTGCAAGTTCGAGAGCTCGCGCGGCTTCATGGGCTTTGTCAAGGTCCAATTCATGCCACGTTAGCAGTTTCTCCCGAATGGTATTCGACTGCAATCCGGTTATCAGAGCATCCCGAACTGCTTCGTTTGTATGTTCCACAGCAGATACTGCTTTGAATTCACAGTCTTTAGCAAGCGATTTCAGTTTTTGAACGAATTGGTCGACATCCTGACCAGGTTCTTGTTTGTATGTGGCTAAAAGATGGCGTGCATACACGATATTTTTCGGGCGGATGTAAAGTTTTTCCAGCAAGGTTATCGCAGAATCGTAGTCGCTGCATTCTGCGATGAAGTCATACACTGTATGGTCGATGTGACGAATGAGAGTTTCCAATTTATTTAGACCTTCGGGTTTGACTGAGTTAATGTAAGCTTTGAAAGTACGGAACCAATGAGTCCATCGTTTCATGCCATCTGATGAGTGAGGATCGGCATCAAAAACCGTAGGTCGGAGAATATGATCCATTTCGTTTTTATTAGACGATTAAATTGTTGCGAGAGTCGAGTAGTTCCAGGACGGGATTAGAAAGGAGACAGAATAGGAAGACGTAATGTACGCTTTAATCGTCTAATAACTGTAGTACATGAGCTGAAAATAGAGTGAGAATCACGAGTTAATGGGTTATGCAAATGTATGGGTTATATAGTCATGACACCGTCCTACTGTATGCAGCAAGTAGTGCGACCTGGCTGTTGGTACCATGGGACGGCCGATGTGGCATGAGTTTGTACATTTGTACGTTTGGTTGTACAGGGGCTTGGCAACTGAAACCACACCTGCCAAGCTTTTATCTGCAACGCAGCGGTGTTTAGCGGGAAGTGCAAATGCATTTCAATTTTTACAGAACGAGTTCCGACTTCCAACGTGAAGGATCAGGAGACTGTGTTCGTCATATCTGTAATCATTGGCCATTGGAATGGGAGACTGCGGGTGTCGCGCGGACACCTTCGAGTGCAGCACAATGGGCCGCGGAGGTACACAATCCGTCACACCAAGGTAAGGACCAGCCTCCATGAAAAGAATCCCAGAATGCTCGAAGCTTACTGAGACCATCAACCTCCATCGAAATGGAGTAAAGAAGCTGTTAAGCATCCGGGTTAGAAAGGCTAGCCGATGTTTAGTGTTCAGGCATTTCATGGAAGCGACGGCCTACAGTGATGTGTGTTCACCCAACGCCCGTACCACGGGCCTCCGGAATTTACTGTGAGTGAAACCATCAAGGATGGGAAATGACTATCTCGAATAGACAAGAACTCCACCGTTGGTCACCAACCGGCACCCATCTGGAACCCACAGGTGACGTAGAACTTTGTACGATGAACGTAGAACCGACTACGGCCTCGGACGTTTATGACTACATATGTTCTCTCAAGCGCCAGCGAGCTGCTGGTCCGGATGACCTCTCACCCACATTGTTCAAAGATGGGGGTGAAGTCCTCAGTCAGCGCTTGTCTGATCTGTTTGCTTGCATTTGGTGAAAGGAGTCTGTCCCAGACAACTGGGGAGAGTCGGTGATAGTGCCCATTCTAGAAAAAAAGGGGCACGTAGTGAGTGTGGGAACCACAGAGGGATCAGCTTGACCCCGGTCGTAACGAGACTGTTGGTATCAATTGTGCTTGGTCGCCTTACGGTGGCTCGTGAGACACTGACTCGAAAGCAGCAAGCGGGATTCCGGCCTGGTAGGGGTTGTGTTGACCAAATCTTTGCACTTCGTCATACGCACAAGCGACCCACAATTCTAGTGTTCCTGGATTTCCAAGGCGCTTTTGACCGCTCTTTCTGCTTGACAGGCTTGCCCACCAAGCAATGCCCCGGGAGTTCCCATACTTCCGGACGTGTGTGAGTATACGGCGAGCTCTCCAAAAGCTTCCGTGTAAAACTGGTGTCCGTCAGGGATACTTACTCTCGCTATTCCTGTTTAACTCCGTGATCGATGAAATCATGAGACGAACACTGGAAGGCCTCCAAAACCCCAGTGTCCAAAAAATCTGTGACGAGGACCTTGCCGATCTGGAATATGCATGTGATATCGTTCCTGTCTTCGAAAAGGTGCACGTTGTTCGTTCGTATGCACTTTGCACCCGCAAATTGTAAGGCCATGTTCCTGGAAATGTAGTCACTGAACGCGCCACTTACAATCCAGTTCTCGAAGTTGTGGAGCGTTTTACGTATCTTGGAAGTTGTATTAGTTCCAACTGTAGTTTGACGGATCAGGTCAATGCACGAATCTTCAATGCTCGGGTCGCGTTTGCTAACTTGAAACACCTATGGCGTCAAAGTGGTGTATCCCTGAATTTCAAAGGACGTGTACAACAAGCGACAGTGCAGGCTGTTTTGTTGTATAGCTGTGAGACTTGGCCTATTCGAGCAGCGGGACTGAAACGTCTTCGGGGGTTGGACAATCGTTGTCTCAGAACTATTGCTCGTGTGGATAGGCGAATCCTCAATGAGGCCATTAGAAAGCGCGTTTTCGGTTGTGCAGTGGGTACTTCGACTTCATAATGTGTCCAACACCACAAGCTGCGTTGGTTGGGACACGTGTTGCGTATGCTTAGCCATCGTTTGCCGAAGAGAGTGCTGTTTTCCATGCCCAACTCAGAGTTGGAAGCAGGGGCGTGGCCAACCCTTGACCTGACATAGGGGTATGAAAGAAATCACGAAACGTTTGGGTGCTGTCGATGCTACTCGGCTTAAAGAATGGGGACCGCGTGATCTAACCGACGTCAGTGGCGATCTTGTCAGTTTCTATCCAGATCGCCTGACTGAGTGTTTGGAGGTGTAGGCACCTCGGAGTGATTGTCGTAAGCTAGCACTAAGTCCCTTCCCCGTCCACCTTCATTCTTCTCTCAACAATAAGGCTCTCAAGCGAATCATGGTTGTACCGCAGCGAAGCATCGGTGTTGAACACTGATGTCATGCTGTCGATGATGATGTCGGGGGCATCTTTTTGGGCACACTCACTCAGTGACTTCCATCTAATCTCCAAAATACGATGACTCGTGGTAAATGTAGTGGATTTAAGGCCTGACGCTAAACTGAGCAGCTTATACCGATGACCACGGATCCATTCGCACAACTTAGGAGTGTGTTTGCTAATCAATCTATGTATGTATAGCATTTGGCGTCGGCTTCAGCAGCAGCAGTACAGCACTTTCAGTCTTACGCAGGCTTCTAGACCATCGTCTTCTCCAGCTTCCGATGAACCACTACATTTTGCAGCATGTATTTCCCTGAATTCCCTAAGTTGGATATTTTGTTGACTTAAGTGCAGCCTTTTAAACGGCGAAAACACTGTGCAGTTCAAACACATGGAAGTTCCTTCAAAATTATGAACTACCTCGAAAACTTAGCTAACTTTTGATGAGGTCGGTTTTTTGCAAGTTAGCATACCATATTCGTCTTTTGTAAAGCGTATCAGCTGAGTTCTATCTACGGTTTAGGATGTAGCCGAGCTCATCTTGAAACCTCCAGTCATCGAACTATCAGTTATTTTCGCGAGAACGTTGATTACGTTGTTCGTGGCCCCTGGGAGAAGGTCTCACTCCACCAGTTTACTAGGTTACACGTCAGTGACTAGTATACTCGTGAGTCTGTGAAATGCTTGGGGCATACTGTCATTCCAGGCATTTTAATACATAGTGTTCATTTTCGAGCCCAGTTATCAGGCTGCAAGCTGTTTGGCGAGTTGTTCTACTTTGTGCTTTAGGACCTTCACTGTTGAATCCTCCCTGTTCTGCGACTGGAACGTGGCCAGTGGCGTCTCGGCCAATTCCCGTGCCAGATGCATCAGGTACACTCAACTTCATCTTCATACTTATCCCGGTCACGGTACCAATTGAAAGGAAGAATGCCTTCGGGTGGAGCCGTTTATTGGAAAACACTAATTGAACCGTAACAGGCTGTTGGAGAGAGAAGCAAAACTCTCATATGTATCTCATTTATAAGAACTGAGTATTTGTCTTCTTCTCGAACGCGTCTTCCTGAACTTTCCTTGACTTTTTCATTGACTATTTCTCAAATGCAAACAAATGCTACAAAGTGACCCCACAAATTTCGTAATAAGACTCATTTTTCAATAGACGCGGAGCGGACTTACGAGAAAACATACTGCTCGCATGCCTCGTCAGTAGTATCCACCGTTACACCAGTATCACTATTCTTTGGGTCCATCAGATGAACATAGTCCCGGAGTCTTCATCAATTATATGTTCTACTTGAACATCACACTGGAAGTAGGTAGAGGAATACAATCATTTCAAATTGCTGTAGCGTTAATAAGAGGCACCTGAATTTCTCGATTGTGAGGCAGTACCTTCGGTCAAAGATGGCTGGCATTAATGTTTAAGATTAGAAGCACATTGCCGTTTTACCATTAACTGTGACCCGCGCCGGGCTTAATATCTTAGGAGCCGAGCAAACGTTAGGTCTAGTTGTTACAGGGACTTTAAGGCAGTATGTACGTCCGTATTATGGGGTTCGCCCCACTGCCAATATGTTCGTACGTGGTGTCAGATTACGCACGTGTTATGAGATGATCGGACACCTGTACCATACTAAAAGGCAGCGACGAAACTAAGCGAGTGAACAGTGATGCTCGTTGGCTGGGTATCCTGAGAATAATCATTGCAATGGTCAAAGCAGTATTCGTCCGACAGTGCGATCAGGATTCCATAATTTATACTCTTTAGAGGAGGACACAGTCATTCCCAAGAGGGATACTGTGACAGATGAGCGCATTAAATAGAGGTTGTAAGCCCGTTTTGTTAATCCACGAAAATGGCCCAAACGGCGTTGTCACACTTGCTCTGAAAAATGCTTGTTTTTGACATCTAGACAGGTATACAGCCCCAGCGTTGGCTCATAGTTGGTACCAACCACAAATTGTTTGTTTTGCACGCTAAGCGGTCATTGATACACCCACTTGTCCCGGGCAACTGGTTTTGGTTCTGTAGATTGCGAGTTGCTTGTCATATTGCCGTTCGTACCATTTGTTACGAGTGCGATTATTATGTAAATGTAGTAGTGTGGTCTCTTGGACAACAGTCGTGGTAGGGAGCGTGTGCTCAGAAGCACGCGAGAAACCTCTATGGGAAGTTTTGTGGTCCGGTCATCCAGTGCTTTATTGTTTGCGGAAAAGACCGGGTTTAAGGTAATCTTCAATGATTGGCGAGGGAAACAGCACAGGGCATTTGAATGAGGTGATGTAATATAGATGAGGATTCGATCCCTGTTCAGGGGTATACATCGACACCGAAATTTCCGTTGTCGAAGGTGATTCTGCATATACTTGCGTTCCCTTGATTTTGCATCCACTGGTTATCGTGCTCTTCGTGGTATTTTATGAACCTCAGTTGATCCTTTTCTTCATTTCCCACCATCACCGTCCAATCATTCTTGTAACCCATATACACTAAAAATTGTACTGAATAGAACATAGCAGACAATAGTAGATAATAGAACATAGTAGATAACCCGGTATATGATTGTCTCTTTGAAAAATTGCATGTTATGCTGAATTTTTGGAGCCAAAACCTTTGAAGAATTAGCCATTCTTGGGGAGGAGATGACCCACGGCGCCACTGCGCTACCTAGCGTCCTCATACCAGTGAACCACCGGGTTAATCGTATGGCAGTTAGCTTCCAGTAACAATATTTTATTCCTGGTTGTTGTTCTGGTATATATACCGATTCAGACTACACTCCAGGGTAAACTTTTGATGTTGTTTCCATTTTCAATCACAAATATTTCTGTCACTCAAACTCAGCAAGTTTATAAAATTATTCTTTCTGGCGTCCGAAAAGCTGCACATGATCACATGGCAGCTGAACAGAATAATCACTGCTTACGGAAGGAGATTCAATATGTGGTATTTTCGTCTGCAGATAACTCTGACACGAAACATATCTGACAAGAGCCTGACCCACTGAACGGCACAGCCTCAAACGAGTTGCCCTCTACTGCGGGCTTATCCATTCAAGTCAGAAACAAACCAATAACTGCCACTTGTTCTATCTCCCTAATCATCCGGCGAAATGCTCATAGGATCAATCCTCATCGCCCAGACCTTCTTCACTTTGTTGTTTTTCCGGCCACCAGCCGGCACTCATCTACAGCCCCGGCCACCAGCACTCATCTACAGCCCACAGGTGAAGTAGAACCCTGGACGGTGAACGTGGAACCACCTACGGCCTCGGAGGTTTACGACCGACTGCGTTCTCTCAAGCGCCACCGAGCTCCCGGTCCGGATGACCTTCCACCTGCACTGTTCAAAGACGGGGGTGAAGTCCTCAGTCAGCGCCTGTCCGACCTGTTTGGTTGCATTTGGGAAAAGGAGTCTGTCCCAGACAACTGGGAAGAATCGGTGATAGTGCCCATTTTCAAAAAAGGGGCGCGTAGTGAGTGTGGTAACCACAGGGGGATCAGCTTGACCCCGGTTGTAACGAGACTGTTGGCGTCAATTGTGATTCGTCGCCTTACGGTGGCTCGTGAAATACTGACTCGAGAGCAGCAAGCAGGATTCCGGTCTGGTAGGGGTTGTGTTGACCAAATCTTCACACTGCGTCAGGTGCTAGAACAACGCC
>NW_008751669.1:1370202-1378753 GCF_000715545.1 Opisthorchis viverrini
TCCAGATTGCCTGAGTGAATGTCTGGAGGTGTAGGCACCTCGGAATGATTGTGTTAAGCTAGCACTAAGTCCCTCCCCCATCCACCATTCTTTTCTTTACAATAAGGCTTTCAAATAAGTCATGGCTGTACGGCAGTGAAGCATCGGTGTTGAGCACTGATGTCATGCTGTCGTTGATGATGATGATTTCCGATTTTTGTTGGCTTACACTTTGGCCACTTTGAGGTCTATGGTCAATGCTGTGGCGTGATTGGTCGTACCAGTATGTTTCGCGTAAGAAGTGAGGAAGGCCGATAAGCTTGCCTATCGTAGAATTTTCCCTTTACTTTTTCAACGTCCTTCATTTTCTACAAAATATACGTGGCCTGTTTATCTTCTTCAGGCTATCCTACGTTAGCTGTTTTGAATGTTGTCCTCACTGGACCTGCTTTGCGCAGTGCATCGTCGTGGACAGCTCACCTGATAGCCCACATTTCCTTTGTTCTCTAATGGAGAGACTGATGGAAACGGGTGAACCGAGTGGTTGGGTGCGACAGTTACCCCCAGCAGCCATGAAAGAACCCCTGGGTGCCAAAAATGGCAATATGTGTCCGTATTCGAGTACGGACGAATCCGAAATTCTGCATCGTAACATTTTCCCACTCCAGAGTCAGCGTCTGCCTAGAGACTCTCTCAAATTCATCCTTACCGTATGGTATTCTCCCGAAACCAGTTCCGCCATTGCTGGTGAGTTTCTTTCGGTCCTCTGAAATATTTTGGTTTAGAATCTATTTCCACATGTTGCACTGAAGTTCAGTTGAAGAAGTTAATCACGGGTTCACCGAGGGACGTTTTGCGTTTGGCGGAGAAGTATTTCGAAGAACTTGATATTTAACCCAGGGTCTTTCATTCCTGTTCCGCCTTCAACTTCGAGATTGAATGATTCGCGCGTTCCTGCTGTACATATTACCTATTTTCCTACTTGTTGGTAGGACTTTTTGGCTCTTGTTTCCCGATTGAGCAGTAGCGCCTTTCAGGTTTGTTTAAACTTGTTCCATCCCTCCTTGCTCTCCATATTTTAATTTGAAATGTCATAAGCCCATGTGAATGCCATGTCACTACTAAGGTGAACTTAATTTTTGCGTTTTTTTCCCAAGACACCGGTAGGCATAAAGTCTGTGTCGGTCTCACTTAACATGACTGATAAACGTTTTCAACCGGGGAACTGAAAGATTTGTTTGCTTCCACCTCGTCTCCGACCGCATATCTTGGTTCATTGAAGAAAAAACTGCTGGTGTGGAGTTGTGGATTGGGACGCATTTTTCTGTTTTTAGTCCATGTTCGATCGAATCCCAAGCCCAATTCGGCGTTTGTGAGAATTGTTGGGAAATTAGACGACGTCCAACTATTCACACTGCTCAAATTGCCCATACTTCAACAGCTGGTTACCCTGAGAACCGGCTGAAAAGAACAACTTGTAATTTAGGAGCGTCTGTGGGCTTTTTCGCTCCTCCTTTCGGTTGAAATGTCGATACTGCGTCCAGAATACGTGATCTATCCGTGACTGCGAAATATGGGTAGCCCTTTAGATGTTTATTTGTTCATCAAGCTTGGCAATCGGTCCGCAAACGCTTCGTCCCCAGTCTAGCAGGCGTCGGTGATCCGTTTCAACTCGTTTTTGTGTTAATGGTTCTTAGCCTTGAATGCGAGGAAGGTCAAATGAGAATGCGAGCTGCCTGCCTTCGAGTGTTCATTGTGGCTATTTTTGTGAATACACTATGAGAACATATATGAAAACACAGTTCACAGATGACTGGCTCGCTGAAATTCGCCGTAATAATGTTATGTTGGATATTCGTGAAAGATTCTAATAAAATTTCATTCTGTGCATTAAGTCCGGTGTGGCTCTCACACGGTCACTCGTGCTCTTCCATTTTTTTTCATTCCACCAGTCATCCCGGCAGTGGAATCTCACGGGTTGCTCATTCGTTAAGAAGTAGGGTCAACCGGATTTCACAGGTGAAGCGTTGCTTGTTTCTTTCCAGTGGACTTGTACATTGCTGACTGTCAGCATTCAAGTAACAAAAATCGGAACGCAATGCACACTACTACACTGGAGACCATCGGCAGGGCGAAAGAACGAAGTGCTGAAACGGACTAGAAGAAATAATAACTTATGTGTAGGAAAGCGGATCCCTCTCTCGGTTTTTTTTTGCAATGTGGGCGAAAATGAGAAGATTAGCAAACCGACTGAAGGTAAAGAGAACAAAGCCTACCTAGCATAATTCATCTGTCAGTGGAAGTAAAATTAGATAAGAAAATGTGGAAGACGCATCTGACAGTGGTAGCTCACCTTATGCTGTGCTCTCAAGAAAGCAAGGAGCCAACAAGTGAGGAATGAACTAAGTATGACCGTGGCGTAAGTATGTGAATATCTGGTCCATTGGAATCATCAGTAGCTGTGCTTCTCTAATCTTTTCATGATGTGTATACAGTATACAAGATTGACTATCTCCGAAAGGTGGGTGAAGAACTTATTGAAGTAGAACGAGTAGCATGACCTTCAGGGAGGACGAAAGTAACACAATTAGGACCTTCATCGGATATCGTTATCTTAGTCGAATTCCTAGTGGCCATAAAATTCACAGCCCGTAGATTCCTCGCAATCATTCAGGTCTCCACAAGCTTCTATCTAACATAACTGGTCGTTCAAAAAAGCGAATTTTGGAGGTTAGGGTCACCCGCCGTTGACAGGAACATAATATTCAAAGCTAGAGATGATCTTCACTGATCATGTGGTTCGTAGTCGATGTCCGAACGATAAAATATTTCAAAGATTTAATAGAAAGTGGGTAGAGCACATTGTTTTACGCAATGTGGAAGGTATTCAGGTATTCAATATGTGGAATACCAGACTGAATCTAATTGTTCGTCTGCATACATGAGCACGTGATGATGAGGTACTGCTTCTCTTCACAGTTTGTTTGGTTCGCTAATATGCTGCTTTAGTATCTAATGAGTCCGATGGCTGCAGTTCTGGGTTGTCCTTACCGTGGTAGCCAGTATGGTATGCAGTGTAAGAGACTAAAAATAGAAAGCAAAAAATTACTCTTTCTAGAACAGTCGCACAATACACATCATTTAAGTCGTCATTCAGCCCCACGATCTCGTGTCTCTTGGGTATTTGAAGTTGCGTATATGTGCTCAGTGAATCATGGAGATGATTCGGTGGACTCTGCTGACGAAATAACTGCTTAGGAAGTTCCAACCAAACCGTAATTTCTTCGAATTCATGAGGACTGTTTGCAATTGCGTCATTTCCCTGTTCTTGTCATCAATAACAATTGGTACCACGTAATCAGTGGAGCAGGCTTTTTATGATGAAGTCAGGATTGTATATCATCTCGGTACTGAGCACAAGATTCACGTTGTAGTTCCCCATCATGACACCAACTGTTGAAGGCCTACTGGATAAGACACCGAAAATAATTTAGTTGACAATTGCGTCATTTCCCTGTTCTTGTCATCAATAACAATTGGTACCACGTAATCAGTGGAGCAGGCTTTTTATGATGAAGTCAGGATTGTATATCATCTCGGTACTGAGCACAAGATTCACGTTGTAGTTCCCCATCATGACACCAACTGTTGAAGTGAAGGCCTATAAGACACCGAAAATAATTTAACTGACTGGTAGTTGAGTCAAATTACCGGAACACTTCATCCGTCTGAAGGATGCATGTGAAGTGTACACGAAACTTCTGTTAACCTATTCAACAATGTCTGAGGATCAGTAAACTGTGAAATCTCGCTGGACAGGTCACTGACGTCCGTGCAGTTTTCTAACTCATCACAGAAGTCAGGGATGCAGAAGATATTCGGTTAGCAAGTGTGGGAATCGCCCTAAAATATATACATATTATTCACACCCTGGATGTAATGGGATCGAACTGTTGCGTCCGCGAAGCGTTAACCGGAATAATAACTGCATCGTGGCTGTTATAACCTGCGGCCTGCATCGCTTATTCAATCTCTTACCCACATAAAGTACCATGGTGTTCCGACTAAATCTCTCGGGGACCAGGAGGAATAGCATCCAGAGTGCAACCGGTCAGTTTTATGGTCAAACCACAGGCACGCTCATACACAAGAGTCAACTCATACAGGGGATAAACAAACATTTGGTTTTTATTCTATGGACACATGTGCCGACCTTTTGGGAATCATCGACGCTATGATGGGCGGACTAGATGAGATCTCGGTCTCCTGTAATAGCTGGTAGATTGTCCTTCGGCAGTTCGGCATTCGATAGAATCTTGAGCTAAACAAGAATTGGTCTCTTGTCTCCAGAGAGTAGTACAATAGCATTTGAAAGTACTAAGAAAGATGGGATATCGATGGCTTCGAATGACCATAAAAGTCAATCTGTGAGCTGAAAACGCAGGAAATACCACTTTCGAAATGATAGAATTATGCAGAATGTTGCCGTAATGGAATTATCTGGGTACCATTCACGTACGAGAGGCATTTCGGATTGAAGGGTTTAGTAAATTGGAGTCACGAGAATAGTTTCCATGCCCTGTTTTAAAACAGCTGCTTCCGCCGTTTCGTGGAGCTCAGTGGAATGTGGTTGTTTGAGGCGTAGGCTGACTGTAGCTTGATTGGTTGGTGGATACACAAGACTTAGTGTGCAAATGTTCGTAAATATGGTGAGCAGATATTCGGAGTTGTGAGCTGACGCCCCCACGTGTCCATCCGCGGAAGCAGTTTCCCTCTTGCGAAATCTACCATCGGACTGATGCGAAGAAATCAAAGCACACCGAAAGTCATCACTAGATTCCAAATCATCACGATCGACAGTATGACGTCACCGCTTTTCTAACAATCGAAACGAACATTTTGGAATAGTTTTATACAAGACGGACTAAACCCATCCGAAAGGTAGGGCCGGTCAAGGTAGAAACCGATTTCCAATAACTCATCGGTTCCGGGTGCGCATATGCGGCCATCCCCAAATGTAGTTTTTACACGTGCATCATCATTACCAAAGGACAGCCACATCAATGTTGGCACTGATGCTTCACTGCCGTACACTTATATAAGATAGTCTTAGCGTGTGCTTCGGTTGTACCTATTTCACACCACATACTTTAGTGCATCGCAAACGGCCACCGTTTCACCGCAGCAAGTAATTGAGCTAAGTAGAAAGCAGCAGGCTACATTAATGGCTGTGTTGTTGTATGGTTCCAAAACGTGGCCCCTGAGGACACGATGCGAAGCACCTGCAGGATTTTGGGCACCTGTGTTTCGGGAGTGCTGCTGGTGTCGGGTAGCGTCAGCCGACTCGTAACCAGGTAATTAAGAAAGAGGTATTTGATTGCGCAGCGTTGGTCGCGGAAACCATCTAGCAGCGTCCACTGCGGTGGCCCTGCCATGTAATGTGCATGCCAAAATATCGTCTACCGCGGTTAGTGCTGTCCCCCTCGCCTCCATCAGGTTGGCTTAAACTGTGAGGTGGACAACTTATGACTTGGCATGAGGGTGTGAAAGATTACGAAGACTGCAGATGTTGTGCAATCCGCCTTCCCCGTGACCCTCCCCATGCCTGGTTGGAGAAGCTGAAGGGAACGGTGGCAGATCGATGTCGATGATGTCCGTCTTTTCAGATTATTTCTGGATTGTCTGAATGAGTGTCTGGAGGCGTACGTACTCCAGATTGACATCGATCACATTCCATATTCATTTCCTTTTCACTCTCGAATTTCAAATACAAAGCTGTACGGCAGTGAATAACCAGTGTCAACACTGATGTTGCTTTGTCAGACGATGACAAGAGCTAGATAACTGTAATTTAGATGGATAATCAACTCTTCGACAGCATATGTTGATTTTGAAGAAATGGGAACTAAGAAATACACTTCGTTCTACTGGGTACCTCAAAACCTTTTTTCTGCTCGCCTATTTTGAAGGAACGACGTGAACCATTCTATGGACGCTGTTGAACCAGCTAGCAGAACTTTGATTTTTGACTTTTCTCGGTCATTGGGCGGGATGCGTGGTAATCTGCGTGTGAAATGCGATATACACCACGTAATTCTACTTCAGTCTGATCAGCTCGTGTGACAGGATAAGCCGGATCAATGGGTGTCACACAATACAGACCTCCACATACGCCGATCGGCGGAAACATATTTGCGTTAGTCTGTTTTGGGTGCAGTGAATCATTCTCCACCGAACTCCAATGGCGATAAAATGGAAGCGTGCTGCTCAGCAAGTGGTGATACGCACCCTTGCTCCCCAATTGTTACGTGCTACAAGAGACTTAGACTACATACGACTGCTGAAGGATCGATAGAGGAAGATTACAACAAAATATACGGTACAAACGAATCACTGGCCACTGACTCTCATCCCAAACCCAAATGCTTTCAAAGGACATCTCGCCTGAAGTTAAGTAACCACAGGTTTGCTAAGACACGTTTGTAGTCATTCATTTCGCGCCCAAGCACGATCCTACAGTTTTCTTCATTACGGGATATTAATTCATAAAACTACCGAAGATACAAAAACAGTCGTATTTCAGATTATTAATGAAGACGTTTTTGGCATTCACGAGAGAAGGAAATGACGGTATACACATTATGTAATCACAAAACAAAGAATCCCACCTGTTCTCATTACATAAATAACTTTCCCAGAATACGCGAAATGGTAACCCCGGAACCCATAGTTTTCACATTTCACCTGATTACCCAGTGATGGCATGAACAACAAATAACCCCCGATTTTATTTGGTACAAGTTGGACACACGTATCTTCAAACAAGTTCACTCTATTTACTGTAACTTCACATGTGAAAAGCAACTTCCGAAGGTCCTGATGAGTTATATCCTCCTGCTTCGTCTACTGAAGCACGCATTTCACTGTCAATGCCAGTATCCCGAGAGCCTTTGGAGGATGTTTCGTCTTGCGTCGGATAGGATGGCAGTTCGTAGGTGCACAAAGGAACCTTGAAATTGTCAACTTTGTGCCGCTGTCGTCGCCGCCTCTGCAAAACTTGCTATGAGACAGAACAGAAGTGGATATGCTGTGAGACTAGTACACTGGAGATAAGACATCAAAATGTGGTAATATTGCAACCCTATCAGATGGTTCTAGTGAGGCCCTCCAGTGTCCCTCAAACAGGAACAGATGTGCGATTTCCATCACCATCAAAATAGAGCGCAAAGATTTAGTTGTACCGTCACTGAGAATAAACACCAGAATTCAGTGGCTACATAAACAAAGCAAAATTCGGCGAATATTGTGGAAAGTAAAGAGCTCACTTCACTGAATAAGCTGGAAAGCGATACATTTCAGCCACATCATTTATGCTAACATCCTGAGACGAGACCCAGATCTGCGATGCTCCAAAAATTACCCATTCTGAATATCAACTGGCCGGTTTGTCGAAATAAAATCGATCGAGACAAGCCCCACAGATTAGACGAAAAAGAGTCCATATATCACCATTGTGATGTGACTTTAAGACGTATGGAAAACGATGCCCACGCAAACGGTGTTCGCCAAGTCTGCCTGGATAGGACAAGAAGGCAGCCATACCACCGTAGGCTGTGCAATAACCTTAGTAACCCTGACAGATTTCCGCACCAGATAAGCCTATCAATATACGTATGGGACTTCCTCTAAAGCTATCATTGAGGTCAGTTGTCAAAATCGTAGTAACTGATCTGGTGGCTGTTGATCTGTTAACCAAGCTTCGCATTTACCGATGAATGCACCTGAGCTACAAATTTTCCGACAAATTGTTACAATTGCAGCCCACCAAGCGCTGATGGCGCACAATGTGAGTATGAAGTCACAGGTGGATAATTTTGAAGTTCCCTAGTGCGGGTGTATACGTTCCGAATAGAGATGTTGCCGGTCTGATAAGCTTTAAGATTTCTAAACAGCATGAAAACACTGACTGATAGCTTTTAGGCTTATTCTTAGTAAAGAAGGTCGAACGATGACCAAGACCTTTCATTCCAGTAAGCCATCATTTGCAATCATTTTGCTTCAATCTAAATGACCCTGATAAACCAGCGGGAGACTCGTCCCTAGAGACTTCTGAAAAACTCTTAAGATGTCCTGTAGCACCTTCCACGGTGGGACGAAAGGTTAAAGTACCCCATCGTATGGTGACAAAACTTAGTATTCTAATTCAATGTCCATCTAAGAGAAGAAGCAAGGGTTATGGGGCTGCTGATTGAGTTTTTCCACTCCCAATCACATCGTAGCAAAATGCAACCACATACATCAGCGAACGTCGAAGCTGTGTCCATCGATAGTTTGGGTAACAATACTAGCTGAGGTAAGCAGATGGGCCTTAACTGCTGCCCCCAGCTTCCCGGTCGCTTTTCCTGCACAAAAACAGCCACTAATCATAAGGATGCGTTCAGCCAAAGAACTTCCGTATATTTATATATTTTACTCCTACATGGAGACGGACCACAAATCTGAGACCAAGCAGTGCATTCAAAAGGAACTCTATTCGAATGGGCATCAGTCCTCTAGGAAGAGCGTCGTATCC
>NW_008751669.1:1378783-1384055 GCF_000715545.1 Opisthorchis viverrini
CACCTCTGTGCAACGCCTCGTATCCTGCTGCATCAAATTTCGCCACATGATCGACGGGCATGGTATTACTCTTCCATTAAGAGCAGGAAATCATCGGCCACTAGTTCCAGAAGATATCCCGTTCCTAATTCAAATCAGGGAATCCTAACGCCAATTATTATGATAGCTGGTGTCTGTCTAACCATGACAAAACAGAATCTCCAAATCCAAAGTCTAGTTTTATCAAGTAACTCTGGTACGCACTGTTGGCTCAGACGAAATATGACCACATACTCTGTCCATAGTATGGGCTCCAGATGGCTTAGCGTTGAAGGCTCGAACTTACTGACCTGAAGATTCGTGGATCGAACCCACGGCATCTCCACTGCTCCTGTCTAGGCTCGAACAACCCGACAGCAATCAGCCCAAATTCGGTTCAAGTAGAACATAAGGCTGACGGAAACTCGAGGACTGCGCCTATCTGATGAGCCCCAAGAAGGGCGAAACCGGTCGTGGGCTGTTTTCAGTAATCTTGTGAATAAGTTCCTTCATGGAAATATATTGCGATATCTCGAATATCGCGCCGACTGAAACATGAAGCGGCTTGTGTGCAGCACATTCAGTTGTAGAATATCCTAAACGAGAAATTCAGCTGAGTCTCTCGCAAAAACCAAATCGATTTGCAAATGAGTGTATTTCTCAATAACCATTTTGTCTTCAGTGAAATTTGCAAAATAACTGCCTCTGACTGCAAGTAAGGTGCTGCCACACACTAAGAGAGGAAGAGGGATGAAAGCTCACAGTCAGTGTGAATGACTGGGGCACGAATCTTCTTCGAATCCCATGGAAAACTTAGACTCAATAATTCCGACACCAAAAGGTACATCGAAGATAAAGAAAGCGCAGTTGAAAAGCAAGAGTTAAAAAAGTTAACTGCACATAGACCACATTGACACCAGTTCAGTGTGAGGAGTGTTATCAGACGGGTGACATCCTCACGCACAAGCCATGTCAGACAAACCTCATTGATGCAACCGGATGCGAACATTTTGAACTGACCCCACATGCCTTTCTTTCTTTAGCATTTCCGAAGAATGCAGGATGGAAATTAAAAGGTATGCTAGTTCTCAAGTTCTAAAAAGGGCGCTTCACATGATGTCGCTGACAACGAAAAAATCATAGTCATTGAGACAGGTGGGAGAGGGATGCCCAAACAGGACGAACGGAGTTTAGAAAGTGCACACTTTGGTGCTTTTTGAGCAGTTAACCGGTCTAGTTGCTCTAGTGATAGCATCTAAACGTAGATGGCCTCACGTGAGCAAAGAATTCTTTCAAATGCAAAGATTACAAGCAAACTGATTGCACATGTATGCGAATTTTATGCGACTTTTCCCTCTCCCAAAAAATAAGGACCTCATGCGTACGACCGCTTTGATCCGGCCTCCAGGGTGGTATATATTTCAAGGAAGAATACACTTCAACAAAAAGGAAATTCGGCTATGCAGTGAGATTGATTGGGATGAGCTCACCTGGCAGAATCATGTGCAAAATGCACGCCCTTATATCACACGCCCATAATCTATCCGAGTCTGAAAGATAGGCGCATACAACTTGGCAGGTAACCTATCGATGCAGTCTCGCTGCAGATAAAATTTCCAGGAAGACAACGGAAGAATGTATGCACACTTTTTGGCGAACAGTGCTACCGTGACTTGGAGATACCAATACGTCAGTCGAAACGAGAATTCATTCACGCACTTAGTTTCACTCCGATACCGGTTTTCCTCACGTTTAAGCCAGTGCCACATGGTGCTTCTAGTGCACCGTATGCGGTGTACAAACATAGGCTACAACTTTGCTGATGATCATATAACTTACTGTCACATGGGCATTGGACCGGGCGCGGGTGTACAGCGTGCGGCCGTAAAGGGCACGCGGTGGGTCGGACGACACACCACGTGAGCTATCATGTGACCTAATTTCGAAGGCACGCAGTCGATAGGACGGAAAACGGGACTTAAGCGCCTGTCACGAATGGGGCTTAGAAGTATTGATTCAGGAGCTGAATTCGCTTAAGTTACAAGTGCGTATAGATAAAAATGGACAGTACAGACAATATTCACTATACAATCTGTTCTGCAACCTCATAGACTTGATAAATGATAAAATCTTTCATTCCCTTTTCGGCTCCCTCTGTACTTCGTAAGCTAGAAAACACGTAATTTATAAACTACGGATTTTGAGCGTGCCGAAGCAGGTCCACCTGTTGACCCCCTCCTCCAGGTCACGGTCAGTTTCAGCTCTCCAAATGCATGCTCCTTTCGGGTTTTGCCTTCGCAATATACAAAACCGGGGCGGTGTATTACCTAGTCATTCACACAACTGGAATTACTGAAGAAATCTGGCGAGCTTTGCTGCTGAACAGCTACTGAACAGCAGCCTCCAATGAGCTCCTCAATGGGGGCATCCTAAACCAGTAGTACCTTGGTACGGTTTCGGCATATTTGGATTCCAGTTGATGTTTTCTGAGAAACTACCCGCAACTTCCAACAAAGCTAAACCAAAACGGATTCCAGAAGTAAACTTTTCCTGACAAATACTTAAGTGGAAAAGTTGTGAAGTTTTTATCTTCCGGTACCAAGCATACTTCTGACTAGCCGTGGTGAACTGTGGGGTAGCCACAAGATACTACTTTAAGCTGCATATCGCTACTTTAGTCTACCCTTTATCACATTCTACAGAGACCACACGGAATCATAAAACTAAAGTGGTTTATCCATTTGGAGGCCGAAGACTAACAGGAGCTTCAACGATCAGTTCAGAAGAGGGTCTCTTTGGGAGGGGATGACTGTGGAAAAACGTTAACGAGACACTGGACCTAACGTCAGCACATACAATACGCAATCTCCACACATATTCCATTATTATCAAGACCATTCCGGCTAAACTGAACTATGCATCTACATCTAAATCTATGCGTCATATGTGCTGCCGGGTTTATTCGGGGCGTTGATTAAACACATGAATGTCTCAACAGACGGGTCGCTCTGAATGACGTATAACAAAATATGCTGATTTTCATTCAGTAAACACACCACACGTTCAGCAGCCTTTTAAAACGAGCTGTCTGCGATAGTCCACTGGCAACAGAAGACCTCCACGATTAGCTCAGCGTTTGGAATACTGATACGATCATTTCGAGTGACTTGATGTATACCGTGCCAGGTGTATTAACGAACAGCACGTCAGTTCGGAGTGACTGTCACACAGAGAAAGGGTTAGGTACTTGGGGGGATAATGGATACTGAGATGAATGGTATTGTCAGATATGGAAAGACGTAAAAAAGAGCACAGCTAATAGGCGCATTTATGACTGCCCGTTATCTTTTACCCTGCGATGCACTCTGAATCCCAGACACTAGTTCGGAAGTTTGCTTTGCGCTGCCTATTCAGCGCAGCCGGTTGTGCAAAAGGGCGCAGACGATGCCGTTGACTCTGGTTCGTCTGAATGTTTGGAATGGGGTCCAGTGACCGAATTCGAAGTATCTCGCATTGCAAGTGAAATATATAAACCATCTCAATGTGTCGTCTATGTGGTGTCCAAGTTTCGCTGCCACACGGAAGTGAAAGTGGGACGACGGCTCTGGACTATGTGAGGTTTCTTTTCAAGCACGGGTTGCGAATTGCCCCTAAAGCGTTTATGTAGGAAGCTGAAAGTAGCGGTAACTTTTGCAATACAAGAATAAAATGCAGCATCGGCTGTTAACTCTCCTGGCAGGGTGCTGTCGACGTAGCTGAAATCTTCATAACATGCTACGCCACGACCATTAATTTGGATGAATTGTGTCCGCTATTGCAAACCCTGGACATGCTGATGAAAGACGAGCGTTTCGGAAGTAGTTATATTTGGACGAAAGTGAAATGATGTTGACGCAAAGGCTTCAGTGATTGGCGATAATCCCGTCTTCAAATGTGTGGATAAAACATCTCGTGCGCAAAAATATGATATGAACCTTTGATTCGTTTGGCTTTTTGTTGGCCACAAGGTGTTTCGAGTTGAAGAAGGTACTGGAGACGGTACTGGATTAGTTGGCAACCCTGGGAGTAACAAAACGCTCCTGCACAAATCGCAGTCACATGTAGAGTGAACGACGTTGAATCGGTGTCAACTAAGAACAATTCGGAGATGGTTACACGGGTATACGAACCCCGACACTGGTGGGAAGAGATTTCACGATGCTGACAACTATTTCGGGACAGCCGAACACTTGGGCCTCCCTGGTCATAAAATCACAGGCTTTCGTGAAGCCGATGAAGAGGGCCTGAGAGTTGACTCAGTTCTAAGCATCCTTTCTGAAAGTGATGCGGTGCAAAGACAAAGTTGATCGTACTTGGTTCCTTTCGGAATCCAGATTATTCTTCATGCAGAGGTTCTCCCACATAGGCGTTTTCGGTGAACAGCCCTTTTCCCCGAATTGCGGTGAGACTGAAACGTCATTGGACTCTTGTAGGACACTTTCCGTCTATTAGATTATGGAACTTAGGTGTAATTTTCAAATGATTATCCGCACAGTCCGTATATTTTAGCGGGTATGAGGAAGGAATCTGACGGCCGCTGGAACGTCTAGGTAAAAGCTGCCTTCTCACCAACCGAAGAAGGTAGAAATTTGTAATTTCATAAACCCAGTCTTTGCGCGATTATTTTTTAAATCCAGTGGTCTTTAATCGCAGGCGTCCTGATATATTCTTTGATCCAGGTCCAGTGTTCTTTAAACGTACACGGTGCCATTGAATGAGACTAGCTCTGAGCGACGGATTGCCAGAACTGTTTTGACATACTTGCCCCGTGTCGTGACGGGCGCTTTCTCGGCAATGGATGTTTGTCACGACTGATTCGGGCTTCGAAATAACACGAGAGGAATGGCCGATCAGTTCACGAAATGAACATGCTGACAGTTGACAAAGAATGCTTCCTGATGAACCACTGAATGAGACATCTTGGGGACGCACACACCAACACAAGTGGCGAAAATTCCTATTGATACTCAGGGCAGGTTAGTCAGTAAGCTCTGCTTCTTCCATTCACATTCGCATCCAATGCAAATCCGACTTCACGTTCATACCGGCAAAGTTGTACAGCTTCGAACAAGCACAATCTATGTATATTTACCTATAGCCTTCGGGCAATCGAGTTTTAATTAGACGAGTTATTCCGATGAGAAAGCGTTTCAGGAACCTGGTTATAAGGTCTCTACGTCTTCCTGGCCCATCTGACCTATCCTAAAGTATATAT
>NW_008751669.1:1385250-1396581 GCF_000715545.1 Opisthorchis viverrini
ATATATATATATATTCTGTGTAGACATCGAGGTACCAGAGATGACGGATATTTGACTGGGGCTCCACTCAATCTAGCAGCTGAGGTTTTCAGTTATCTCCATTCATGCTGGTAAAGTGAAAGTATCATGGTTTTCGCACCATATGGTGTAAGTGATGTTGGTTTACATCATGTTGGATCGGAATGTTGCTATGCTATGACCATAAGGGTGACCGTGTGGCTGGGCCATATGACGGAAAAGCGAACAATGGTCTGGGTCAGAAGCACGATACCATAAGTCCACTTGGATATGCTCTAAGGATCATACTTTGAAGGCATACACACTGTCTGCAAGGACTAGGCCATAAAAAATCTTCAGTAAGGCAGTCCAACAGTGTATAAGGTTAGACATCGGTTTGAACTCTGTGCAAACATGTAATCCAATTTCATGTGTGTTTACCTGGATGAGCAGGTCATGTGCATTCGACGAACAGTGCAATTCACTTCAGTCAATAACTACAAAACTTACTATTCCATAGGCACTTGGTATGTAGAGTAGGGATACGGTGACCACCGAAACGACCAGGTTGTTCTGCAGGAAGGAGGCTATGAAGGAGAATCACATGAATACGCTTGGTTAGGTGATCGATAGACAGGCGACTACGGGAATCTCGGGATGGTTTATACGTGGATTGAGGCTAATCAACCGGATCGTAAATCATGCATAATTCGCCCCCAACAGTGCAGTTGGCCTTTATTTAAGGAGAAAATCGATTTTGTTAGAAAACCGCGCACGACAATTAGCAAATAATTTTTGCCACGCAAATGAAACTGTAATAAGGGGGGATCAGTTGAGAGGGGTATAATTTACCAATGTCATTAGAGTCGCTTTTCTTTATGGTTGAAGTACAAAACGGAAGTTCAAGCGGTGCCTTGAGTGTTTTAATCCCCAAAAACTGAGATAACGAGTTTCATATGGTATCATATCAAGACAACATCCTTTCAAGTTCAACCTCGAGGCGAAATCGCGGTGCACCGTAGCCAGTACGGTATCATCGTAGAGACCCGCACTCGTATGGAAGAATGAGCAGTCACAGGGATTGAAAAATATCAAATTACTTACTTGTTTTATACTAAACTCGCATAATTAAGCTCTCGCTGCATAAGCATGAAAGGAAGTAGCCCAGTTTCAACGGAGGCTTCGGCACTGACAGAAAGTCTGTCCTATTAAATACGGTCTTTATGGGGACACACAATGAAACAATGCTGCAAAACTGGAACACGCCCTTCGTAAATTAGCAATAATCGATGACCTGTTATTGGTCGGAGCGATATCGCGATGGTTTACGGTGTTCCAAAGGCTGATATTTGTCACTTCGCCAACAGCATAATCACTACCAGCAATGGCGGTGTTGATTACCAGCGCTTGATCGCCACACAGCCATGGGAATTTAGTTGAAACTCAATCGGAAAAAAATGAAAAGTAGTGAAGACAGGTGGAATAGTTTCAGCCTGTCACAACTGCCAAAACTTTTTTTCCGTACAACCGCATGCACTCGGCACAAAAACGAATAACAAAAATGACTGTCGAATAGGTCCATGCTTCTCTTTTATTATAACGATACTCATGACGGACTTGTTTTGTTATTATCGACTCAGCTCCGTTTCTCACTGTGGTGTCCTTCAAGACTGAACAAAGCGGACCGGGGTTTTCAAAACACGTTGGTGGATACCCGAAAAAATATACCCAATCGCATGCTTCCTATGTCCACCTGTGTCCCGTGGTCAACTAAGTAGTAGCAGGTAGCCAAATGATTTGTTGTACACATCACTCGATTCAGGGATCTAAGTATCTGTGTTTCCCTAATATCTTTGACATATTTCGGTGATTACCGGTTTCAAAAACTTGCTGGTAGTTGGCACTTAGAAAAACGTCTGCGTATATTAAAATTTGGAGAGTTTTGTTATCAAACTGGCGACTGTTTGTACTTGTGTCTAGCAGCCCATAGATATATACTATCAGTGAATGCGATCTATAAATTCGGAAGTGAATTTAATAGGAAATCATCAATAAAAATCGTCGCTTCCGTGATACGCAGGAGGCCACGATAAAGTGATTTCTATTTGTTGTTCTACTGTGTTCACCGTCCGAACTTCTTTTCCGTGACATTCCATCATTCTGTGTGCTTCGCTCAGTGTAACTCCATCAGTAATGAGCCTAGGAAATGATGAGACTCGTCCACAGACACTATCCTTGTCATAGATGTGTAATCATGCCAGTCTATAGAGATTAATTATATCACAAGGTTGTAACGGTTTGAAGAGTTAAAACGAAGACCAATGGCCGATGGCGGTAATCGGGAACATTTTGTCGAAAGCCCCCAAACAAAATGACTTGTAAATTTTTCACAAAGTTGGTTACTTCAATAGCATAAGCAGGGGTAACAAATTTAAGTGCTGGAACAAATTTCTAGAGAAATCCGCAGCTGACGTTTCTCGTCATTTCGAACTTCAGCTCCATGCAATCTTCAAGTTCAATAAAGAAGCAAATTGTTGGGGCTCCGAGAGAATGGAAATCTAGAGGAGTGCGGCCTGAAAGTTGGCTGACTTTGACAGCTGGTCTGGTAACTGCAGTCAAGAGAAACAGACAGATTTTTCACATGTACGGACAATCTTGTGTGACGACATCGCGGTATACCAACTGTTTGTCTAGCAGTCAACGGACATAAATAGATTTGGAAAATGAAACCGGTGACCAATAAAACTGGCGCACAGTCAGCAGACTTTTGGGTATGGAAGTACACACTACCCATTTTGGGAAACCACCTGAAGAAATCTGCAATAGTCCTGGACGTCACACAGATCGGAGAAAAACGAGGTCCATTTGAGGCCTGGCTCCCCAGAGAGGCAGATATAGGTATTAAAAAGATTATCCCCTGATGGTATTTGTACCAGGAGATACGGATCCAACAAAAATATGAAGATGGGAATAGCTGATTAATGCCTAATATGGTGACAGTGGTCTGTAGAAGATAAACTGAAGAGTTACAACTTAATAGGCGAGTGGTCACATGTGAACCAAGTTCCAAAGCATCCAAGGGAAATTGTGTATAATGTCGTAACTAGGGTGCTGTCCAGAGTGATCCTGGCAAACACAATGCCGAACCTGTCTTTGATAGGTTAGTTCAGATATGAACAGAATCGGACAGTACGGAAAGAAGCTGGTGCCGTGCTGACCCATTAAGATTATTGTCTTTGTGAGATTATTTGCAATCAACAGCGTTCCCAGACAATGTACGGCATGAGGAAGAATCAACGTTGGTGGGAGACTGAACTAGCTGTAATGGTCAACCATTCCAGGCCCGGGAATCAGGCGAAGTTCTCCATGTGAAAGCGAACCGATTGCAAAAATTTTTCACGACAAAATGGCTCGCGGAGTTAACGGGATTCATCAGAGACGTTACAGATTAGGTGCGGATAAACAATTTTACCTGTGACAAAAAACGGTTGGATAGAGTTCAGTTAGCATGCGGTGGACACTGTCTTTAGGTACCAATTTCGTTAACGGAGAAAGGGTCGGTTGCGATTGAAGAAGTACGCACCGGCGGAGCGCAGATTCACTAGAATAATTTCCTAAAACAGGATCAGTTTCAGTGGAAACTAAAATGTCTCCTTGATGGAGTGTTAATGGGGACACCCGTAAACTTCTGTTGCCTTTCGCTAACGGTAAATCAATTGCGTGTAAGCCCCCAAAGGAAGTTGTGAGGTAAAGTGACAGGTGAGACTTCATTAGATATCCAGTTTTGCTGGAATACACATACTGTTCCTCATCAGAAATATACGCACATGGCTCTCTTTTAGAGAAAGTTGGTCGAAAGTATTCCCTAGGGAGCTAATTTTACAGCAGAATACTATTTCATGGAACGTTACACAAGACAGAACGCTCGACCGTTAATAGACTTTCGAAAGCTGCAAATTACCAAAACTCAAATTGTCCCGAGATGATGAATGTGTATGCACTTAAAAGGCTTGAAGACCATAAAAATGGTTCAGGTATACATAGCATAGTGTCACCGCTTTAGCTGTTCAGAAGAGCCATAAATTGGTTAGCGAAGACAACGTAGGGAACTAGATGAAAAAATTTGAACACACGTACCTCTGAGCTTAGGTGGTCAACATCAATGAAGTGCGAACGCCTCGGAATGTGTTCGCACAGTGTTCTCCTATGTTTCATTTTCACATTACCAGGAAACTACGCTAGACCAACTACAATCTGGAAATGATACAACCGCGTAATTAACAGAAAACCCAGCGCTACGACCGAAACATCCGAGCTTTGTCTACTTAACACGGAACACAATGGTAACACAGTTTGGAAATTTATGAGAAAGGTTTGGTAAACATGTTTCTTTTTGAAATTCTAGCGCGCAACAATTCAAAAGTACCTTGGTAAACGGAACATCAACGGAGAATGCAAATGGGGCGAGATAGTCCAAGTGATTAGAGCGCGAATTTACTGACCGGAAGGTATGTGGTTCGAACCCGACCTCTACCTCTCGACTTCCCCTGTCTAGGCTTGGGCAACCTGGCAGTATCCCAGCCCTCGTGCAACCTTCGGGTGGCATGGCAGTTAGGCACCGGAATGGTTCTACAACTGAAGGACAGAATGCAAACGCTCCGAAACGTTTTGATAAGGCATTGGAGTTGCGGAAAAATCCAGATATTTTGTTAGCCAGCCAGACGAAGGAGCTGGAATCGTGTTGTTGGACAAAAACAACTGTACTAGGGAAGTTGGGACCAATGTTGCCGAATGGTCAAGATATCGTTACAAGGCGACTGAGGAAGCAGTAAATGAAAAGGGAGACTTTCCGATAGTACGCGTATTCATACTCGTCCGCTATCCAGCACATATGCTAGTATCCCAGCCTCGTGCAACCTTCGGGTTGCATGGCAGTTAGGCACCGGAATGGTTCTACAACTGAAGGACAGAATGCAAACGCTCCGAAACGTTTTGATAAGGCATTGGAGTTGCGGAAAAATCCAGATATTTTGTTAGCCAGCCAGACGAAGGAGCTGGAATCGTGTTGTTGGACAAAAACAACTGTACTAGGGAAGTTGGGACCAATGTTGCCGAATGGTCAAGATATCGTTACAAGGCGACTGAGGAAGCAGTAAATGAAAAGGGAGACTTTCCGATAGTACGCGTATTCATACTCGTCCGCTATCCAGCACATATGCTAACAATATGTACATCGGAATTAGACGCAAAATCTCCCTCAGAATGGATACCCTGATAAGGCTGTTGACTATAGTAGGCAAAGAAATTACACGACAATCCTAATATAACTGCTGAAAGAAACAAGCCTGTTTATTAAAGATAGTATCGATTGACTGACAACCAGGATACTATATGATGGAATATGCAAGACCTAGTTATCGGACTAGAGAAGCATTACATTATCCTTTAGACTAACTTCATTTCTGTTTTTCGCAAAATAACTACAGTCTGCTTTTATTCACGTTATGTGTCTTCTCTTACATCTACTGCTGTCAGGTCAGTCACGTTGTGATCGCGTCTACTATACAGAAGAATGCGTGAACACCTTTCGAAAATTCACTCGCACGCCGATATTAGACCGGACTTCATTGCAGTCCAGCCCTACCTGTGTCACACGAATAAGCGAATTTCGGACGAGAAGACATTCGAAATTAGCAATACGATTAGGATACAGCATAGAAGCAGGCTGTTATGCAGCTAATGATACAAACAACTGGTGGAAACACTGAGTGGAAAGGACAAGTTCGATCGAGTTCTCAGAGGGTTGCGGCAGTTCAGTACGACACAAAACAACTTGTCGCTAAAACTGAGCCTTCGTGTCGACAACATCCCTTTTACCGAAACTGACTGAGCCTAACCATGATTATACACTTGCAAAATAACTGCGGCGACGAACTAACTTTATTACGATGCTCCCGTCCATATACAGGCTGCTGCTGTCAAATACTGTATACTGATCAGCACCTAACGGACCGAATAATCGACTGCTCCTGTATACTTGCTTACTGCACGTATATGAATGAGTTTCGTGAACTGCAGACTCACAACACCTAGGAATTTGTTTGCTGGGTTCGAAGGTCAAAAAATCCGCTAGTATATCAGACACATGACAAACACGAACCCGAAAAAGAAAACAAAGAGTCGGAAGATGAAGTCATTGAAAAGAGTGAATCAGCCGGAATGCAGCAAGGAGGCTGCAATAGATTTCGATGCGACTCATATCGCCAATGCGCGTAAGCAAACAGTGCTACCCAATCATGTCGGCTCAAAAAAGGCCGGTGAATTTCATTAATGACGGGTTTCATTAATGATGGGTTTGGGAAACATCGACTGTTTTGATGCATGTGTTCCGGACTTCCGCTTGCTACGGGAATTCGAATCCAGGAAAATGTAGCCACTCGAGACTTTCGTTTTTATTGAAGCAAGTTAGATACGTAATCTCGTCGTTGAAGTTGCGCACTCTTGAAGAGAGGCCCACAGGTTCTCTAGTCACCTTGCACCGGTAGAATGTTCGAATTGGGTTCCAAGTTTGTTCTAACTTGTTATTGTTATTAGTAGGAACTGAATATTGGTAAATAGTCGTATCAGTGGTAACAGATATAGATTTACGCGGAGATTCTTAGCATAAACAAACTAGGGTTTTTGGGTCGACCCGCCATACCCATTTGGTTGATTGCACTGGGCTGGATGAGCGAGTGGGAGCATTAATTACAAACGTTTCATCAAGATGCTCATTTTGAAATACAAGCCCAACCCCAATTTTATTGACGTAAATGGGTATGGAGGTCTAGAGCCTTTAAATGAGGACCTCATACAGCGCCCATAGCGGAACACTCACTGCTACGTATTCGCTTCATTTGAGCTAAATGTGGATGACAGCTGGACTGCCTCATCGACTGGGGTTTAGACATTTGACTGTCAAATCGCTCCTAATGAAATATATCCACTTGCAAATTAAGTTGTTGTTAAGGGAGATTCAACTGAGGTTCAGTTGAGGTTGTCAATTAGTAAGTGTCACCAGATACAGTTACAGTACGGGCTGTTTTGTCGTATAGCTATGAGACTTGGCCTATTCGAGCAGTGGAACTGAGACGTCTTCAGGTGTTCGACAATCGTTGTCTCAGAACCATAATTCGTGTGGGTTGGTGTCGGCGAATCCGTAATGAGGCAGTTAGAAAGCGAGTTTTCGGTTGTGCAACGGGTAATTCCATTGAAGAATGTGTCCAGTACCAGAAGCTACGTTGGTCGGGACGTGTTGCGTATGCCTAGCCATCGTTTGCCGAAGAGAGTGCTGTTTTGCAGGCCCAACTCAGAGTGACGGAAGCATAGACGTGACCAACCCTTGACTTGGCAGAGTATGAAGGAGATCACGAAAGGTTTGGGTGCTGTCGTTGCTACTCGCCTTCCAGAATGGGGCCGTGTGATTCCCACTGCGCCTGGTTTAGAGAGACTACAAGATATGTCTGCCAACTGATGTCAGTGGTGTTCTTGTTGTCAGTTTCTATCCAGACTGCCTGAGCGAATGTCTGGAGGTGCAGGCACTTCTGAATGATTGTGGTAAGCTAGCACTAGGTCCTTCCCCGTCCACCTCTATTCTCTTCTTTACAATAAGGCTTTCAAATAAACCACGTTTGTACGGCAGTGAAACATAGGTGCTGAGCACTGATGTCATGCTGTCGATGATGAAGTCACCAGATATGTACTATTTGGTGTTCAAGATACCCTGTCATTCGTCACCTGAGTGACTGAAGTATTGCTTTTTCACAGGCCACCGTTCACGATGGATGCTGACATCGACTGCACATGTTCAATAGTCCACTTCCAGTATGTTTCTTCCTAACGCTAGGACCTCAGCCTGGTGATGCTGATGCATTAATTCTCTCTACAACGACGATATCAGCAAGTAACTTCTCCCGAACATGTCCAACGTTCTCTTTCCTAACGCGCTTCGCAATCGCACCGGTATAAAGAGGGCTTTCGCTAATCCGACATGCACATAGACCCATACCATACAACACAGTCACTGTTGTCAGGACTAAATCCGACTAGAATCCACCTCGAAACTCGAAGTGTTATTTGTTAAGGTATGTCTGAACAAACACCAGTCCGCTGAGCAAGCGCACGGTGGCGTGCAAACAAAGATAGGTAACAAGGAAGCCAGTAATACAAAGTAGTGCGTGATCATAGCATTTCTGGCCTCACTGTTGTATCTCCAACTCACTTAGATGTGGCTGATGAAAAGTACTCGACACAAATATGATTCAGTACCATAAATCACATCAAACAGGTTTGGAAGCATTCACATACAGTCAGCAGAACAAATCCCATTTTAAATTTGATAGCAAACGAACGTTTGCGGTGAACGCATGGGGACGTTTTAAACGGTAAGATAGTATACCATCCTGTGGAGCTTGATTGAAAAATGCATTCGATTTACTGCGCAGTCACGGCATTCCCGTGGAACGCACATGTAGGCGTATGTATAGAAGACGATCCTATCTTGGAGTCCATCAAGACTAAGTTTGAGCGTAGCCATTTCCCCAAATCACTAAGTAGGGGGATTTCTGTGTTTGAGATCCGCCTGGATCGATTCCATTCAACTAATCACTCCTCATGTCGATTATTTCAGAAACGGAAGCTTCGTATCACAATCAGAACAACATCAACCTATGGAACGCAATGACAGTTTCTGTGTATTCAGCAACGTCCCAAACTACTGTGGATGCCGCAACTGTCATTTAGACAAATATGGTCAATATCACCACGTAACTAACGCATTAATCAGGCAACATGTTCGTGACAGCTCTGCTCTATAAGGTCCTTTCTGGGTGCCAGAATTTCTTATCAACTGCGAAAAGTCTGATAAGACGATATCTCCAATAACGCCAACTTCGGATCCAAATGCATTTTGTTATGTCTTCCCTACGATGCAACTACCATGGCACTTGGGACCGTTCAGCTCTGTTAATAACATGTCATGGGAAAAACACTTTGTCTAGCAACATAACATTTCTACACAGAGAACCAATGTATGGACAAACACAAACGGAGAACATGTGCAAAGACAACAACGTCACGAACGGATTGATTACCTAGTTAGACCATGCATACGATTCCTGCCGAGTTCGATTACGTGAATTTGCTACAATACAATTATCGATTGATTGACCCTAGGTTGAAATCATGCACAAAGAACGCGCCAAACTGCATCAATTTGGCACGGTGTCGTGGCACCTAAAGTTTAGTCGGCCCTCAAAGGCCTCGAAAAATAGGATACCTTTTCATTGAAATGCAAATGATGGTTCAAGGTGGTCGTGTTGTGCGCCAATCCGATTGTAGTAAAAAGTCTTGAAGCAATACATATAAGACAGGATTGTAATTTCGATAAATCAACCATGACGACCACACAATAGAGCTAAAGAGAAATTCACTTAGATTTCGATTTCGAGATTTCACGACTGGTTCTCCGGGCAGAGCGTTTTAAAGCTGATTAGGAAGCAAACAATGGGCCAAACATTTAACTAGAAGCTGTGCAACCAGATACAGGATAAACGTGCCCTGTTCACGAATTCCGGAAGACTCAGGACCATTATCAGTCGTTGAGTACACACTTCACTAACGAGGTGCATAGTGGGCGATATATTTATAAGACTACCTCATTTTTCTGGATTAGCTCCGCTATTTCATTGGAGACCCGTTGAGTTAAAACCATAATTTATTTGGAAGCTGTATTGTGAGGAAGAGAATGAAAGTAGGTGGCTAGCCTACCACCATCATTCTGAGATGCCTACACCTTCGAACACATTCAGACTGACAACAACGCTATTGATATCAGTTAGCAGCGTCTATTCAGAAAGATCACGCAAACCCCATCCAGGAAGGCGAGTCAAACCGGCAGCACCCAGACTTTTCGTAATCTGTATCATGCCCCTCTGGTAGGTCAGAGGTTGGTCACCTCTCCGCTTGCATCACCCTGAATTGAACACGGCACATCCTTCGTCCAAAGAGGGTCTTTTTGTCGAAATATAGGTAGCTCGAATGTGTTTACTGGTGGCTGATCGGATGGCAGTTGATCTGTTCGCCGAGCTTGGCAATTGGCTTGCAAACGCTTCGTCCCCGGTCAAGGAGATATCGTCAGTGCGCACTGACGATGCTCGGCGAACAGATCAACTGCCATCCGATCAGCCACCAGTAAAGAGGATCTGTATGCGAAAAACATGGACAAGGCGAACTGCATTCTTCGAATGAAGTCCATTTTGAGCAACCGAATGCTCGCTTTCCGATTCCTTGCGAATTCGCCTACATCACCCTACATTAGATACGGTTCTGGGACAACGGTTATCGAAGACCTGAAGACGCCTCAGTTCAGCTGCTCACAGTGGCCACATCTCGCCAGATACACACCTCCCCTCAGGTTCAGGAATACGGCGTTTGCTGCCATACGAGTCTTAAATTAGTAGACAAGACCGGGGCCTTAGATATTTTGTTAATTAGTCTCATTTGTCACACTACGGTCGGGACTAATCAACTTCCAAGGTGCGTAATTGCTTCACAAATTCAAGTGCCTCGTCCTGGATTGTAATTAGATATTAATTCAGGAGCGTGACTTCACACCCTGTGGAGGCCAAGCGAATGCCAAAGGGCTTTGGTCAGTTTATCCACAAACAAAGGTGCGTTCTTCTCGTCTTTGAAGGCAAGAACAATGTCGTCTGCACGTTCTAGATCTGCAAGGTTTTAATCAGGAGCTATCTGAATACCAAGAGTTTGAGGGCTTTTCAGCGTTCGTCTCATTATCCCGTCCAATCACAAAGGTGGACAAAAATGGGGAGATGAACGAGGTCCCCAGTCCTGAACATGGGGTGGCGGGAACGAAGAGGGAAAAGTATATCAAAGGAAAAGAGAGGAGTCGGCAGTAGCCTGTTTTCACTTATCCGTATGCGGCAAGCGTAGCAACCCCACTTATGACAACACACAACGGCTGACATACCATGAGATTAGTTGAGAATTGTAATACATAGTTGCACTTGGGATTAGATGTTGCCAGCGCGCCTCCACACCCTGAAGAGAGGACGATTAGGGTCTCCGACCCAAAGCATTTGGCTCAAAAGCCTGGCCACAAGACGGCAGTAGTTGGCGCTAAATACCAAAGCGTGTCAATCTACTTAGGATCATTAGAAAAAACGGGGGCTAGGGGTGGAAACCCCAACCGACCAAAGGTTACAGCATCCCTCTTACACAACTTTCTTAGCACTACCTCACCCACACAGACTAACAGAAGGTTCAAACGCAGTTCAA
>NW_008751669.1:1397442-1419079 GCF_000715545.1 Opisthorchis viverrini
AAACCCTAATAGATTAGAGTTGATTAGGCGCACACATGATTGGACGCACGAAAAGGTAAGTTTGTGCTGTCTAGGGTTTCCTATATTAAAATTTATACTTCAGAGATGGACACAAGCTCTCCACAGAGTGGTGATCCCAATACCCCCAGAATGAATATTATTATCGGCGTGTATGGAGAATGAAAATCACACTCATACGGGAAACTGAGTTCACTCCGATTCATCCTCTCCATTGGTATCAAGATTTTCAGTGTTTTACCGTTACTTTCAGCTGCCCTCGAGTTGAGTACCATAGGCAAAATATAAAACTCAAAAAATAGAATGATAAACGTGAAGGTGCTCCTCAGTGAGGCTATAGAGACTGAAATTGGACAGCGGAAACATTTAGGTCAAGTTGACCAGTTTGGGAGTACCCTCTCTCTAAGTAAGACAGTCCCACCAAAAAGTATCGCGAATTATCGATGAATAATCGACTCCCCAACCAACGTCGTAAGGGAATATCAGTGTCGATGGCTGATCACTACGTTCGTTTCCAGGCTTGACAGAGTGGGCCCGGACAATGCTAGATGCAAAACCGGGGCCTTCGAGAATTGGAGAGCATGAACTAACAGAAGTACATTGCAATTTTCAGGTATGTCTAACCCAGAGAGACGGACCTAAAGGGCCGGATTCGGCTTTAAATCATAGAATCTCCAAGTAAGCTCAAGCCCCAAGCCAAACTACCCAGTAACTAGCAACATGTCTACTACAGAAATGTTTTCTAATCTAAAACCGCACGCATCATATGACAATGAGTCAAATGTACTCACATTTGCAAAAATATCTGACACGCACTATATGTTGCGGTTATATTGTGACGGGAGACGGTATTTCGCTTACCTTAAAAAAAGCGATCGTTCTAGTAATAAGGAATTCAGCGCACAACTCGCAATCAACTGACTACCGCTGTGTACCGTAAACGAATTCCGACATAACGAAAGAACCCAATCCGCTCAAAAAGCCATCACATTCATGCAAATCACGTGAGTCGCTGAGCATCTGCAAATAATCAGTAACGAAACGGCTGCACGAATACAGACACTGAATTTCCGACGTGGCCCCGGAATTCGCTACACATCGCATTCGATTGATGTAATGTGGATAGGCATCGGGTGTTTTTGAATCTGTAACACACCTATCAATTTAGCTGATCGACATAGAAAGCTGCGAAATCAATCGATTTGAGTAGGGCCAAAAAAGCGAACTCACATAAGGCGGATACTCATATATCCTGTTTCTAGTTTGAAACACCTGCGTCTCAGGATCGTAAATATGCGTCAGGCTCATCGAGACCGTTGAAACCTTATATTTTAAGTGCGAATCGCCGGCTTGCGAGAAGCGCTGATACAATGTAGAGCACCATCATATAAAACACAACACCTCAAAGCAGATACTGCACTCGAATGGTTAACAAATTGCTCCTGCTTGAAGTCTATTTTACCGAAGGACTGAATCTTCTCAAGACCAAGGCAGAACCAAAATAACCTAACCGACGAGCAATTCACGGAAGTGAAGTTTTTTTGTCACAAGAACGTGTATGTACCACGACGAATGAAATGCTATCGGGTTGACCAAACCCATACAGACGTAGTCTGGACGTTAAGAAAGCAAACGAACCAGTTAATAGCCTGTACCTGAACCTTCACACAATTTGGATCTCCAAGATATTCAACGGATTCACAACACGTTGTTAACTTGACAGACAATCCGCTTTGAAACTGTCCGGTAACTAGTGCACGGAAACCCAAATGACCACGAACTGATGTGTATTACGGGAGCTGCTAGAAGACCTATAATCATAAAAATAGTTTAAACACCAAAATCAACTGATAGTATGTCACGTGGAAATAAAAGTCCCTCTATTAAGTCATTATCTTCCAAGCATAGAGTAATCGCAGTTAAAAGTTTGAGTCTGACGTATCATCAGGATACAAAAAGAATAGCCGTCCTGAACTTGTCAACAAAGCGAAAAAAATTGCTTTTTAACAATGGTATATGGATCACCAAGTGCACGTATCAGGCTTAACTTCAGTGGCAACGTTTAGAGGTTAGGCTCGAAAGCAGGACTAGTACACTGGCAATCGACTGAGGTTCGATTCCCTATTGCTCCGGAGGGTGCCTACTATGAATGTGCTGGCGAGCAACACGACACCAAAGGGCGCGATACTGAATGTTGAATGAATCCGAGAATAATGGAGAACCGAAAGTCGCCCACGAAACATAAAATATCATTAAGGTACTCACAAAATCTGAATTCCTATGGAGGTAAGTTGTCCGGTGGGGTACAATCCAAGGAAAACACTGTGATTCAAAGAATTTAAGCTTTTAAAATCTTGGAACTAGATTAATACTGTAGGTAGTGACTCTCAGCCAGATTAACCGATGTCATGTCAGTTAGGTCATTCGAAAGTTCAGAGATAAAATGCAGTGTCTATCAAGAGACGGGCACCAATGCAATAAAAATAAATTTGCAGGAAGAGCAAAGCTTTGTGTCACTTCACCCCATATGGTAGCTTCCCCGCTACTAAGTATCATGAGTAAGGGCAATGACAACACACCATTACGCAGTTTGACGGGCCTAACATGCATTTAGGTGCAAAGTGGAACGAAGGCAAATTAGTAAAGCGTGAGTCACGTGAGCAATAGCAGGCGGATTCGTTGCTTTGTATATTCAGGATTTCGCTCCAAAAGTGTGGGTTTTCTTTTAAGCAACCTGTAAGTTACCTGCGTACAGAAGATATACTTTCGAACAATCGTTCCGCTGAATGCATATCATAAAATAACGAGTCGAAAATTTACCTTTTACAAAAAACTCTACCTAGCTAAACTAAGTTGAGTAAACTCCGTGATGACCAACAAAAATAAAACGACGGAAGAATGAAAATAAGTCATTTTCATAGGTTGAGAAGAGACGGCACTCACTGAATGAATATTCTTTTGAGTCGGCACCAAACCCCCAAAATCGCAGAATCGAATTTTCCGGTGATCGAGTACACCTCCCATCCATACAGTAGCCCGTAGTACATGGTCGATAATTTTCTAGATGAAGATACACTTGCTGGTTTGATGAACCGGATGTTTGAACTGACTCAAGCATTTGGTTGGTTTTCGGAACAAAAGAATAACGTCCTTCGGAACGATCAAACGTGCCGTTCGTGGAGTAAAGGGTGATAGGTCTGCATGTATACGAATTGGAATTGGCGAGGGGAAACAGGCAGCAGATGTAGCACGACTGGTCAGCTGTGAAAGTAAAGAACATAACATACTGCAATTGCTTGAGTTTGATGAGAATAGCTGCTCGTACTAGATAAAGAATCCTTGTTAAGGTGGAGGTAGGGTTGGTACCCTACAGGACAATGGTGAAACTACCTTTAAAAGAAGTTGGCAGGCCCAGAATGAATCAGTGCAAAGGAGAAATACTATAAGCGAGAAGAACGGGTTGGCTTAGTTGACTCAGGACGGATCAAAAAGCATGACCCAGCAGATGACCTGGCTGGTCTGTCCGACTAATTGGAATGTGCTTAACGTATCCTGAAAACGGTTTCAGGAGAAAGAATCGACTTGAAAGATCATGCGTTTCACGCATCATTATTATTCAAGGTGCGCGAGAAATACAGATCTATAGTGTACGTCGGACTAAGCAGCAATTTTAGTATTCAAACGTCATTTGCAAGACATATTCCTTCTGGAAATCAGTGACGCCAAGTACTAGTCTGAGGAGTCTTTTACAGGAAAGTTTCAACATCCCACACACTCGGAAGTAATTAAAAGGGCAGAGAGTCGAATTCCGCCAGCCATGGCGGGCGTTCCTTGTAACTGATGACTCACTAATTCTCTGGATTAATGCAGCTCCAAAAAGGGCGAAACCAGTGGTGGGTTGTCAAAGGATTCTCAGCGACCTTATGAGTAGTATTCCATCAGGAAAATATGGTGCAGTTTCGCCTATGCTTAAGCAATTTATCCTGGGATAGTAGTCAACACATATCGAAGCCTACAGTCCGTCTAGAATAGGTGTTATGACCACGTTTCCAAAGTAAGGCACCCTGAACGGACAAGGACACATGAAATACGAATGATCTAAATGTATAACCGTGACTCAACGACATACATGTCCAACGGTACGGTGCCGAAACATACTGGAGTTTCCGGCGTGCTATCAAAGCGGAGTTGGTTTTGATGTCTGGTCCGGGTGTTTTGAACAACCAACACGTCGTACATCACACCATCGCATTTGAGCAGTATACAACCTGTAATCCGTTCATCGAGTCCCCGGGCGATAATCACGGTAATCATGATAATCATGGGTATTCCCACCTTGAATGGAGCTCTAGCGGACACCGGTATGGACCTTGGACCGGGAGACTGTTTCGACAACATGGAAGGATGCACGATTCTCAGCTTACGACCCATGAGTGCCTCTGCGGGTGAATGGTAGTTCACCAAAGCATCATTTGGGGTCGTTCAGTACACAAACAGGAATCGCTCAAGGGCTTCGACGGATATCTCCCCCCCTCGAGCTCTATACAAAGCTCTCTCAAATGCATCGACAAGCCTTTCTGCTTGACCATTCAATTTCGCACGGTACGGTGGTGAACGAAAGTGTTTTATAGCATGTCGAGTGCAAAACTCGCGGAGCTCAGTGGAGGTGAACTGCGAACGATTGTCTGAGACGATGGACTCCGGTGAGCCATGCTGGCTGAAAATACTGGATAACACACGCAGCGTACTGTACGTCGCTGGAGAGGACACCGCAATGATTTCCGACCACTTGAAAGAAGCGCCAGCCATAATCAAATAAGAAGAGTCATGATTCGGTCCTGCGTAATCAACGTGCACTCCAGACCAAGGCCAGGGAACCGATGGTTGATGTGGCGGGTTATTGGTAGCTTGTTGGCATAAGAAGCAGCATTCTACAAAACCAGTGATGTGCTGGTCCATGTGCGGCCAGTAAGCGTAATTTCGAGTTATTGACTTCATGCGGTTTACTCCTAGATGCCCAGAATGGAGCTGACGGAGGATTTGATGGCGTAAAGATTAAGGAATCACTACGCGATCTCCAAACACTCAAGCAATTGTTTAAGACTGACAGTGCCATTCCGCGATGAAGGAGCTGTCGAAGGCAATCATCTTTGAGGTTCCAAGGTCATTAGGAATTCACGAATTCGATCGCCTTTTGAAGCGTCGGATCAGCCATGGTAGCTTTTCGAACCTCTGTTTTGGTCACGGGAAATGCAAGAACAGACTGGACTAACTGGGGGTCGGCTGCGCCATGCGCAATAAACGTGTCTTCTTCGGGAGTTGGATTAGTGCTGATAAGGCGAGATAATGCATCGGCCTGACCAAAGTCGGTGGTGCGACGATATTGAATATCATAGTCGTAGCCCAGCATGACAAGTGCCCATCTATGTAGGCGGTTGTCAGAGTGTGCGGGAACACCTTTCTTTGAACCCACAATAGAGTGTAATGGCCTATGATCAGTAACTAGGGTGAAAAGGGCGACCATACAACTTGTGGGAACGCCGGACTAATGCTGATGCTCTTTCCTCTATCACTGTTCTGCTGGCGTTGGTGATTTCGACGCGTGCATGGTGGCCTTCTCCGATCCGTCTGGGAAGGCATGCAGAATGACGGCACTAGCTCCAAAAGTAGACGTATCAGCTGCCACAGCTATCGGTAGTTTTGGGTCGTAGTGGATCAGCAGCGGATCGGAACTGAGCATCGCCCGCAGAATGCTCCCTCGCATTCTTCTGACCAACACCAGGGCACGTCATTTCCAAGCCATTCATTAAGTGGGGGTCGACTGTCGTGTGGCGAAGACAAGAATGCCGAATAATAGCTGATTAACCCTAAAAAGTAGCGTAATGGTGGGACATCCTTAGGAGGTGGAATCTGCTGTATAGCTCCAAAGTTCTCCGGGTCGGGATGACGACCAGAGGCATCGAAGATGAAACCAAGATACTTCACTGTTGTCAAGACGAATGGACACTTCTCAGGACGGTGGCAGAGGCCATTATCCTGAATACGCAGCAAGTCGGCACTGATTCCATCAAGAAGCTCTTCGGATACATTGCTAATCCAATGCAGTGATGGTGTTAGGGACCGTTGTTATAACACTTCACACCTGCCCCAATTGACCCAGCAACACAAACTAAGCAGCTAGGACAACTCATCCGCAAACTAGACTCTACACTGTTCAAAGACTCTCTGTCGCAAATACCAAGCTCAGAATGGCGCCGCCGCAGTGGAAGGCGAGCAGAAACCTGGCTGTTGACGGTCAAGGCCGACGTTGAGCTACTTGGTCTGCAGGTGCTCAACAAAGTCAAATAATCGAAAATAAAATGCATACGTTTGTGCTCGGACACTGTCGCACTGACAGCAGCGGTCCGTGATATTTATGGAGCCGACTCATTCTTCTCTGGGAGAGATCATCCTATGTAATAAGATCCATCGATGACACCCACTTCCAGAGATTGTCATGGACATGTACGTCATGAGTGGATTTGTTCAGTAATTCACCTGCACTACGACTTTGAAAAAGGAGGAGCGAATTTGGTGTAGCTACACGATGAACCATAAATAATAAGGGACCAAAATGACCCGTAAGGTATACAAACATACGGTCACAAACGTTAGTACAAGAATGACTTGGTGGTCCTGTGGGATATCCAGTCCTACTTGAAACCAAATGACACTAGGAACTGTGGTGATATTCGTTTGAACTTCCACCAACTTCCCTAACTATTTGTTTTCCACATATCTTCCCAAGTTCATTTCATTTAATGAATTTATTTACAAAAAACAAGGAAGTCGAAAAGTACGGAAAAGATCAGCAGTCTATTGAGTCTTTGTTGGTCACGGGAAGTTTATGAAGACATCACTTATCGTGCGGACCATTAACTAAGGTATTCGAAGTACAATTCATCCAACGAATCCGATGAGTGTTTGCATCAACAGTGGAAAATTGCATTTACACGTCAGCTGCACTGTTGGGTTTGCGCGCGGTCACCCTAATCACCCTTGGGGCAGCAATGCCTATTTTGCAGGTGTTAAGTAGATTCCTCATCTAATTATACGAGGTAAATTTTGAGTCGGGTTCATTACCGTATGCTTGCGGCGACGCTTCGTGCCATATGCGGTGGACAAGTGCTTGCAGCCAACATGTCATCGTTGTTAGAGTTCCATCGCCTTCAATGTGTTACTGGACTTATCAACCCCTTAGCTATTAGTGCACAAGTCTGTGAGGTAGCAATAGCATGCATTATCCACACCCGACATGTGATGGTGATTAGGTTTTCATTCACCTCTGTATCAAGGGTGACCACGAGCAAACCCGTCAGCTGGCGTGTAAATGCATTTTTCTACAGTTTCATGACAATGGACCGAAGGCAGTGGTTGAAAACTCGGACCAGTTACGACCAGATGTATGCTCGTTCGGTTGGCCAAAAGCAAGTGATCTGCAAGGAATGGCAGATTATTTGTGAAATGCTTTCCTCGCTCGGCATACCGCACAGCTATTCAGGTATGGCAGAATAAAGGAAGCAAGCCGCTGGACGTGATCCTTCTCTCAACTTGGAGGAACTATCACATGGCATGGAATAAACTATGGTGGCGATAAAAAAACAAGAAACAGGGTGGACTTACTAGTTTGGAGGAGTACCTACAGAAAAAATAAGTGACTCGCCAAAAGAAAACACGCTCATTGTCTTTCCTTCCCGTCTGTGATAAGCCCTAGTAGAGGTGGGGTTGGTGGACAATTCCAACACATCCAAGAGAAAAAGTCAAAAATGGATGATTAAATGGGATTCTCAACCACAGCGTTCGGTTGGAATGCCACAGTAGTGGTCACTTTAGTGGTCATTTCAGTAATATGGGTGAACATATTATAGTACAGCTGTAGTATCCTTTCGGTGCTTAGCTGCCAAGCGACCGGAAGGAAGCACGCGAGCTGAGATCACCCAAACCTAGAAATCAGCAGAGGAAATCCATAGATTAGTCTCTAACTGTGGACCTTCCGGTCAGTAGGTCACCCCTATCCACTGAGCCATCTCATCTTAGTTCAATGAGATAAAGCAGTGCACTTGTTCGACTCCGAAACGGAAGGAGCGAAATAAGTCGCAATTTGAGGGTAGTAGTTCCTGATCAATATTAAGCGTCCTGTATGAAGCGCAAGGATAAAGGGACGGATCATTTGATGCGATTTCTTTCGTTGAAATTTGTTACCTCAGATCCGTGGTTCAGCCTTACCTAACCTCACAAGAGTTCAAACACTTTCGTTATACTTCGTGAAAAGACTACTCCTAGAAACTGGTGTTTCCAGGATTCCCAGTAAAAAGCACTGATTCAGCTGAACAAAACTAAACTATCGAATCCGTTCCATTTCATGGAACACATTGCAGCATGGAAGAGAATATATTAACATTTTCGTCTATCCAAACAATTTGTAGCTATTCAAAAAAACGTTAAACTTGTGAGACATAGTTTGCCTAACCACCAGCCTTAAATTTCATTGGAAGACAAGTACAAGCAAAGCTGTTACACCTTGTGGTCTGTACTTACTTAGAGAGCTTGACAGGCCTCCGGTAACCAACGCCTTGCAAAGGTTCCTTTGAGTGTTGAGGTGTTCTACACCCCACTGGGGTATGGTCGGCACCGTGATCGACATCACGGGCAGTAGTGATCAATCAGCATACTTCAAATGGGTGATACCACTTGACTTAAGAACTATTCAGGCTATGACGTAAGTCAACTATGCGACAGCATCATATAACCAATTCGCATATCACTGATAAATCTAGCTGATGAATTGAACTATTCGCTTTAGATAGAAGTGCACCAAGCATATCGAGGTCACAAATCACCGG
The DNA here is from genome assembly GCF_000715545.1 of Opisthorchis viverrini. Lineage (NCBI taxonomy): Eukaryota > Metazoa > Platyhelminthes > Trematoda > Opisthorchiida > Opisthorchiidae > Opisthorchis > Opisthorchis viverrini. The sequence goes on from NW_008751669.1 coordinate 1,406,343, forward strand.
AGTGAAAAATAAAAAAAGTCTCACATCTGTGCTTGTCATCAAGTAGACCAGAACCCAAGACAATGACGAACTTCACCATGCGACAAATATACGGGCGCGGAATAAACCAGAAGCGCCGGTGGTCACTGAACATCCGGTAGCTAACAATGGATGGTGTGACGGAATCGCTGCGTTCATGAGTTCACAAGACAGGCGAAGGCTGTCACGGTATTTCATCTCAGTTCCTTCGGCGTTTGTCAGCGGATGAACAAACGATCTAAACGTACAGCTGGTGGTCAGTTTTTACCATTTTGTAGATGAAAAATGAATTATTTAGAGTTAGGGGTTGAGCCTAAGCTATTTTGATAGTGAGTATAAGTCAGTGTTGAATTTCCCAAAATGAACCTCAGCGCTGAACTCACCAATGAGGAGAACGTATGAATGTAAAAAAGGGCTCCCAAATTCATTGATTCCATACCAAATATTTGATGATTTTGATAATATTCCACAGAACTCTAAAGTTTTACAGTCTGATGCAATGCACTATGGAGAACCACGAATGGTTAAAGTACGTGGTGGTAACGCTGATCGTTCGAACTCTGCACTAAATTGTGGGGTTATATATAAATTGAGTATACTAGCATATGTGGATGTGTATCTGCAAAAACTCGAAACAAAGGGCAACTTCTCATGTAAAAAAATCTGATTCCCCAACATGGATACTCCCCACCGGAAGAACAAATGTCGTCATCAATTTTGAGACAAAAGCCTTTCCCCGAAATTTCCTGCCCTGTTGTCTCCCGTCACTCTATCTTTTGGTAGAATCAAATTTTTCACAGAATTTTGTGATTTGGTGAGACTACACTGAGAAGATCAATTAAACACAGAGATACGTCAATAAACGATTCGCTGGAAAGCACAGCTACTGGAATTACCACAATATGCGGGTCACAAGAACAGTTCGTATGTGCGTACGTGTCAACTTTTTCATGCGTGATCGATGAACTACCAAGCAACCAAGAGATGGCACCAGTTATAACAAACGTTACGAACGTCTGAACTTCACTGGAAATAGCAGAGGAACAATGCTGAGGTATACAGCACCTGAGTGCGCCAATCATCGGAATGGGAGTGATCCAGACAATTAAGTTTGCAATCTATGGAATATACTCACCTGTAAATTACTCTGGTGTGACGGAAAACTTGACCGAATGCCCACTTATAATGTTCTGAATCTGAATTCGCTGCACAAATACCGCCTTAAGTTTCGCTTGGTACGATAATCGAGATGTGGAAGAAAACCTTCTCGTCAAAATACACTACACGTAAGACTGCTGAAAACTATTCGATAGGTCACTGCTATTGTTGCCCTTCTTGTGGCTCCGCAGGTAGGCACATACCTCGAGTTTCCTGAACACAACCCGGTGTTGTGTGCTGGTAGAAACCCGGGAACTGTACCTATTTGATGAGCGTCATTATGGACGAAACCAGTAGTGGGCTGTCTGAGGGTTTTCCTCAACCGTATAACTAGTATCCTGTCAAGCTGAGCTTACACCTCCTATACTGAAAATGTAGGGCTTGCTCTAATGTCCTAGAATATATTAGTTGGAGTGATATAAGTACCGTTCGTTATTTGTTTTACCGATGAATCCTATGGTGCACGTCGTTCAATTTCTGGGCAATAGACAAAGGTTACTGGAATAGTGGTTGGTGGCTGATCATCTGAACCCGTGTACATATGGACTGAACAAAACGGAGGTGGCCAGTTCAAGCCCATTGAAAGCCTGATCGTGATAGCCGTCAGTTCACCCTTTGCACTATACAATGCTACACACACGAGACTATCACGAGTTTCAACAAGACTTAGAATGATGACTTATTAATTTTTAACAGTGCTGCGAATCATAAAAAACGCTACTTCGCAACAGCTCCAACATCTAAACAGTTCATCTATAAAACAGAATCAATCGGGAAATCAACCATTGCCCTCCTGCTAACCAACTGGATACGGGAGCAAAACAGAAACAAAATAAGTAAGGCCGAGGATAGGGAGGAACCTGAGGTAAACCTATCGTTCTCCTATCAGCAGCTGCAACAGCTATCGGCATAACGTTCAAGATTTACTCCGACAAGTTGTGAAGTACAGTCATTTGCACATCAAACTGGTTTTAACTGAAACTCTACTGAATGGCGGCAGAACCCCCATCTCAAGAGATACTTCCAGACAAACCAGTACGGACTGGTAAACGATACTTGATACATGTGGGATACACCAAAGTGTTTCCAAGACCAAAAAATGGAGGGCTGTTTCCAACGTGAAGCTGGTTGTACAGGCCATTAAAAGTTAACAAGAAATGATAAATAATGGTGTGTGAGCCGCATACGAAACCTCATCACCAAACACAGCAGTAGAAGTGAAGCGATCACATTCACATGGATCATGAATATACGACCAATAACAATGATGGCACTTCCACATTTTCAATCACGGTACGTGCGATTACGTAGGCCAGTAGATTTATCACGGGGACAGGCACGGAACAATAGGAATCACTGCTATGTTGTGACGCTGTTGTTCAACCGCGAGCACGGATTTGTTTGGTGTCATTTGTTGAAGGCGTTCACACGCATTTACAGGCCTAAATAGACTACCGTAGTTTGTTAGCATGATATCCGCCCGATTGCGCAGTTATATCCCAATTTTGAACTACTCAACAAAGTAGAGTAGTTTGAAAAAAACGCGCAGACCAGGGAAAAAAGGCGTTGTAACGGCTGCGGAGGGACGGAGATTCTGATAAGCGTTCATAGACATTACCCCATAAACTGCACGACTAAGTCATTTGGCATTTAGCGTTACTAGGGACAAGTGAATAGTACTGAGAGTGGTGAGGGTACGGGGCAAGTGGACAAGAGACTGTGACGTTTTGAAATGGTACTCCGACCTCCACACACGCTTGATAGGCAGATACAGTATCGCGGGGATTCAAACCCATTGTTTGCACAATCGCAGACCCAACCGGGGTAAGTTCACGTAAGATCCTCAGTAGTTTTTCAAATGCTGCATTCGGAGCTATCCACTTATGTAAAACTTCATGCATTTAGGTGAGATCCAGCGATTCAGGACATTTCAGATAATCCCCTTTAAAGCTGTCCGGCCCGGACAGCTGACATTTCACTGAAATTGATTGACACATATTGTTTCATAGCTTATTCGAAAAGTCGAAAAATACATGTTCTGCACGTGATCCTCGGCAAGACAGTCCAGAACTTTTACAAAAGCTGTCACGATCATGCTACGCCAAAATGTCGCGCTCCAACAAGTATGAAAAGCGACGTATGGCTGAGGTTTCCGGGATTCGACGACAGCCCCCAAATACTGATAATCATTGAACATCTTTGGTGCACATGTTGTTCCACTTCAGGGACAAGATGAAGTCTGGCAGAAACATGAGGGTGCGAGTTTGAATCCATGAAATTACCCCCAAGGAGGAAAACACAATCGACTGCGAACCACTAGTGTGGACTACTCCAGCAGTGGACTCCAGTATGAAATCCAGCTTCCAGGAAGACAAGTGAATCTTCCATTCGGCATTCGACTGCGCAAAGTAGATTTCAAGCATGTCATCAAACTTCTTGAACCCAATTTGAAAGGTTCTTCCAGGTTGAGCATCGAAATGAATTCATAAATTGCCTACATGTTTTTGTCGGAGGCATACTGCGCAGCAGCGCTTAATTAAGCCTCATTTGAGCTTCTCTAAACTGTTCCCGTTGTTATTCTGTGAATGGCTTCGTGGGCTCCAGTTGTCATCAGATGCAGTGGTTCTAGAACTTGGTATTCGGTTTGCTGTTCCGGCCACTACGGTATGTCAAAATTCATAATAATTTGAGACAGCTATTACAAAACCACAGAGGACTGCCATTTCAGAGATAGTAGAATCACCCATCACGCTGTGATCTTCGTAATACGGAAGGCACCGAGCTGAAGATGTTCTATTTTGATTGGCTCATACTCTGACCAAGTGGTCCATAGGCGGTTCATGATACACCCATCCAACCCGATGTGACATTCGTCCATTTCGAACGAACTGCCACTGTACAACGTTAAGGAAAAGTTCCAGCCACTGCTATCTGGCTCATATCTAACTCAAGAATATCTGATGCAACAGTGAGGTGGCAATATTCGTGTCCTCAAAGCTCCCCTTCAAAACTGCTGTCAGACTGTAGTTAGCCTAGATATCTGAAAAAGAACAATGGGAGCCAGGTTGAGTCACTGAGAACAAGGACTAAATAAGTTAGCTACATATTGATTCACACAGTCACCGATCCGAAACTCACCCACAAATCAGTCAGCAAATCGGTCGATAGCTAGAAACACTCTACTTCACTTCTTCTGGAGAGCCGCAGGGTGATGCAGGCACACAGAGCTGTCTGTGCTGCTTGTGAAAATTTTCTTACAGGCAATTAGTTTGTATCGGGTATGTGTGAAGCACATGACCGTGGATACACAGTGTTTATTATACACCGTTTTTGCTGGATCCAGGTACCCATAGATCACAGTTCTGAAATCAACTTCGAATTGAACAAACCCTTTTGTGCTGAACAGTGCTCAAGTCGGTTAGACATACACTGATTCTACCAGCACATCAAAAGATAGACTGAGATACGCAAAACGATTGGCAAAGAACTGTTTTGCAGTTTGATGTGCGGTTTCACGCGCGCCTCTTTACATTCGCGATGGTTACCATATGCTGATAGGACAAGTTAGGTGCCAGAAAAAACGCAAATGATGTGACCTAAATGACCTAATCACATACAGGGCACGAGATGGGGCGAGATGGCCCAAGTGGTTAGAGCGCAAATTTACTGACCGGAAGGTCCGTGGTTCGAATCACCTCCGCCACCCAATTCCCCTGTCTAGGCTTGGGCAACGCAGAGCTCAGATATTTTGGGTTTGATGCCAAAAGAAAAGCGATATGGTGGAAATTCCAACGGAAATGTTAAAGAAGGGCCAGAAGTGTCAGAAGGTGATGGTACCGTTACTGCACATGCCAGATAGCCTTCGGGTTTAAAAAAAAGTAACAAGAGGTAGGTCAGAGCCACCGTGAAACTGCTACCGTTTCTTCAAGGCCAATGATTTTCGAGGAGTTACACGGCTCAAGATTATTTGACAACACTCCCATCAAGTTAGGTTAGTTTTACATAATTCTGTGGCTTACCTTCGTCGCATATGCAAGTGTGCAGGCCAAGACGTTCGCATTGTGTCCGACATTTACCTTGAATGCACTGACCGTGTTCCGCACAAGGTACGCCAGATAAACGAGTGGGACCAGGACAGCTAGCTGATTTACCATCACAAGTGCCAGGCGAAAGGCATGGATTGCCTGAGTTCCGTTCCGAACACTGAGTCGACGGAGGGGCAACCTGACAGGCTGGAGCAGGGTAAAGTACCAGTAAATCGACTGTTCATGTGCAAGTGTGCAGTAAGTAGTCTGTGCAGTGAAAGGTTAAAAACAGAGTACTGTAGCTTGTCTTACACGTTTCAAGGATGCAGATTATTAGATGAAAATCCAGCATCCGTCGGATACCCTATGGAATCTAACAATGCAGTTCTGCAGCCGACTCATCATTCCGAGTGAACTGACGAACCTTGTCCCCCTTGGGAACAGCTTCATCAAATGAACTTTACGGTTCACCAATGCTCGACTCATGAACGAATGGTGACAAGCTTCCCTGCTCATGGTTGGAACTTCGTAGTGTTCACGGTTCTACATGCATTCTTTCACGGAAGAAAAAACAGGGTTAAACCACCAGCTGAGACGTCTCCGAGGTATGCCAAATCGAGAAGGTTATGATTTTATTGAAATCTCACCCCCAACTATACCGGAGAGCATGCTTGAACATGGGAGCCATGTAGACTAAATGTTAACGATGGAAGAAACAGTTCACACCTGTTGCAACTGAATGCTTGTGTAAATGTGATTGGAAACTCACCGGAAGTACAACAATCGTGATTCCAAGGAGAACACTGGGCTCCATGACGTAGCTTGCAATTGTCAGTGCAACAAACATCATCATGTACAACACCGGCATCACACTCCTCGCCAGGATCGAGTCGTCTATTTCCACACAATCGAACGGTGCTTTCTGAGGTGGCGACGAAACAAAGTGGTGCACGAGCCGCGAGGGTGGCGCCAATTGTACGCCGACTGCATGGCGAGAACCGCTATTCCAAATAGGATACGTAGGGTGATTACTATCCCGACAAAGCAGCATTGACAGACAGGTCACAGAATTATCATCGTTCTGAGGACAAGCATATCTCCCAACCAGAGGTAAACTGCCCCGATGCTGTAACGCTAGACAGCAATCCAAACAAACAACGTATTCCGGCTGACGGACCGTAATACGACTTCGCGTAATACGAGAATGTGGAGCAACAGATGCTGTGTATAATTAACTTTTGAACCATAACGCATTCCTGTTAGTTCACAGAGCACGATATAACCATCTAGGAAAATATCCGTTGGAAAATCGCCCATAGTGGTCTTCCCAGAAGAGCCAACCGAACGGAAGCTATCTGTCTGGAGAGTCTACGACAGCGTCCCACGTCAGACAGAACCTCATGTGCGATCCCTGCGTCGGGTAAGTCAAACGTCACAAAACACTGGATATCTCCATTATCCGCTATGTTCACTTTTGAATAGCTTACTATCCGTTGCATTCAATGAACACCGGGTTTTTGTTTCTTTATTGAGAACCAGAATTAAGCCGTAAGCAAGACAAGTCAAATCCAACCGTAGCGTGCAAACGGTAAATTCGAAGCTATCAAGGCCCATAGGAATCTCGTGTTCAATCCCTCCCTAGAACATAAACGAAAATGTGTCTGGCACCTTTTCGATGCAACTCGAGGAAGGCACAAGGATGGAGACCGCCAAGTTGCTGTACCCTAAACATGAGCAGTCAAAAAGCTATGGTTGAGTTCGAACCTTCGGACTTTCCAGTTCGCAGTTTCGCGCCTTAACCACTGAGCTATCTCGAGCTCGACTCAACTTTCGAACCTTTCCAAAACGTTTTCACGTAGACATCTAGTTGTCTGTTTCTGGCGCCTTTCTGACTGGGTATCACTATAGCAACAGAACCGACTTTCGCTGACCAAAAAGCTAACTATATCGCATCTCAAGGTTCCCCCATCAATGGCCAAGAAAGGTGTTGGTAGCGGCAGTGGCTAAAATATGGCAGATTTTAAGAATTAAAAATCAAAGAACATTGGGTGAACAGAACTCACGTAATTATTCACCGCAAACCCAGCAACTGAATGTGCATACATCAGGTATTTCCCACGGCTATGTGCTGGAGGACTGCATTCTTCGGTGTCAGGATCGTGAGCTGCACCCCAGTTGTGTCCCAATTCGTGAGCGGTAATCAATTCAGCCATCGCATTAAGTAATCGCCGACCACTGTAGTCAGCATAAGTTGTCCACCCAGTGTTCATTTTGAACTCTTCGCCACGTTCCGTTCCTAATCGAGGAAGGAAACGGAAAGCATTAAAGCAGGATGGTCCAAGTATGAAGCACACTAGAGACAGAATTCTAGCAGGTTTCGGTCAATAAACTTACCAAAAAGTGTCACAACTTCAACCAATATAAAGTGCAATTTGTACATAAGTTTCACAAACAAATACATGCCCTGCGGCCTGTATACATAGGAGCTATCTAGGTACTATATTTTATTACTTTCAAACTATGATGCCAAGCAAGAGCCACTGCTTTCATTTGCATGTTTCCAAAAAGGTCAGTGACCGTAGAACGTAGGCAATGGAAGGTGTTTATACTCTTAATGATGCGTTTTAGTTACGGCTATCAGTCTCTACCCGAATTGTGTTCATATCATCAGTACTTACCAAGTACTGCTGAGTTCCTTGCAGAAGACTGGCTAATACCCAGATAGATAAGAAGATATCAATAGCAATCCAGGTGCTGAGGTTTAAAACACTGATAAGCTTACGCCATAACCCCTAGGGACAAGCAGTCAGAGTTGTCTCCAAATCAGGGTTTCCTATAGAGATCTGCAACTGTAGAAGTGGCTACAGAGCAAAACCGAGCTGTATAAGACAATGAAGCACGTGATTAAGAGAGCGCAACTTATGGAATATCACAAAATCGTCATCGTGTTGGAGTTATTTCCTCCGTACACCATTCGGCACACTTCGGTACCACTGATCCGATGTTCCCACAGGACTCAGACGATGCTAAGAAATCATGCTAAAAAGGCATCAATAGGTACCAAGGTTTTTCAAGCCCACATAAATATCTGGTACGTAGCGCAGAACTGACAGGTTTACGCGAAAGATGTTGTAGGTCGGTAAAATCTTTTCTAATTTTCGGTATCCGGATGGCAATATTACTTCCAACCAGACCACCGGGACCGACACAGCTGCCAAGATACACAAATCTGTCTACAGTTTTGGTCGACACACCTCCAGACATGATCCTACCACATTCCGCAGCAGTATTTTATGCTTTGCAGGTATGAAACGCATACTAAGACGCGAGACAGAATTATTTAGTTTATTTGATATTTCGAGCGGGTCAGATCCGATGGGAAAAACCTCGTAAATGCACTCTGTGAACGGGCGCTTCGGCCTCACATTCGTTGCAAGCTAGAAGCGAGTCTTCCATGATCATATACATGACAAGATTGAAGAGAAAATAAAACAGATGACAATCTCGTCTGACGTCAGTGGGAGTAGTGAACTCAAGGGAAAGTTTACCATGGACTCTACGAATGTTGGCGTACGGCGTTTTAAGGAAGGCCAAGAGTTTAGCTTCAAGGACACTGCCGTAGTGGTCAGGAGCAGAAGCGATGAACAGAAGCAAAGACAGGTTACGATTCAAAGACGAATAGTGTTGGTTTCTGGGAAGCACCGATGCTTAGGAACCCATTTTGTAAGTATGTACTTTCTTGCAGGACGGAGCCCAGCTTGGTTGTCACGGATCTACTCCTCCCTATGTCCAGTTAACGAGCATAGGATAAAAGCAAAATGTGCATTGAATGTCACAGATACCAAGATAATACAAAGACAGTTTTCACACAGTAGTGGAGTACAAAGAGTGAAGTAGTTATTGAAGCGTCCCACTTTGTGCGTATTTTCCTTCAATCCAGTGACAATGACCTATGTTAGGCGGTATATCAGAGTTTACCCGCCTTCTCTAAAGAAAGACGGATATAAAGAATACAAACCTGGCACATATTCGCGCTTCAAAGGGACTTTTGAACGTCGTTTCTTCTTCTGATGGGCACTTATGGTTTACACTCCGTTCAACCATAAGTGCTTTCTCTGGTGGACTTGTTGCAAGAGGGTGGATAAACTGCTCTTCAAAGCCCATCATGTTTCCAGGCGGTGCTGTTGCAAACGAATCAGTGAACCGCCTTTTTGCTTATCGTTCAGCCGACAGTTTATTTTATTTGACTGGCCGACTGCACCAAGTGATAGAGACGACGAGTGTCTTCGGTGAAGATGTTTTCCATCGCCTAAAAATTCACTTTACAAAAGGGCTGTGGCTCCCGGACATTTAATCTTTTAAGGATGTGAGTGCACTGTTTAACTCGTTGCCTGCTGGTATGGAGTTTCTGACATCAATCACAGTCACTGATCTCGACGATACAAGGCGGCCATTTGTTCACATCGGATAAAACAGGCATACAGCTTTGAACGCCACTGGTATATCTCCTTTTACATTTTGCAACACACCCATACGTTGTTCAATACAGAGTATTGGAGCTAGCTCAGATCGATACGACATGGATATGATAGTTTTCCTAGGATGATGCATTCAAAAACCACTTGACGACTTGCAACAGTCTGGGGGAAGCGAATTTTCAGATATGCACGCACTACAGCATGACCGAAATCAAGTTGCTTGCTCCAAAAGGACCATCAACCTCGAATGATGGCTGGTAGCCACATAATATCGCTGGATTTGTTGTTGACTGCTAGACTACAAGGTGAGGGTGTTGTGCTGGCAATGCTCATCATGATCATCACCAGAGACGACACTGACGCATCACTGCAGTAGAACCACGAAGTTTATTTAATTGTGCTTAGAGCCGTAAAGTGAAAAGAGAGGGAAAGGCCTGGTGTCGATTTATCACAAGCATTCTGAGGCACTTACACCTCCAAGCGCTCAATCACACAAGCTGGGAAGAAACTGACAGCACGAACGCTACTGACATTTCTTACAAAATCTCCAGCTGAGCTGGAGGTCTCGGGGAGACAACCTTTGAAGGCAGACGTCACAAAACACCTAAACGCTTCGTAGTCTTGAAATCTTTCTGGCTATGTACACCTTGTCCATCTTGCTTTTTGCATCACTCGGAAGTAGGCACGTCATAGTAGACGAGTAACTGACAGAAAATTGGAAGACCTGAATAGCAGGTCCATTTACTGCTGAACGCCAACTTATCCAAAAGACTAGTGCATACGACAGATAAATTAATATTCTAATTCACAGGATTTGATGCCACAGTGGCCTGCAGAACTCGGTGAAGCAAAAACAGCACAAGAGTTGACGTACATACCTGAAGGTGAACAAATGCCACCCAGTTCTGGAGCTGCTGTCCAGGCTCTTCCCAGAACTCCCATGAAAGGTCGATAAGTAAGCAGATGAGCACAGCACAAGAACGTACATACCTGAAGGTGAACAAATGCCACCCAGTTCTGGAGCTGCTGTCCAGGCTCTTCCCAGAACTCCCATGAAAGGAAGGTAAGTAAGCAGATGAGCAAGGCACGTCCTGTTAAACTGGGCGTAACTGAAAGCCTATAGTAAAAAAATGCAAACCAAATAGGTCAGTTCTACGAAGAAACTGCAGCAACAAAGAAGTCCAGTACCCAGTGCAAGAATAATTGTCAGAGAAAATCCAAAAACATCCCTTATGATTTAACCTGATTAGCAAGTTTACCTGATTTGGGGCTTCAGTCAATGATTATGTCCGTTCAGATCACCATTCAGTAAGAGTTTACTCTTTTAAATAGAAATAAAAGGCACGCCGTTCTAAATCATCACTCTAGATAGGTAACAGAACAACCATATACATATATATATATATATATATATATTTGGAAAATTAGTTTAGAGGTGATGTATACCGGAAGAATCTGCCACGGTTTGATATCAAAAGTGAGATAATGTTTGTTGTGATTATACTAATTTGCAAGATAATATGGGCATTTGGGTCAAATTCATCTGACTCCCTTGTTTATGGTATCCTTCGATTAAAGCACCTGATCGGCATGCACAAAGCCCTAGCGTTCTCCTACACTTATCGTCGCCCTCTTTTAAGTTGTCTCGTACACTAATGTAATGCCGAAAGCGTTACTAGTTATGTCACCATTTTGCGAAAAGTGTAATTCGTCACCAAGAGACAGACGTTCTTACTGTTTTACTGCTCGGCTGGTAAAATTTTTGGCAAAGATTCGGTATTCTGGTACCAATAATTCTAGCGAGCACAGACAAAAAGTAAATGAGCACATTTGGTGCGTACGCACTGGACCACAACAACTAAACAAGAACTCGTTCATGGGGCACGCGCCATAACCATCAAAATAGGAGTAAAAGACTTGCCGTTGAAAGGGAACGTGGAGTCCAAGGCTTCCCGTTTACGTCACTCCGGGCATTGTAATGTCCTAACTCATTGTTCCAAGACTCGTGTATGATGATCTATCAAAAAAATGATGGGACGTGGTAACATGACTATCATCTGGGAGAAGTTCAACAAAAACTTGCGTAAAAGCACCATAAATAATGCGTATAGAGGGCACACGAGCTTCAAAACACCTTGAAGGGGGTTTTCTAATGAACAGCCGTTGATTTTCGGCAACTAAGGATATCATCCCTGGAAAATTTTCATCGAATCAAGATATGGAAATTATCATGCCATGAACTTGGCAGCTGAGCGGACGTTAATTAGCAAACATAAGGTTGGATACCAAAAAATCCTACTTCCAGTTGACCACTGCCAACTAATAAAGAACCTCGAGGCCAACAGTTCCATATTGAATAGGCTATCGTGAGATCCGTAAAAGATTAGCAACAATAATCAGGCCACTTATCAGTGGTCACACGCACAACAGATTCGACTCATTGGCAAAATCCAAGAAGGATAGTCAAGTTTTCCACTATCAGCAAAATTTTAAAAAGGCTTCTATATGGCAACAAGTCACCAGCCTTATCGTCATCATCATCATTGTCGGCTGAATGAACCGCGTGCTTGTCGTACAGCGGCTGTAGCTGCCACAGTTTCGTTCACCGATGATTTGTGGAGGTGGGGTAGACAGCCGCGCATTGAAGGCGGGAGCTGATAAATTAGTGAGTAAATACAGCACTGTTAAGTAGAGGGAGTTGGGAAGGGAGTTATGCATTGAAGGCAACAACTTGGATGCATGAGTGCCATTGAGGGCGCGACTGGGCCATGTCTGACTAGGTCTCTAACCACTGATGTGGCCCGTCTCGGGGTCCCCAGACATTAGAGGCTGATAGTGAGCCTTCCATGGTCGTATCAATGACAAAGTTGAAGAGGAAAGGTGAAAGAGGACAGCCCTGTCGGACACCACTTGATGTGGTGAACTCAGGAGAAAGCTTCCCGTAGACCTTTACACGGCCGCGGGAGTTGGCGTACAGCGCCTTAATGAGGGTCAAGAATTTATGGGGGACACATTCGCTCCACAGACACTGCCATAGTGCTTGGCGGTCCACAGAGTC
>NW_008751669.1:1424772-1426975 GCF_000715545.1 Opisthorchis viverrini
AGAAGAATCTGCCACGGTTTGATATCAAAAGTGAGATAATGTTTGTTGTGATTATACTAATTTGCAAGATAATATGGGCATTTGGGTCAAATTCATCTGACTCCCTTGTTTATGGTATCCTTCGATTAAAGCACCTGATCGGCATGCACAAAGCCCTAGCGTTCTCCTACACTTATCGTCGCCCTCTTTTAAGTTGTCTCGTACACTAATGTAATGCCGAAAGCGTTACTAGTTATGTCACCATTTTGCGAAAAGTGTAATTCGTCACCAAGAGACAGACGTTCTTACTGTTTTACTGCTCGGCTGGTAAAATTTTTGGCAAAGATTCGGTATTCTGGTACCAATAATTCTAGCGAGCACAGACAAAAAGTAAATGAGCACATTTGGTGCGTACGCACTGGACCACAACAACTAAACAAGAACTCGTTCATGGGGCACGCGCCATAACCATCAAAATAGGAGTAAAAGACTTGCCGTTGAAAGGGAACGTGGAGTCCAAGGCTTCCCGTTTACGTCACTCCGGGCATTGTAATGTCCTAACTCATTGTTCCAAGACTCGTGTATGATGATCTATCAAAAAAATGATGGGACGTGGTAACATGACTATCATCTGGGAGAAGTTCAACAAAAACTTGCGTAAAAGCACCATAAATAATGCGTATAGAGGGCACACGAGCTTCAAAACACCTTGAAGGGGGTTTTCTAATGAACAGCCGTTGATTTTCGGCAACTAAGGATATCATCCCTGGAAAATTTTCATCGAATCAAGATATGGAAATTATCATGCCATGAACTTGGCAGCTGAGCGGACGTTAATTAGCAAACATAAGGTTGGATACCAAAAAATCCTACTTCCAGTTGACCACTGCCAACTAATAAAGAACCTCGAGGCCAACAGTTCCATATTGAATAGGCTATCGTGAGATCCGTAAAAGATTAGCAACAATAATCAGGCCACTTATCAGTGGTCACACGCACAACAGATTCGACTCATTGGCAAAATCCAAGAAGGATAGTCAAGTTTTCCACTATCAGCAAAATTTTAAAAAGGCTTCTATATGGCAACAAGTCACCAGCCTTATCGTCATCATCATCATTGTCGGCTGAATGAACCGCGTGCTTGTCGTACAGCGGCTGTAGCTGCCACAGTTTCGTTCACCGATGATTTGTGGAGGTGGGGTAGACAGCCGCGCATTGAAGGCGGGAGCTGATAAATTAGTGAGTAAATACAGCACTGTTAAGTAGAGGGAGTTGGGAAGGGAGTTATGCATTGAAGGCAACAACTTGGATGCATGAGTGCCATTGAGGGCGCGACTGGGCCCTGTCTGACAATGTCTCTAACCACTGATGTGGCCCGTCTCGGGGTCCCCAGACATTAGAGGCTGATAGTGAGCCTTCCATGGTCGTATCAATGACGAAGTTGAAGAGGAAACGTGAAAGAGGGCAGCCCTGTCTGACACCTCTTGATTTGGTGAACTCAGGCAAGAGATTCCCGTAGACCTTCAAACGGCCGGATATTTCGTACTTCATTTTTTCTTCCAACGGGTGATTAGGACTTACATTCCATTCATCCGTATGCAGTATCTCTACAGGCTGTGTAGCGAGAAGCCAGCTGAACTGTTCTTCGAAGTGTTCGGCCCATCTTTCCAGTCGACGTTTTTGCGAGTGAACTGATGAGCCATCTTTTTCACGTATCGTCTCACTGACCATCGCTTTCCTAGGGTCAGTCGATCGTATCCGTTGATATAGGGCAAGGCTGTTTCCGGTAGCAAAAGTCTTCTCCATCTCCCGAGCTTTCAATGTCTGCCAGAACTCCCAGTCCTCACTTAGACTTTACAATACTTAACGTTTGAGGGATTTTTGAGCGCCGTCGTGATCATTGCTTGTTGGGTATGGAGTTTTGGCATCGATCATGGACGGCGATATCGTCGACAACCAGTGGTCTTGTGGTCGAATCGGATAGGTCGGACAGACAGCACTAAACGCCGCTAACACGGATCCTTTCATAATGCACTACTCATGAGGTTACTGAAAATTCTTCGAGACATCACAAACGAGAGATTCAGCTGGGTTCCAGGCGAATCTCTCGAAAGAACCAAATTAGTTTGCAAATGAGTGTATATTCGCTAATTTCGTGCAATTTGGTTTCAAGTAGAACATAAGGTTGACGGAAACCCGGGGACTGCGCCTACCTGATGAGCCC
>NW_008751669.1:1428666-1441644 GCF_000715545.1 Opisthorchis viverrini
CCGAGGGCGCAGGGAATAAGGCATTACTGTCTCATTCCTGATGCGGCTGCGCACAGCAGGTGCCTTTTGAGCAGCACCGGGCTCTTTGGTTTTGAAAGTATTTCGAACAGATTGGATAATGCGCCGTCGGTCACGGTCAACCGTTGAGCGGTCGGAGTGTGCGGGTTTTGGGGCCGACCTTTTCTAACCCGTCCTTCATCAGGGGAAGGCAGCATCGCTGCTCCTATAAATATGGACATGCTAGTCGCCTGGGTGAAACACCTTACTGCCTTCACACTCCTGTCGCAAAGGACACTACGGCTTTACCTCGAGACCGCCTCGTAGCACGATTACTCGTAGTACGGGGTCTCGCTGCTCTTGGTCTGCCTGCTCCCCTTTGGCCTTCGTGGCATGGTTGCACCTTGTGGAACGAAGTTCCAGCCAGTGTAGCGCGCGGGATCGCTGCAGCACTCAAGCCCGACCACCACGTCAAGGTGGCAGCTTTAGGTCGGGAGTGCTTTTTGCCTGAATCAGGCCGGATAGCTCCTTCTCCGCCTCAGAACTGCAGTCCGTTGGGCATAAACCGACACTACAAACAGGCATTGCCTTTTATGCCGAGAGGCACTGAGCTTGATTGAACAGGATAACCGGACGGGCAAAGACGACTGTTCACTGGGATCCAATCCAGAAAAGCGCCTTCAGCTCTGGGACTGTGCAAGTCCCACACCATATATTCCAAGAGTCGTCGCTTCTGGGTCACCGGACACACGGAGGGAGAAATTCGAAAGGGCTGAGTTCATCCTTGGCGTTCTGAGATGCATAACCACGCTTGGGTCTTGTATGCGTGTTCCGAAGACATAACACACTCCAATTTTAAGGGAGTACAAGGCCCCAGCAAGCATTGCTTATCTGCCAATTTGGCATAGATTACGGACATTAAAAGCTCCTATGTAGAAAGGATCTCGTGGATTTATAAGCATGTTATTTTGTTTACTGTTAATAGGCAGCGAGAAGAATAGACATCGGTGGACACCGAACTGCGCGGGCAAATGATACTTCCCGAGTGTGAAGGCCGTGGAGAGATTTTTGGTTGAGGTATCCCACTCAAAATGGACCCCCACTCAGAAGTCTGGCCCACAAGATAGTGGGATGATGTAGGGTTTTGTCTGGGGACCCTACCTCTGGCCTCTGACTTAAAAGTCTAACCCACGAGGCAGCTGACAGTATGGCTTTCTTTGAGGACCCTGCTCGGAGCCGATGACTCAATAGTCTGACCTGCTTAAAAGTAGGGCGTTGGCCTAACCCGAGGGCGCAGGGAATGAGGCATTACTGTCTCATTCCTGATGCGGCTACGCACAGCATGTGCCCTTTGAGAAGCACCGGATTCTTTGGTTTTAAAAGTATTTCGAACATATTGGACAATGCGCCGGCGGTCACGGTCAACCGTTGGGCGATCAGAATGTGCGGGTTTTTGAAGAGACCTTATCTAACCCGTCCTTCCTCGGGGGAAGGCAGCATCGCTGCTTCCGTAAATATGGATATGTTGGTCGCCCGGGTGAAACACCTTACTGCCTTCACACTCCTGTCGCAGAGGACAGTACGACTTTACCCCCAGACCGTCTCGTGGCATGATTACTCGTTACTCGCTACTCTTGGTCTGACTACCCCCCTTTATCCTTCCTGGCATGGTTGGAACTTGTGGGACAACGTTCCAGCCAGTGTAGCCCGTGGGATCATTGCACCACTCAAGCAAGACCACCAAGTCAAGGTAGCAGCTTTAGGTCGGGTCACCAGCCCTGAATAGATCCCTAGGCAGGACACAGCCGATGTGTTTCCTCAAGCATGCCAAATAGGGTACCCGAAAATTCGGGGAGCGTTACTGTGATATTAGTTAGACTCACGATATCCACATTGGCCCACATATGTTTGCGCAAACACTCGAAAGAAATCTGGATGATATTAGAGACGCCATCTATAACAAACGCCAAAGATATTTTGTGACTTGTGCAGAAAAGATGTATGGAAAGATTCAGCGGTTACACAAAGAGGGAAGCGGTAAAGAAATCACACCCACGTGGAAGGATGCAGCTCATAAGGGGCATTCGTGTTTTCATTTGTTCCACCTACTTTCTGCTACGGTAACACTGATAGATTAAATTGACCGTTGCAGCTAGTGTGCACTGAGAAATAGTTGTGTTGGTTAATGCCACTTTATGATGAATGTGTCGAAAGATCAGCGAGATGACTATAAGGAGTGCGTATTTCACGGCAAAGTAAACGCATTTAACCCCCAACTCAAGGTCAAATAACCTGGAGTCATCCAAGAAGCAACCGCGTGTGGGTATTCACGGTCATTCAAACACCTTCCGCCCAAATTATGTGATGAATTGATCATGTTGTTGTATGCGGTTTCCGGTACCTCACCAATGTGCAATAAGGAACTGATGTGGCGATTGTAAGCTGTAGTAAGCAGAAAATCATGATTCATAGAGCAATATATAACAATCGGACCACGTGAAAAAAACCTCAGTCGTAACCTGTATGTGTTTACCATAATAAACTAGAAGAAAGAGGAAGCCATAATTATGGTCTTTGAAAAGCATGTACATTTCAACCGGCGTGAGATCTATCGTACCACCAGTTACGGTGAGCTAGAAACACATCTGCCTATGAAGGTAACAATTTGCGAAATAATGCCATTGCCCGTGTAGACCAATAAAACTGTTAGTTGCAGGACACATCTTACATTTATCCGTTGCACCAGTTGGGCTAGATTCAAGCCAGATACAAAGCAGAAGTGATCAGTATGCGAGGATGAAAAAGTTCACACTCTCCGCATCCAACAAGTGAACAATACTTACGAGCCAAAAACAAACCGGTTTTACAAGTTTAGTGTAATGAATAGAGAAAGTCGGGTTAAAGGAGTACAGGAAAATAAACATAGATTCGAAAGTCGATGCAAATACATAACAGAAATAAACAGCCAAACTCACATCCCCCAGAAGAAATCCATAACCGGACTGCTCGTCTGCTTCATCAACCAGAAATTTCGTCGCTTGAAAAAGACTGTTGATTCGATAGAAGAGAGAAATCTAAGTCAGAATAAAATAATTGCATGGTGGTTATGGCACAACCTACAATCAGACGTGTTGTTTTAGGGCTGCTCCGGCTCCCGACATTCGTAAAAAATGTGTAATCAGCTATGAATGACAGACGGCAGAGCTTTTTGTCTTGTAAAATCCCGCTGCGTCGCTTTCGTTCTGATAATTCTGAAAAGGAAACAAATAGCCAGAGAACAGTTGCACACACCTCGTAATCTTTTCGAAGCTGCCGGACGAAAATGCTCTTGTAACACTCGCTCATAGATACTGAACAGGCCTGTGACGTAATTTTAGCTGGGTCAGGTCTCCCATAGACGCTAAAGGTATTAAGTAACTGAAGTAATTCGACTGCATGATATGGCACGTGCTTCACTACCGCGAATGTGCAGCAATACTACAAGACTGGATACAAAAAAACGAGATGGGCCAGTAGTTAAAGCGCGAATTTACTGACCAAAAGGTTCATGGTTTGAACCCGACCTCTCCCTCTTGGCTTCTCCTGTCTAGGCCTGGGCAACCTGGCAGTATCCCAGCTCTCATGCCTCCTTCGGGTGGCACAGTAGCTAGGCACCGAAAGGGTGTTACAGCTGAATGAACGATAAAACCCTAAATGCTTGCTTGCAGTTCTATCAGTTGAGGGCCTATTTGCTCGTCCTCTCCGGCAGGTACATGGTGACAGAGGACCTCAATTGCAAAACCGAAAAGTCAAGATCAGTGTTGGAATAAGTCGACATCTAGAACGATGTTTTGTCAATTTGTGCCACAGATGAAACGTACATTGTTGTGATGTACGCAGAAAAGCCGAGACCAATGCGAATGGGGTAATGAAAACATCCTTCAGCTTTTGATCACTAATGTTTTTTATCAGTAGATCGTAGGATTTCCAGAGGCTACCTGCGCTCAGCAGATGAACTGGTCATGTTCCATAGGTCGGATCAAACGCTTTTCATGAAAGTTACTCAGAGACAACCATTCTATGGCTTAGAAAAAAGTATGGAAGCTCCAGACAGTGAAATTAGTCACCCTGAAAGCTGTGGTCTTGATGAAGAACCCTGTATCTACTGAGCTGACGGATGATCAATGTCGAGCCCGCATGAAGCCTATCAACTCCAGCGCATAAGTGTTCCACCGGCACTTCCAAACAAGTAAGTCAACCCAGTGTCAACGAAGCGGTCGAGTCACTGCTTCTGATACGTTGGTGTTTCTCCACCCTTCATTCTATCATCTATCATCTCCTACATGCAGGTCACATTTGATAACTAGTAAGACTCGAAATCCACTCAAACCGATTGTGGGAAGGGACAATAGTCTGTGCTCTCAAAAAAATGAGGATAAACATCCCACGTGCTTTGTTTAGGCGTCAGTGTTTGGACACCAGAAGGCCATTGAGAGGAATCTAGTGTCCAAGGCGTATGGTGGCACTTTCCGGTCCGGTCTAATGAAAACTGATGTGGATTGCTCAAAATCCCCGTCAAGGGAACCGACGGTGTCCGCAGAGCGGTTGGATCAACGACTAACAACAGCAAAGCGAAATCGCTTTTAAGTTTTGGTGGGTCGTTCCAGGAAACTAAAAGCCGTCAAAAGTACATTCATGCCCCTATCGCATACTGAATTCAGCGTTAGTTCCTAAATCTTACATTATTCCTTTAAGTGCCCGATTCGAGTAAAAGAATCCGTTGATATATGAAGCATGTAGGAGATTATATAGTTTTGGATTATGGAATCGCAATATTATGCTCCCAAACTTCACTCATCGCGGTTCTTGTCCGTAAGCTACTCGTATGATTTCGCTTGATCTAAGACGTTGGGAGAAAAAAATCGTTAGGGTGTGGCACCCTTTCGGTGCCCAACTGCCATGCAATAGGTAACATGAGGGCTGGGATACTCCCAGGGTGACCAAGCCCAGACAGAGGAAGTCAAGAGGAGAGGTCGGGTCCCAACCACGGACTTTCCGGTCAGTAAATTCACAGGTGATTTTCTTGTTTGACGGCCGGTTCAGCGGTGTACGCTGGTGACTTAGCTGGAAGAGGAACCTCAGCGTAGCCGTATGAAGTCAAATGGGAAAGTAAACACGCTTATACCATTGTAAAGTTAGTTCCAAGTTAAAATCCGTCAAAGCTTCGTGACAGGGATGAGTTAATTTCTTACGCCAATGAATAGGTAAGTCTGTCCACCCATCCGTGATCAACCGCCGAATCACACGTTCTCGTTCGACTGGTTCTATTGACACGTGGCAAAACCTCAAATGCTTGTTTGGTTAAGTGGGCGGACATTTTACTAAAAAATCAGTGGACTTCTTTCCAGGTGGCCAGCTACTCGCAAATAAACCGGGTGAATAACATCCACTCGTTCGACCGTGTATGTCGCGACATGTTGTTGCTACCCTAATAGTGTGCTCGGTGGTGTAGGCAAGGTGAAATTCCAACGCAGTTGTATGATGCTACCGCAAAGTCACAAACAGTAGTAGCCATCAATAAGCTAACGAAGATGGCGGATCGACGCACAGTCAACCACGTTATCGTAAGTCATTTAGAATCGCTTGACACCCCTATATCGGAAGACATGTTAGTATTAGCAGATTCAGGACCAACTGGTTCAAGAAAAAAAACTGAAACGGTGCAGCCTTATTTGGAACCACAGAGGACCACATTGGAATTCTGATGACACATGTGCACGGTAGGTTTATAAGGCAAACAGTAACACTTACTAGAACGACTGCTACCCCCGACGGAAAATGCGGAGCTACCGTTAACCGGCGATCCTGAATCACAAATAGATGTACTTCCAATTTGGAATATTTGTATTATATAGCTTACTTATGTATGAGCGGCGGCTTAATGTCCTTTAGGTCATAGAAAACTAGTGAATCATTGTCATGGTATTCGCCGTATGCACGAATGGGCTACAAGTATAAAAGTACCAACCGGGTAGCACGTACCTCCATGAAATACACCTTCGATCCCACAAAAATTCTGGCAGAAAATGAATGTGTGATTTCGTCGAAGAACGCACTGACGTGGGAATCATTTTGTCCATACACATCACCAGTATAGTGCCATAAATGGTCTATACCGACTGTAAGTTTCCGTGCCCCGTTCTGGTTTATCAAGGTAACACTAAAGTCAGGGGAAATGAAGCTTTCCGCACGCGTTAATCTCAAGTCCCATGAGCTAAAAATAACTAAGTGAATAAAACAACTTTATGCTACTTGTATCGCGTAGAGAATGCAACGCGACGGGAAGTACTACCTCCTGCGGTAGAACGAAGGCTCCGGAATTTGATCTGGTTAATAATGTCATAGTCCTGAAGTTGACTCAAAGGCACCGTGACTGATGCGTATTGACCTACACCAGTACACTGTGCGAAGAGATCAGTTTGCAAAATCGTAACCCCCAGGATCCACGCCAACATTATTTGTGAATGAGAACTCTTCGCCGTTTTTTTTTTCAACGAAGAATAGGACAGCTCTCTAGCAATAATATTTTTTTAAAAATGGAATGGACAAGTTAAGCGAATAGTCATTAGAGAAGCTATGGCAAAACAGACAGTAGAGAAATAGTAGCTCACAACAGTGTTGGGGAGATGTAATCAGAAATGCCCACACACTCGTGCACAAGTTGTTATATATATGCCCCCATTGGTCTCAAATACGTCGGCGGACTATCGTTCTACCAAACAATCCGTCCAAAACTGGTCAAAAATTGTAGAGCGTAACGAGTCCATAGGATGGCATTATTAATACTTTGTAGTGGTTGTTCTGTTGTCTATTGCTCACTAGCTGTGAATACACGTAACAACACATGTCACCAAGGAAACTTTACGGGCGATTCTCGAGAGCGAACAGCCTTTCGGTCTGAGACTCAACAGTCAGGTACCAACTTTGTATGAAGAAAGCTGACTTCATCGAAATTACTGCAAACTGGCAGTATTTACGGGCATGTATTTCAGAGCAATCACCTTGGTTATCTAGCAAAGTTCACAGGATCCGAGTGGCAAGTCGGAGGGTTAATAAATCATGGGAAATCGTTGATGTATTAGCGAGAAAGACTATCACCGAGAGAGGATAAACATATGGACGGTCTTGTTGAAAAACTTCGTGAGCCGCGGCTATGCTAATCTCCGATGGCGTAGTTGTCAACACAATAAAAGGCCTGTTGGGATATCATCCGGTGACACTGGCCAGAATCAGCGAACCAATTTAATGAAAATGAAGTGGCTGATTTTTCCATGTGGAAGGGCGAACTCTACGCAAGCACAAAATGACCGAAGGGGCGCACATCTGTCATTGTGTTGCACTGAGGTAGCTGCCCCTGATAGCTGTAAATACAGGTCACATTGTTACAATAAAGTGTACAGTATGAAGCCAACAAGAAAGCATGAATGAAGGCGGGTTTGGCCATTCAAAACCAGGATGATGCTACAAAAGATAGTTCCAATAGTACTAGATAACTTAATGGCACCCAAATATTGAGGAAGCCGACGCTTTATCCTCCATACATTTTTCTGATGCAGCAATAAGATACAAAAATCAATCAGTTAGCAAACTGGACTACCAGATACTGTCTTTGTCAAGGATCCCCTTCTCATTTTTTATCCCAAAATAATGAATATAGGGGCATCAGTGGTTTTGAGATCGGGAGGGGGAGGCAACACCTTGGATACATGCGCGAGGTTGGGCGCGCAACCGAACTATGCCTGACAATGTTGTTAACCAGTGATGTGCCCCATGTGGGGCGTCTGAAGACGCCAATGAGCAGTGCAGCCGAGTTTGCTCGTAATGGCCCTGGTATTTTTATGGTAAGTCCTGTCATGTCTCGTTTCCATCCTTTACGTGGTTGTGCGAAAAGGGATCGTTGAAGAAATGGGTTAACTGGTTAACTATAACCATTTAGCAAACTGGTGTAAAATTCTGCGTCTCACTGATATCGTCTAATATAACTGAGTGGGTCACGGAGGTACACAAACCGCCACACCATTGTAAGGTCCAGTCGCTGTGAGTTATCTTGCGAGTTTATTCCTCTGAGGACTACTAGAGCTACGCACACCAATAAATAATGCATTTCATCACGGCCAGCAGCTTTGAATAAAGCCAGGAAAACTATACCAGCAACACACGACTGATTGCGCGCGGATCTATCAAACACCGAATAATGAGGAGTCTAAGGATTGAGTGTCCATGAATCACAAAAGCACGGGAAGTGACATGGGATCGTGACACATTCACGGAAATTCCGTCTTGAACGATGGGATGAAAACCTCGGAGAACAATTCAACTGGGTCCCATCAAATCAACCTGTTGAAGGACAAAGTAGACTCGAGTGAAGTGTGGACATAGACAAAGGATCAAAAGCGTGAAATCTGATTGCTACAACAGAGCACCTGGTCCAGACGGTTTGCATCCTGCAGTTTTAAAGCTGGATATCAACAAGGCCGCGGTTAAGTTGATCATGTGTTCACTTTGCTTCAAGTACCGTAGCTGCACAAAGTAATTCGAGGATCAACAGTAACTGTCTTTCTCGATCTCAAATCTGTTTTGACCGAAACTGATCGTCAGAAATTGACATTTTCTGCGCCAGTCACCCTTACATACCGGGCAGCCGGGAATGCTCCAATTTAATTCGGTGCGACCTACTCCCGGAAACCGTCTGTGAGTGAAGCCATCAAGGATCAAAGTGGCGCTAACATTTTGAATACAGAACGACGCGTCAACCGCTTGGCTGAATACTACGAACACCAACTGTCGTGGCCGCCCGCTGTCAATTAATTGGATCCTACAGATGAAGCAGAACCCTGAAAGATGAAGCTGGAACACCCTGGGGCTTATGAGTACATACGTCCTCCTAAGCGTCACTGAGCTCCTACCGCCCGCGTTATTAGAAGAGGGGGTGAAGTCCTCAGTCAGCGCTTGTGTGGTATATTTGTCTGCATTTGGGGAAAGGAGACCGTCCCGGAAAATCGGGGCAGTCGGTGATAGTACCCAGTTTCAAAAGAGGCCTCGCAGTGAGTGCAGTAATCATAGCAGGGTCAGCTTGACCAACGTCAGAACGAAACTATTGGCGTTACTTCTTCACTAAATTACGTCAGGTGCTAGAACAACGCCTACATACAAACTGCCCAGTCTTAGTATTCGACTCGGTCGACCAGTATGATCTCCTCACTACGCTTGCCCAGCATAGAACTGCCCGGAAGTTTGTGGACATATTAAGTCCTTTGTATTCTGCATGTAACAGTATAAGGTTAATTCTCCAAAAGCTTCCTTATACAAAGTGGTGTCAATCAGAAGCGCTTGATATCTCAACTCTTATTTAACTTCGTGATCGATGGGATAGTGACACATACACTGGAGGGAATCCAAAACACGGGCGTTCAAACAGCGGCTGACGAAAACCTCGGCAATCTGGAATATGCGAAACTGGAGCGTCTTTCAGAGGCACTGGAGGACTCGGACACTAAAAATGCAGCGACTTGGACGAAAGTTGATAAGAAACTTTCTTCACTGATCGAGTACCTCGCGATATCCATACCGGACCCTCTGGCTGCGAAGAAAGTAATACAACTCTCTGACACGGCTATAAAGACCACCACAGCGTCTCTAGTGGACAGGCGTTTAAGGGAAAGCAGATTGATAATCTGGGGGTCATTCTCCGGAAAAATCACGCCAACGAAGCTGGCACAATCAATCGTTAGCAGTGCCCTCACCAAGCCTGACCAATCGCTCCACGCAGAATGGTTACGCCAGGAGGGAAGCAAGCGAACTCTTGGACTTCTTGTCGCTCTTTCTTCCCCATCTGACGTACAGAAGAGCCTGGAGCGGGCTGGCAGTAATCAGAAGGCCAACCCAATGATCAGGCGTCTATCTGAGGACCGCCCTCTAGACGCGCGAAAGCTTGGTCACAACAGGTTAGGAGTGGAGTCACGAAACAGGCCTCCGCTGGGCACCAATTCAACCGACCCCAAGCTCATGACCAAGCCGATGGTGGTCACATCCCGTTGTGCTCCCGAAAGCAGGCCGACGGAACCAGCTGCGTCTCCGGACAGCAGTTTCCATTCGACCACCACAGGCCTCTCACCCACCAAAGGCAGTGATGCCCTGGAGGAGGCAAACCTCACATGCAAGCAGCGCCCAAACTACGTGGAGCTATCAACGCTTACCTCCGTAACAGACAACACAGCTGCAGCCATGCACTCCTCAACAAAGCCACAGCCTCTGAACTGTACTGAGTCAGATGTGCGGGGACAAGAAGCGAAGTCCATCTGCAGCTCCACTCCGTCAAAAGCGGCCTCTCTGCTTGTGGACACAACCGTCGCCCAGGACCCCGACAACCTAAGCCATAAACATGACTACAGCCATCCGGAAAATCCATCGTACATCCAGTTGGCCACGCTGNGACGCCAGCAAAAAAAGCCACATAAAATTCGCCAGATTAGAGAACTGCTGGCTGGCTTCGAGGTGCAGTCCTTCGCGAAAACGAGCCATTTGGGAGCTCCACCAAAATCATTACTTCTCTGTGCCGCCACCCAGCGCCCAGGGCCTCACAGAGACACTTTTTCGGTCAAACCGCGCCAAAACACCCAAGAATCCAGGAAGGCGAAAGCTTGTCGCAAATCTTTAAGCAACAGCAAATCTGGTCGCCAAATGGGGGTGCTGAAAGAGCTACAAACAGCAACGGTCGAAATTTTCGCCCACGGGGAGAAAGACTTCGTACCCCAAAGCCAAAAGGCCCGAGCAAACCTGGCTCCCACGGAACGAAAAAAACCTCGCAACGAAAAGCACCCCCAGAAACCACGAAGAGAGGAAGCATACGACATCACCCCAGAGGCCCCTTCGGAGCCTTGGACTCAAACCCGGCGCACAACTATTAAGTCTGCTAACCACGCTGGTCACTCAACTTTCGGCTCCTCACCCTCGGAGGCAGAAGAGACGGTATTGGAATGCTTGTCCACAAACTGCCTCAGCCTTTTCAACAGACTCGGCGATATTAGACAGTCAACTTACCTTGAACGAACGTCCATAATCGCACTCAGAGGCCTGGCTCACACCAGATGTCTCTGACGCGGAGATCTCGATAGACGTTTACTCTATTTTTCGAGCCGACTCAAAATGAGGGCGGGCAGGTGGGGTTGCTTTGTACTTACATGCGGCCCTACCAATCCCGATTGTCCTCTCTGACACCACCACCCCCTTTGCGATGCACTGTGGGTCCAAATCCCGCTGTGCGGGTCCGATTCTCTCCTTCTCGGCGTGCTCTACCGTAGCCCCTCGAGTCCCACTGAAGATGACCAATTCCTCATACAAACCCTTGAGCAACTCTCCTCCGAATACCACTTCACTCATCTCCTGCCGGTAGGTGACTTCAACGCCCCCAAAAGGCCTCCTGGATGGAACTTTAGAGCGTCGAATCAGGCGGAGTTTTTGCAGCGACGCTGATTGAAATCGTTCAACAGAGCGCTTGGACTCAACATGTCGTTGCACGCACCAGACACCGCGCACACCAACTACCGTCCCCCCTGGATTTGGTCATCACCAACGAAAGACACTTCGTTGACCAGGTAACAAATAACGCTCCACTGGGACATAACGACCACTGTGTGCGGACCTTTGATTTCATCTGCTATTGGGCCAGAAACCCCGAACCTCAAACGTGGTTTCGAGACTTCTGCCGTGTGGACTTCTCAAGAATGCGCATCTTTCTTGAACAAGTCACACTGAGACCAGCTCCAGTGGAAGAACCATATAGGACCATCGTCCAGAAAGTTCACGAGGCTGACGCGACGTTCGTCCCAAAAAAATCAGCACGCACTCGGATGAACCGCAGGCTGCCAAAAAGGATTACAAAAACGTACTGTTTAAATGCATGAGACATCGCCGCGTGAACAAGCCATCCGCGTTCTCCCTGAGGAACAGGAATGGAGAATCCACGGGTGACTCAACAGTGGTATCTGAAGTTTAAAGAGAACACGATGCCTGGCTGTAATCAGCCCCAGCGTCCTCGTCACATCCACCGTTGTCAAGGCGAAACTACGAACAGCCTCTAGCCGACTTGGCCTTCACGGTGGAGGACATTCGCCAACTCTTGGACTATAGAAGACCATTGTCCAGAAAGTCCACGAGGCTGACGCGACGTTCGTCCCAAAAAACCAGCACCACTCGGATGAACCACAGACTGCCAAAAAGGGTTCGGCGACTTCTGGAAAAAAGATCCCAACTCTTTTTCAAAAAGTTGACTACAGGGGATACAGAAGATGAGCTGACATTTCGTAGAATGCGGAACCGCTGTAAATCATAAATCCGCCAATGGAACATACGAAAACAAACCACCATTCTGGACCTCGCTCGAAAAACAAAAACGTACTGTTTAAATGCATGAGACATCGCCGCGTGAACAAGCCATCCGCGTTCTCCCTGAGGAACAGGAATGGAGAATCCACGGGTGACTCAACAGTGGTATCTGAAGTTTAAAGAGAACACGATGCCTGGCTGTAATCAGCCCCAGCGTCCTCGTCACATCCACCGTTGTCAAGGCGAAACTACGAACAGCCTCTAGCCGACTTGGCCTTCACGGTGGAGGACATTCGCCAACTCTTGCACCAGGTCAACCTATTCTGAGTATTGGGGTCCGTCGAGGTCCATCCAAGGATCCTGAAAGAAACGTCCTCCACATTCGCAAATCACCTACATCTAGTGTTTCGTCAGTCGCTTGACGAAGGCCGCCTTCCCTCTGCTTGGAAGGAAGCGATTGTCACGCCAATCTACAAAACTGGTGACCGACTATCGCCCGGCAGCTATACGCCTATAGGCCTCACTAGCATGCCGTGCAAGGTGATGGAACGCATTCTGAAGCGAGCTATCCTAGATCACTTTCCAGCAACCTGATATCTCCCTCCAGCTCAACACGGA
>NW_008751669.1:1442015-1446953 GCF_000715545.1 Opisthorchis viverrini
CAAAAAGGATTTGGGTATCTGGGTCTCCTCAAACTTGTCCTTCTCACTGCGCCATGAGAAATCGGCCCAAAAGGCATTCGCCATTTTACGGTTGATCCGACGACGAACCTCTCGTATTACCCGCATGGACTTCCAAATACTCTACGGGGCCTACGTCAGACCGCTCCTGGAATACGCCAACCAAGTTGTCCACTCAGGACGCACGAAAGACGTCACCCTCATTGTGCTTGCCCGGCGAGCCGCTACAAGAATGGTTGCCGGCCTCAAATCGCGCTCGCGATGCTTGATCACTTATCCCTGGAGTACCGTCGCCTCCGAGAGGACCTATTTCTTACTTACGCCTTGTTTGAACAAAGCTTGGCAAACAGGTTTTTCACCGTTGACCCAGCAAACACACGGCGGGGACATAATAAGATTTCCAAGCTCAGAGCACACATTCATTAGACAAAAATTTTTTTCATTTCGGTAGTATCTGTGTGGTGGCTGCGTGGAATGACCTTCATCCAATGGTTGTATACGCTCCTTCTAGAACCCAGTTTAAAGCACTATTAGACATTTATTTATGCGAATCCTCGCGCTGGCAAGCATACTGTCCCGCGCTGAGAACATAAAGAGCAGTTCTACACCCTTTTTCACCTGTGCCTTTCAGGTGAACGACAGCCATTGACCGGAAAGTACAAAAGCGACCAGAGAAACTAGGGCAATAGCCTCGGTCCTGTGTATCAATCCGTGAATCAGTGCAGGTGCTGTGAATCTGAACGAGTAAGATCAACAACTATACGTGACTTGAGAACGAGCGCACAATGCCCAGCTATGATGCGAGTCCAACTACCCCAAGCAGAGAGAAGAAGACCAGACCCCCAGAGCAGTGGTTTCAGTGCCTCAACTAAAGTACCGAAAGAGCCTCGTTGAATATATATACCTTGAGCGACCTTGGGAACAACAAACATGCTAGAGCACACGAAATCCAACTAGCCAATAGGAAAGACGGATTCACGGATTGATACACAAGATCGAGGCATTTGCCCAAGTTTCCCGGGTCGCTTTTGTTCTTGTCAGTCAGTGGCAATAAATAACATATAAGTGGTTTTTGAGGATACTGATATAACCAACATCTTGCCTTGGGAAAGGAATGCCAGAAACGAACCTTTCTGGGGTCCAGGTAAAAGGAGTTCGTTTGACATGGATGCCGATCTGTCCATCTTGGGAGAATATTTGGTTCCCCGGCTAATGCCTTCTGTGTCACCGTCTGCGTTGCATCAGGTGTGACCGCCCTTAGTTCACACTTATCAAGGAGGACGTCGAGCGGAAGTTCGTTCTAGTACGGTGGTTTCTCTGATTGATTGAGTGGACGCAGTT
Organism: Opisthorchis viverrini; assembly: GCF_000715545.1. Lineage (NCBI taxonomy): Eukaryota > Metazoa > Platyhelminthes > Trematoda > Opisthorchiida > Opisthorchiidae > Opisthorchis > Opisthorchis viverrini. Next base: position 1,443,375 of record NW_008751669.1, read on the forward strand.
GATTCTTGTGTAACATCTTGACCAACAAAGCCATGATACATCAAGCTCCCGCATTTTCGCAAGACGTGCACCTGGATCCAGGGTTCGTGCCTTGGCCCACAGCTCCGCGCAAAAGCACTTGCATCCGTGCTAGCAGAATAGCTGACGTGGGACTCGTGTGGTGTTGGTATTTATTGGCCGGACAACAAGCACTACTTCTGACCACGTGGAGAAGGCGCTTTATTAATTGAACCAGCGTAGTCTACATGTGCCCAGGAAGTTCGAGTGAGGCCATGCACCAGGCTGAAGGCACGGAGGGTTCTTTGCGACTTGTTGACATTTCGAAGTATCCGACCACGTCGGAGATGTCGCGATCCATGTGCGGCCAGTAAGCGCAACTACGAGCAGTTGGTTTTCTCGTCAGGATCCAAAGGCGCAAGGACAGTGGAACCACTACACATTCTCCAAACATGAGACAGTCGCCAACAATAGATGAGGAATGCTGACGGCGGAAAGGGGGTCAAATGTCATAGTCCAGGGATTCTGTCGGCCAGCATGTCCTGAGAAAATAGATTGCTCGTTGCGGAGTCCAATCAGCCGACTTTTCACGCTGGACATCCGGTACAGCCTCCGGTAAAGCACTAACTGTTTCGCGCACCTGCTGGCTGTCGTGGTCATCGATGGACCAGGCCGCGATGACGAGTCCTCTTCCGGGACAGTGGGATTGCCTATCAGCCGCAAGATTGCAGCCACTTGGCCGTCAGTGTGCCAGTACTGGATGTCGAAATTTTAGCCAAGCAGGGCAAACGCCCAACGTTGCAGGCGATTCACGGAATGAGAGAGTGCGCCGGGTTTTGAGCAAAAGATTGACGTCAAGCGCTTACGATCTATAAGGAGGGTGAATTTCCTGCCATATATCATCTTGTAAAATCGGTGGACGGCAAAGGCTGGCTGTAATGCCTCTCTCAGTTTGGCCATAGTATTATTCCTTCGGGGTAAGCGACATGGATGCATCTATGATCGCCTTTCCAGTTCCGTCTGGGAATACATGGAGGATGATTGCACCGGTGCGTTGAGCGTAAGCATCAGCTGCCACGATAATTGGGATCCGACACCAAACGTTGTCTGTAGACTTAAGGCAGGGCCCACCGGCTTGGAGGTGTGGAGGCGTGGTTGCTTCTTTGAGGTACCAAGGAATGCACTGGATGTACCACAGTATACATCTCCATGCTCCATTTTCTTGCATTATCAACACCAGTGTTGTTTGTAAGACCACAATCTGACGAAGTGGCAATCTGCGCAGTAGCAACACCAAGATAGGGGCTTTTTCTTATGGGGATTCTGCTGATCGGATTGGGTAGTTCCAGGCCAGATGAAGACGGTCCGGCGATTGGAGATCCAAGGGGTTTGAAGGCCTGGCTGAGAATATTAGACATATTGCATACGGGTGGAGCTACGTCGAAGCTGGGCCCAGTCCTCTGTACTAGGTTAAGCAAGGAGCAGTGCGCAACGAGTAGAATCCAAATCGTGAGACCAAGGAATATCGGGTTGATTGAAGTCACCCACCACAAATTGAGACGAATGAGGAGTACGTGCAGTGGATATGATACTGAACAAGTCAGTAATAGTGGCCGATGTTAGACAGAAACAACCCACTGGTACAGGTCGTTTGTTTCAAATGGGATCCACATGGCCTCTAGAATACTTCCGGTGCTAGACTCATCAATGGGTGGCAGACGATGTCCTGATTTCAAATAACGGGTAGGCCTCCATTCCTTGAGTTTCTCCGTCGGAAAGTGGTCGTACGGTGGCGATGATGGCTCAGGGATATTGAACTTTTGGCAGTAGTGAGTGAGCGTTAGACATCCTCACTGATAGGTTCATTGGCGATGAACAATGGAATTTACTGACCTCGCTTATGGTGAAGTTCCGTATTTCGACGAAATATGTGAAAGAAGTGAGGGTATGTGAGGCAGGGTGCGTATGAAGTGGGCGTGTTCTCGGAGTCGCCCGAAGTTTATTCAGCACTGGTAGTGAGAAGTTGTATAGTGGATGATTTTGGTTTGAACCTACGGTAGAGGGCTGTGTAATACGTTTGTCATGGGCTGAGGAATGTCTCTGGAAGGGTGGTGTGGAGTTTGGTGGAGATGATCTGGACGTGCAGTCGCTCGCGCCGTCAAGAGGTGTTGGGTTTAATATAGTACAGAAGGAGTCGGTGGATGTGGGGGAAGGGTGGCATCCGAAAGCGGTCTACAGGTGGGGCGGGAGCGAGTGAGCGTAACTGTGGAAGCACATAAGTGTCTGAGCTGCTCGTCGGCAATCGTGGACGTGACGTTTTGAGAAGTACGTCGTACGTAAGGTTTGATTTACTCACCATGTGCTTATGGGGAGGCCCAAGCAAAGTCGGGTTATCCTGTGAAGAACAAGAGACAGAACCTCGGGAGTGTAGTTGAGGGTGCGCTACACATTGCAGGCGTGAAATTAAATGCTTCAGTGTGAAGGCATATTTTTGCGGAAGTGGAACGCTCAGTAAAGGAAGTCAGGATGTGTGTGTCGGGGACAAGTGCTTACCAACGAATATCGCAATCATTGCTCTGGTTGAGGCACGTGCCGCATCAATCATTCCGGGACTTGGAGAGATTTCCGCTGGGTTGGCGGATACAGCTGCAGTTTGTACGCGTGGTGAAGCCATTTGCAGGTGTGATATGAGGCTCAGGGTCTTGTAAGGCTATGAAGCTAGCTGGAAGCAATCCCGGAGCACTGCTTGTATGGGATGACTGGCTACTTGGATGGGGTTGACCTATCAGCTCAGTGGCGAGACAGTTGTCCTGAAAATTTGTTAGAATCGGAGCCAGGAGATTCTCATGTGCGGCCCCAGAGCAAGGTGTAGCGTCAAATAAAGAGTAGGTGTGGATACCACATCCGCCCAGGCGTTATCAAGTAGGGTTATGGGCCCAAAAGAGTTTGACGATACTCTAGTGTAGGTCGGGCGATAAGACAGGCTCTGTAATTTATGGTTTGGTACGGGAGTTCCTTGGCTGCTAAGCTCAAATGCACTGAAAGTTGACCGACTTGAAAGGTTGTTCGGGAAGTTGAGCGCGTAGGGTTTCTGTGATTGGGCAAAGTCAAACGTCCTCATTGGTTGGGTTTGATGAATGGAGGATGGTAACTTACGGTGAACGAATCATGGAATTTAGGCAGTAGCTTCTTGGTAACATGCTGTCCCATTAGAGTACGAGTAACTTAATTTTTATGTTTCGGAACTTCCCGCTAAAGAATAGCAGGGTCTGGGATGTTATCAGACGTGCGGCAAAGTTTTGATTTCGAACTCGTGGTAATATTGGGCAGCAATATGATGGTTAACATTTTCTAAGGATTTCAGCTGAGCCAAGCATGTCATATAAAGTCAGGATGCCAGTTTAGGTGTTCTCCGTTGGAGGTTGATAAAACGCGATGGACAATTTGGACCCGTGACGGCATTCAATACGTTCAAAAATTTAAGAAGCGCTCGGGTTAAATGGAATTAAGGCTCTTTAAAGATTGGCTGGGTTGAAACTTGCGCCAGTGCTGCAACGTGGAGGACGATCGTGCAACTCTGCA